>NW_024732440.1:9417868-9517868 GCF_018991925.1 Homarus americanus | reverse complement strand
CTCTGGTAAAGAATTAATTAAGTAAAATTACGTAACATCAATATGAAATGTCTTAAAGTAAATCTATAAGTTTCATCATTTACTTATGGATGCGTTTGAGGCATAAGTGTAAAAGTTATATTTAGATGAAAAGTTTAAGTGAAAAGTAATGAAAGAAAATAAGTAGTGATATAAAAGCCCAAATTTCCCATAAACAAAAACTGGACCTCGACCCTGAGACGACAGATACTCACTTCTTTCCCATCTCCTTCCTCCCTCCCGTCACGGCCCCTCTCCCATCAGCACCCAGACACGCAAAAAAACACTCCACTCCCTCCCATCTCCATCCACCGTGACGTCCTCTCCCCTCCCATTCTGGCGGCTACAGAACTTTTCCCTCCCATCTATTAGAGCTGAAACCCTCGTGTGTTACCATCCCCAGCCAGTGCCTGATAAAGAACTTTACCGTCTGTCTGCAACATCGTCTTGCAGAGCACATCACAAGTACAGCAGTATGCAAGGTTAAAGCATAAGTTTAAGGGTGTTATATCAGGGGTTCCTAGTTAGCTGGTATGGTAACGTGTGTGTGTGTGTGTGTGTGTGTGTGTGTGTGTGTGTGTGTGTGTGTGTGTGTGTGTGAGTGTACAACTGGCCATCTTCAGCACCTGGGGGAGGAATATCTCACACAAAATATTACCTCAGGTCCCAGGTTATTGATTAAAAACATAAACTATTAACATAACTACAGCTTAGGAAATCCTCGAAGGTGTTAATACTGACGTCTACATCTCTTCAGTCTTGTAAATGACTTTGTTGATGTCTTAACTATAACGGTTCTCTTAAGACAGCTTGACTTACATTGCCTGTTAATCAAAGAGCAAATTTTGTGTTTTAAGTGACAAATTACGTGTGTGTGTGTGTGTGTGTGTGTGTGTGTGTGTGTGTGTGTGTGTGTGTGTGTGTGTGTGTGTGTGTGCGTGTGTGCGTGTATTTAGAGCGTCAGAGAATGTATTCGTCCACTAAATCAGTTTCTGTTCTTGACATTTCTCTCACGTCGATAAGAACCCAATTCATCCTTGAGAGACAAATAACTATGAGAAGATGGGTTAAGGAAAAAGGAAGGAGGATACGAAGAATAGGATAAACGAGGGAATAAAAACAAGACGTTGAAGACAATTCCAATCATTCAACTATTTGGATATTCTTGTCATCTACAGCGCGGCTTCGGGGTGGTGGTGGGGCTCCCTTGCTCTCTCCGGTGATCATTTGGTAGGGGAGGGACGGAGGGAGAGAGGGGAAGGGAGAGAAGGAGCAGCGATGATGGAAGAGAGGGAGAGAGGAGAAGGAATAAAGGAATGGAGAGGGAAATATGAGTGGTATAGGTTGAGGGATGTGAGAGGACAGTGAGATGGGTAGAGGGGAGGGGATAGGGAGAGGGGTTGGGATAGTACGTTCCCAGGGTTACATTATGGCTACACATTGCTAGACTTAGGGAAACACCAGCACCAGGCAGCACCAGGCAGCACCAAGCAGCACCAGGCAGCACCAGGCAGTACCAGACACCAAGCACACAGGCAGCACCAGGCAGCACTGAGCAGGCAGCAGACAGCACAGGCAACACCAAGCAGCACCAGGCAGCACCAGCACCAAGCAGCACAAGACACCACAAGCAGCACCAGGCACCAGACAGCACCAGTCACCACCAGGCAGCACCAGACACCACCAGGCAGCGCCAACACACCAGACACCAAGCCACCAGACCAGGCACACCAGGCAGCACCAGACACCACACCAGGCAGCGCCAACACCACCAGGCAGCACCAGACACACCAGACACCACCAAGCAGCACCAGGCAGCACCAAACACCACCAGGCAGCGCCAACACCACCAGGCAGCACCAGACACCACCAAGCAGCACCAGGCAGTACCAGACAGCACCAGTCACCACCAGGCAGCACCAGACAGCACCAGTCACCACCAGGCAGCACCAGACACCACCAGGCAGCGCCAACACCACCAGGCAGCACCAGACACCACCAGGCAGCACCAGGCAGGCAACACCACCAGGCAGCATTGGGTAGCACCAGGCACCACCAGGCAGCATTGGGGCACCAGGCACCACCAGGCAGCATGGGTAGCACCAGGCGGCACCAGACACTACCAAGCACACCAGGCAGCACCAGCCAGCACTGGGCACCACCAGGCGGCATTGCACCAGGCACCACCAGGCAGCATTGGGTGGCACCAGGCACCACCAGGCAGCATTAGGTAGCACCAGGCAGCACCAGACACTACCAAGCACAACCAGGCAGCAGGCAGCACCAGACACTACCAAGCACAACCAGGCAGCACCAGACAGTACCAGGCAGCACCAGGCAGCACCAGACACTACCAAGCACAACCAGGCAGCACCAGGCAGCACCAGGCAGCATTAGGTAGCACCAGGCAGCACCAGACACTACCAAGCACCCAGGCAGCACCAGGCAGCACCAGGCAGCATTAGGTAGCACCAGGCAGCACCAGACACTACCAAGCACCACCAAGCACCACCAGGCAGCACCAGGCAGCACCAGGCAGCACCAGGCAGGTACCAACAGTAATGTTGGCGACGCTCCATTGCATTTTCCTCCCTTTATTCATTTCAAATTCTAAAAGGATCGTATCATAACATTTTTACCTAACCTAAATTTACCTAACCTAAGCTAACCTAAACTAACCTAACTTAATCTAACCTAACTTAATCTACACTAACCTAACTTAATCTAACCTAAATCTAACCTAACTTAACCTAAACAAACCTAATCTAACCTAATGTCTAACTATGACTTGACTGAAGGAGTGTGCTGAAGACTTGAATGAAATTGTGTCTCCAAGTACGACCCAGTGCTGTAGCTCGTTGTTTCACCCTCTCCCTCACCCTACAGTGAAGACGGAAATTGGATGGAGGGAAAGGAGAGGAAGTGTAAGGAAGGTCAAGAGGGGAGGAAGAAGAGAGAGAGAGAGAGGAAGAAAGAAGGGATAAGGAAGAGGAGGAAGAAATGAAAAGAAAGAGGAGTAGCAGGAGAAGGGAGGAGAACTGTAAGAGAAAATGGATTAAGAAAAGAAAGGACAGAAAGAGGAAGAAGCGTAAGGAGAGAGAGAGAGAGAGAGAGAGAGAGAGATAACGTCAGGGTCAAGATTGGGGATTAGGACAATGTGATGAGAGAGGTGGAGGAGACGAGGGAAGAGAGGAGGGTGCGAATGATGAAAGGAAGAATAAAATGGAATGAAGGAAGGGAGGAGAGATGAAGGAAGTTCATGAGAATAAACGGGGAGGGAAGGAGAGCGAGAGAAAGAAAATGGAGGAGAGATGAAGGAAGTGTCGAAAATAGGGGCGAGGAAAGAAAGTATGAAGAGATGAAAGGAGAGAGGGAGGGGAAGTGATGAGAGGGAGGAGGACAGACGACAAAGAATGGGGAGCAAAAAAGAGCCAGAAATGAGAAGCGAGAGAAAAGAAAAGGGGGAGGGGAGGAGAGGGGAGGAAGGAAGGAAGCGAGGGGAAGGTGGGAGAGGGAGGGAGGGGGGAGGGAGGGAGGGAGGAGGGAGTCATCACCGGAAATACCGTCACGTCTGTGTGGGGAAGACAGTCCCTGCTGGGCACCTCTGGCGGCTGTCTGGTGCCTGGTCCCACACCTACAGTACTAGGCTCCCACCTGCTGAGTACTAAACTCCCACCTGCTGGTAATGAAGCCCCCCACCTGCTGGTTACTAGGCCCCACCTGCTGGTTACTAGAGCTCCCCACCTGCTGGTTACTAAACTCCCACCTGCTGGTGATGAAGCCTGCTGGTCCTAGGCCCCCCACCTGATGGTATGGGCTACAACTGCTGGTACTAGGCTCCCCACACCTGCTGGTACTAGGCCACTACACCTGCTGATCCTAGGCCCCCCATACCCGATGGTACCTGGCCCCACACATCTGCTATGAAGAGAGGAGGAGAGATGAGGGAGATAAGAGAGAATGAGAAAAAGAAGGGAGATGGGTCGTGGTGACGGGAGGTAAGGGATAAAGGAGGAGGGTAAGGGAGAATGGTAGGAGGAGGGGGATAGGAAAAGGGGGATTAAAGCGAAGATACAGAAGGAAAAAAGAAAGACACAGAAAGGATGAAAAAGTAGGAGATAAGCAGAAAAGAAGAAAGAGAAGGGAAGAAGGAGGAGGAAATGAAACAGAGATGAAGGTTTATACAGAAGATATCTCAAGATGGTGGGGGAGACGAGACGAAAATATCCCGAGCCTGGGTAAAGAGACAGCTGAGGTGGTGGTTATCACATACTGGGGAGATAACAGCTGCTACCAGATCCCGCAAGGTCGGGTGGTAGTTTTCGCAGAAGCTGGGGAGATAACAGCCACGAGGAAGCCTTTCAGATGCTGGGGAGACAAAACTAAGAAAGATTCGGGGAGAAGGACATCTGGGGAGGTGATTATGAAATGATGGTGAAAGTTGGGAAGAAAGTACGTCAGTCTTCCACGTAAACGGAGATGATATATCAATCTGGCTTTTAATTATTCAGCTTCGTCTTTTGGCAGTGGAAAGTCAGAGGTCATACTCGAGAATGGAGAGAGAGAGAGAGAGAGAGAGAGAGAGAGAGAGAGAGAGTAATAATGACAATAATACTACTACTAATGCTATTAATGTTAGCAATACTAATACAACAACAACATCAATAACAATAATAACAATATCAACAATACAAGCAAATACTATTACTACAAATAATGATGTTTTCTTTCCTTGACCTATATATAATTCTCTCTCTCTCTCTTTCTCTCTCTCTCTCTCTCTCTCTCTCTCTCTCTCTCTCTCTCTCTCTCTCTCTCTCTCTCTCCATGGTTGATTAAGAACCAGGTGAATCTCGTTTGGGAATTCAATTAAATGGTGGGTGACCGCAGGTGTGTGGTGTGAATCTTAAGCTCTCCTTCAGCCTCTCGCTCCTACCTCTTACCCCAGCCAACCTCTCACCTCAGTCTCTTACCTCTTACTTCTACCTCTCACCTCAGCCTCTCATCTCTACCTCTCACTTCAGCTTCTCACTCCTACCTCTCAACTCAGCCTCTCATCTTTACCTCTTACTTCTACCTCTCACTCCTACCTCTCAACTCAGCCTCTCAACTCAGCCTCTCATCTTTTCCTCTTACTTCTACCTCTCGCTTCTACCTCTCACCTCAGCCTCTCACCAATACCTCTCAACTCAGCCTCTCATATTTACCTCTTACCTCTCACTCCTACCTTTCAAATCAGCTTCTCAATTCTACCCCCCCCCTCCACTATAACACTGTAATGTGTACATCTCTGTATCTCTGTGACACTGTATTAAACCGAACACTGTAAAACTGTAACAATGCAATACAGTTACACTATTATCTGTAACATTCCCAGCAACAACAGTTACACTATTATCTGTAACATTCCCAGCAACAACAGTTACAGTCGGGCCTATACGACGCTCGACCAATATTATGTCAGATAGCCGAGGCAATGACCAACACACACACACACACACACATACGGGGGGGGACAACGAACAGTAGAACTTGTGCGTAAAGTTTATTCCATTACCCCCATCACTCCACCCCTCCCCCACTCCTCTCCACTCCTCCCCCCTCCTTCTCCACTTCCTCCCCCCTCCCTCCCCCCCCACTCCCTATCCCCCCCTCCACTTTCTCCCCCACTCCTCTCCACTTCCTCCCACTTCTCTCCACGTCCTCCCCCCTCCCCTTCCTCCCCCCCTCCTCTCCCCCCTTCCCCCTCCACTTCCTCCCTCCTTCTCCCCTCCTTCCTCCTCCTCTCCACGTCCTCCCCACATCTTCTCCCCTTCCTCCCTCCCTTTCCACGTCCTCTCCCACTCCCTCTCCACGTCCCTCCCCACCCCTCTCCCCTTCCTCCCCCCCTCCCTCCCCCCCTCCCCCACTCCCTCTCCACTTCCTCCCCCTCCTTCTCCCCTTCCTTCCCCACTCACTCTCCACGTCCTCCCCCATCTTTTCCCCTTCCTCCTCTCCCATCTCCACGTCCCTCCCCCTCCCTCTCCACGTCCTCCCCCCCCTTCTCCCCTTCCTTCCCCTCCTCTTCCTCTTCCTCCCCACTCCTTCTCCCCTTCCTCCCCCCCTCCTCTCTCCCTTCCTCCCCCCCCTCTCTCCTCTCCTCCCCCACTCCTTCTCCCTCCCTCCCCCACTCCTCCCTTCCTCCCTCTCCCACTTCCTCCCCCACTTCCTCTCCACGTCCTCCCCCACTCCCTCTCCCCCCTCTCCCCCTCCACTTCCTCCCTCTCTCCTTCTCCCCTTCCTCCCCCACTCCTTCTCTCCTTCCTCCCCCACCTCCCCTTCCTCCCCCCACTCCCTCTCCCCTTCTCCCCCCCTCCCTCCCTCCTCCCCCCCTCCCCTCTCCCCTCCTCCCCCTTCCCCTTCATCTCCCACTCCCTCTCCACGTCCCTCCCCCACTCCCCTCCCTTCCTCCCCCCACTCCTTCTCCCCCTTCCTTCCCCACTCCCCTCTCCCTTCCTCCCACACTCCTTCTCCCTTCCTTCCCCACTCCCCTCCACGTCCTCCCCACCCTCTCCCTTCCTCCCCCCACTCTCTCCCCTTTCTCCCCCTCTCCCTCTTCCTCCCCACTCCTCCTCCCCTTCCTCCCCCCCCCTTCTCCCTCCTCCCCCTCCTCTCCTCCTCCTCCCCCACTCCCTTCCTCCCCACCCTCCCACTCCCCACTCCCCTCTCCCCTTCTCCCCCCCCTCTCCCGTCCTCCCCCACTCCCTCTCCCCTTCCTCCCCCCTCCTTCCCCTTCCTCCCCCCCCTTTCCCTTCTCCCCACTCCTCTCCCTTCCTCCCCCACTCCTTCTCCCCTTCCCTCCCCCCACCCATCTCCCTTCTTCCCTCCCTTTCCTCTTCCTCCCCCTCCTTCTCCCTTTCCTCCCCCACTCCCTCTTCCTCCCCACTCCTTCTCCCCTTTCTCCCCCACTCCCTCTCCTCTTCCTCCCCATTCTCTCTCCCTTCCTCCTCTCCCGTTACAGAATCACAAAAGCAGGTTAAGTAATTAGGGATTTTCATTTCATTCTATAAATGGGTTTCCACATATGAGTAAATTTTTTCCAATAACAAAACCCGACAAAAATATTGTAGAAATTTGACTTTATGGACTCAAGGCCGAGAACTACACTGTACCTGTAGCACAATAAATCAGGTTTATCGTCTGCTAATTACCCTTAATCAGGTGGATGTTAATGTTCTGATCTGTTTTAATAACGCAGACTGACGGTGCTAATTATGTGCTATTATATAAATTACTTTCCCTGTGATTACTAGGACTATGTGGCACTGTACAGGGAGAATTCCTGTATTTGGGTAAACAGTTATATAATTATTCATTATATTCATACTGTGTACATCGTGTTGGTTACGGTGTGTTGCCAGACCGGAACAGCGCAGTTTACTGTAATTGCAGTAAGTTACACAGCATCACTGAAACCAAACAGCGGCCACAGCACACGGGATGCTTGCTGTTCACTGCAAGAAAAAAACACTAAACGAGATTGTTGTGGTAGTAGAGGGGACATACACACACACACACACTCATATATATAGATGTAAAAACACGACAAAACACCTTTTTTTTGGCCCGGATATCGGACATACATACCATAGAATATGAACACGGTCTTTTTTTATAGTTCTGATACAAAGTCTTATGAGGGCTTAATTCCGTATAATACCAGGCCAAATGCCAGTTATTTTATAAGCTCACATACTGAAGTCGCGTTCAGCCTTAATACCATACAAGGGTCATATCAAATCCTCATGTTTATTCAAGTAACGTTTAACTGAACTGCTCACTATAACTCTGGACCCAGAATAAAAGTAATGAACCCTAACACAGTATTTACATATTTTTACAACAACAACAAACAAACAACAAACAACAACAAAAATGTCTCCCTATTTTCGTTCGCGGTCACTGAATTATGGTGTGTGTGTGTGTGTGTGTGTGTGTGTGTGTGTGTGTGTGTGTGTGTGTGTGTGTGTGTGTGTGTGTGTGTGTGTGTGTGCGTGTTTTGGTTAGTACAAGAAAGTGTGTTTTGCTTGTGTGAATGTCTCTGGTGCAGGTGTAATAATAATAATAATAATAATAATAATAATAATAATAATAATAATAATAATAATAATAATAATAAAAATAATAATAATAATAATAATAATAATAATAATAATAATAATAATAAATGTAATCGCTCGTAGGAGCGATTTTGGTTTGTGCAGGACAATAAGACCCTTGTCGTTGACCCGATGAGTATAATCCGGTCAAAACCTGTTGAATACAGTTCACATATAACAACTGCTGGTACATCAGGACACAGTTTGAATAATACGATCAATATACAGTACATAATTACACTTATTAAAGTTATTTAGAGTTCTCAGAGGATTCAACAGTTCACAATCACACTCACGTTTTGGGGTCTAGGTTTAGACCAACGAGAGCAAATCTAATGTCCTGCAGGAAGATGTTGGCTGACGAGAATCAAGATGCTGCCTCTACAGTAGAAGGCGATAGTCTGTCCCTCATGCTGTCACACAGCTGCTACCAGCTCCAACTCGCTTAGTAAGCTATTCTGAGGTGTAAACAGTCTCTTCACTTAACATGTGGCAAGCGCGCACAATTATGCGTGGCGATAACAATAATAATAATTAACAGTTTATTGAAAATGTTATGCAGCCCAAAGGCTGAAAGTGTACATTGAACAAAAATGACTTATTACATACAAAGACATGAGGTCGGTGGGTCGTTTAACAAAAGCTTTCATGACTGAAAGGAGAAGGAACATGAATTGATCATACAAATTATTATAGTTTACAGTTGATGGCCCGGGCCAGGGGTGGTCATGGAGACATCGGGTGGTGTTGTGTTCACGTGGTGTAGTAACTCGTCCTCGGGTGTTGATATGAAGGACCTCACGTAATACCGATTTTCAAGAAGGGGGATAGATCACTATCCTCTAACTACCGCCCAATCAGTCTAACATCAATAGTAGGCAAATTAATGGAAGCAATCATTTCAAACTCTATTCGAAATCACCTGGAGAAGCACCGATTGATCAATGATTCCCAGCATGGCTTCACAAGCGGACGTTCTTGCCTAACTAATCTATTAACATTCTTTTCATCAGTTTTCGAATCGGTGGACGAGGGACACAATTATGATGTGGTATATCTCGACTTTAGCAAAGCCTTCGACAGAGTCCCCACGAAAGACTAATTAGAAAGGTAGAAGCTCATGGCATCAAGGGTGACATCCTTAAATGGATTAGGGCGTGGTTACAGGACAGGAAACAGCGAGTGAGCATTAACGGCACTAAGTCCCATTGGAGCAACGTCACAAGTGGAGTTCCCCAAGGCTCAGTACTTGGACCATTATTATTTATTATATACATAAACGACATAGATATCGGCATTGACAGCAACATAAGTAAATTTGCTGATGACACTAAAATAGGACGTGTTATCAAATCTGACGAGGACTCGGCAAAACTACAGGAAGATCTAAACAAATTTTTCGAATGGTCTGAAAAATGGCAGATGAAATTCAACGTCGACAAATGTAAAGTACTCAGTATAGGAGATGTAAACA
The DNA here is from genome assembly GCF_018991925.1 of Homarus americanus. Lineage (NCBI taxonomy): Eukaryota > Metazoa > Arthropoda > Malacostraca > Decapoda > Nephropidae > Homarus > Homarus americanus. The sequence continues at coordinate 9,508,238 of NW_024732440.1, read as the reverse complement.
GGGAAACCAGATACCAGATGAACAACGATGCCATAGAGAAATCCGACTGCGAGAGAGATTTAGGAGTAATGATAAGTAGGAACCTTAAGCCAAGTAAACAATGTGATTTTGCTCGTAACAAGGCTAATAAAGTACTTGGGTTCATACAAAGGAGTGTTAGTTACAAGACTAGCGAGGTCATCCTAAAACTGTATCTTGCTCTTGTGAGACCACACCTGGATTACGCAGTTCAGTTCTGGTCACCGTATTACAGAATGGATATAGAATCCTTGGAAAGAATTCAGAGGAGAATGACAAGACTAATCCCGGGCATTAGGAACCTTGAGTATAGAGACAGGTTAAAGCATTTTAATTTGCACTCCCTCGAGAGACGTAGAGCGAGGGGCGACCTGATAGAGGTGTATAAGTGGAAGGCAGGGCTAAACAAAGGGGACATTACAAAGGTACTCAAACTATCCAACCAGGAGCGAACTCGTAACAATGGTTTTAAATTAGACAAATTTAGATTTAGGCGTGAAATAGGTAAACACTGGTTTGGAAACAGAGTAGTGGATGAATGGAACAAGTTACCAAATATCATCATTAACTCGAATACGCTGAATTGCTTCAAACATAGGTTGGATGCTCATATGAGCAATAGGGGTTGGGTGTAAACGGGACTGCCCAGTATGGGCCAATAGGCCCGCTGCAGTTTCCTCCATTCTTATGTTCTTATGTTCTTATGGGGACACCATGTGGTGTGGGGTTCTGTCACAGTACCTCACTCTCTCTGCTATGTGTGTGTGTGTGTGTGTGTGTGTGTGTGCGTGTGTGTCAAGAGTGGCTGGTCCTCTCCTCTTCACAAGTAAACTTCCAACAACCTACATTTGGTGGCACATGGAAGAAGAAAAAAAAGCCCTTACTTGTGAAAATATCCACTCGACAGCTCAGGATGGACGGGAATTGAGCCGAATACAAAAGCAGATAAAAACAATGAATAACTTACCGTGGTTTTCAAGCTTAATTCATCTATTTCTCAATATTAAAATAAAATGTAGAATAAAAGTCGGCAGCAGGTATTTAAGAATTAATTTAATTTAACTCGGAGGTGGAGAACGGGAGGGAGGGGAGCGAGAGGTGGACGGGGGAACGTGGAGTGTCCAGGTAAACAATGACGATGGAAAAATTTGCGACGGTGTACCTGAAGGGTTTGTTACCAGTGGTTACCCTATGTTTTATACCCTTACTTCGTCTCTAAACTCGTATACTACTGTAAGTAAAGGTATCCTGTTAAGGTAGAGTCTCTGTATAATTTTCATCTAATATTTTAACGTTATTTCTATGTTTAGATCAACTAGTTGAGAACATTCTCACATCTTCAGGGACGAGGAAGCTTGATCGTGTTAGTCTTTCAGAAACTGGTCCACAACACGTAAATGGAAGCATAAAAACACATAAGTCTTATTGAGGTGAACATAACAGAAATTGCTAATTATATTCATATAGGTTATTGATCAGGTTAGATTACACCAGGATAGGAATTGTTTGTTCTTTTGTGTGTCGTCTACAGCGGTGCTGCCGGAAGTTATACCTCACCCAGCTGCCTTATTATAATCCTTGAAGGTCTTTCCTCCACCATTGACGCGTTGTCGACAATAGAAGCGACGCATCACTAATATCGATAACACCCTTACCACACCTGTGCCAGGTGAGTCAGAGAACACCTGACACACTCTACAGCCCCTCAACTTACTGCCGTGCACGTCATTAACTCTGATTACATTGATTCATTCCACAACCTATAAATCTAAAATATAAGTTTCAACAGTTGGTTTCTTGGCACCTGTCACTTCTCCAGACCGTGACACAAAGTTCTCCTCCTACTTACCTATTACTGGGGTGTAGATGTTGAGGTGGAGGCAGTCTTCGCTCTGGTTGCTAAGGAGAGGCAGGAGGCGCTGCAGGTAGTTGTACCTGCCCTCCGGCATACGCTTGAGTGCCTCTCTCCTGTTGGTGACGTCTGGCAGCTTCTGGGGGCACACTGGGGGCAGCATCTCCGCTGTCTTGATGCCGTTCCACGACAGAGGGTTTGTGGGCGGCATGAACCGCAGTGCACCCACGGGCGGGGAGGCGTAAGGCACTCCGAGGAACACAGCCACGGGCGTAAGAGCTCGGTGGTTGGGTGTGACGATCAGTCCACGCAGATGGCCGTAGCGGGTATGCACTACGTGTGATGACCTCATGAACCCACCCACACCCATGGCCAGGCTTACCACCACTGCCGCCCACGTCACCAACCGCCAAGGGCCTGCCCATGGCACCAGGCGCGCCCACTCAAGTCCATACAGTAGCATAATGGAAGTAATTTATACACCGACAAAAATTTCACTACACAAATCTTTCAAAGGCTTACAACTGATACATTTCTATATTAACTTTGGTAATTAACTTGGCTCTCTAGGCTGAGGTATTTTCCACACTCAAAACACAATTCGTTTTATTTACACCGAAATTCACAATACACTTAAAAACACAAATTTCCTTCAAAACTTATCACAATAATCACTTCCACTTTTTCCTTCACTTTTTATTGCTTAACAAGTGACTCACATCATCACTCTACACACTTAGAGGATTTCTTTCACCACACACTACGAGGGCAGAACCTTCCTTGCGGGGCTCGGCACTTTATTGTTCTTCACAACAACTGAGGAACGCTCCACATGACTACCGACACTTTGTACACGTATCATAGTGTTCACTTTTGAATAACACTCTCTTGGGGTCATTTCAGCATTTAAAGACTGTTACGACACTGTTTCCCGGAGCCTGTGTGTACAGGTGTGTAGGAAAAATGTTTGCAGTGCATCTATGGTCCTCACATCATGGCAGCTGTGGCTCCCTGGTATGATCTCTACTTAGTTCTCCATATATAAACCTCCTTAAGGACTGTTAACACCGTCACCTGGCTGCTGCTGGAGCTGTCTTACTCTACACCGAGAAAATAATAATAATTCCCTATGTGGTTTAGGTCAAACGTGTCCCTGTCCTAATGGGCCCCAAATGAACGTCGCTAATCTTTCCATACGCCACAAAAATAACAGAACAATAAAAGACAGAATATCACTGTTACTTAAAATGTTAAAAAAAACAACAACGGAGCATCGCCAGTCCTCATACAAGTCACGGAAGCACAATTAAAATCAGAAAAAAACAATTGAGCAACTTGGATCCTCTAACAGACGAACCGGGAAGAGAACAAACACGACTGAATCCACAACAACAGAAAGTGAAAATATGGAGAGAAAAAAAAGAGAAATTAAAGAGTCATTATATTAATAAGAATACATTCATTTCCGATAAGCTGGCAATAAGCTTAAGAGAAGTGAAATGGGGTGTTAAGACAGGAACTGCAGCTTATTTAACAGTGAGAAGAATGAGGACCAAAGGTGTGCCAATTAGTACCTCTGAGTTATATTTTCGTCAGCGCTTCACTCCACTTTTATGATTAGTCAGGACAAAGCCAGTAGCATTTGAGTTGTTTTTTTCCCTGGCAATTCTGAATTCTGTTTGGCTGGCAGTAATCCAATTATACTTAGTTTTGTGATTGGTGATAATTGTATTGAGAGTTTTATCGATCTGGGTATTACCGTGTTCTGATGAGTCAAATATTTAAGAGAATTAAAATCCTTAATTTAGTTTTCCATCACGAGTATAGTAACCCATTTCCACCATCATTTATTTTTCCAGGATTATTTTACATGACAAATTCAAAATAACATTCCAAATTTAAAAAAAAAAAACTGCATTGGAAGTAATTTCGTTTAATATTTGAAATCAAAAGTGTGTGTGTGTGTGTGTGTGTGTGTGTGTGTGTGTGTGCGTGTGTGTGTGTGTGTGTGTGTGTGTGTGTGTACAGTGACAGCAAAGCAAATTTAGCGTGTTTTGGTGAATCAACATTGTTAAATAAGGTTAAGCTCCTCGCCTACACCACGACACTGTTCATATTAGTGTGAGCGAGCCAGTGTTTAGTAATTTTGTTCATTTAAATTTGTTAATAATTGTTAATGTTGAAAGTAGGTGTTTTTCGTCCCTGTAATGGCCCCTGTCTCACCAACAGAAGTATTATATAAATGGGTTCATTACATTTGATTTATATACTGATTCATCCCCTGTAACTTTCCACTTGCCATGAGTGGTCATGCTCATATCACGTGAATGGTAGCCTCCTTGGGGTGCGGCCCATTTGACTGTGTGTCAGCACATGGGTCAGCTGGGGTTATCCGGCACCCACGGCAGTCACACTCATAATCTTACATCGAACGGACGTGATTAAACGGTCTATTTACATAGCCGCCGTCCTCTCCTTTCACACTCATAAATAGTGGAAGTTACGGTTGCTTTACACTCAGGAATTATATAAACAATACTTTTTCAATAAAAGCAGAAACAATGATTGGGTTTCGCTACTCTTACCCAATATAATATATGTCTAAGCCCATATGGTTTATGGCTAGAACATCGCCCTTCTCCCCACTACACACATATGTATACATGTTTATTATTATTATTATTATTATTATTACCATTATTATTATTATTATTATTATTATTATTATTATTATTACCATTATTATTATTATCAAACAGCATCAACAAAATTCAGGTGATGAAACAGTCTTCCTCCGCTGAACGCGGCCGTATTAAAAATGTAAACAAATGAATCGCTACATAAGAGCTATCTCTGGGAGGACACACGAACAACAGTAACCTCTTTTTCATTATTCTGACTTTAAATACCAAAGATTTATCCTCTTATTTGGATTTTGTAGTAATTTAAGGGACACAGACAAAGAAAATATAGTTCTTAACCCCCTTAACTTTATTAATAAAGCCAGAATACCGCGAGAAGTATAACCGTAGAAAATTATAAATATTCAAGTAGCTGTTAATATTTCTAAATTTGTTGACTAACTGAGAGCGGAGAATGACGAAAACAATAAACACCCATAATATTTCTTTAAACGGCCACATAACTAACACACACACACACACACACACACACACACACACACACACACACACACACACACACACTTCGTTTCTGTATCTCCATCATCGTCTCACAAACGCTCTCTCTCTCTCTCTCTCTCTCTCTCTCTCTTTTTTCCTTTTCTACTCTCACCCATCTCCCCTTCCTCCCCTCTCACCCCTTTCCCCCTCCCCTCTCTCCTCTTCACACCCGGTTACTATATCATATTCTCAACAACTTCTTAAATTCATCCACCAATCTTACAACTGGCGACCGATCCTTAAATCTGGCTCTAAGAATGTTGGCCCAGGGGAGGGGGGAAGATGGAGGGGGGGAGGGGGGAATGAGAGGAAGGGAGAGGGAGGCAGGGGAGGGGTAAGTAGAGGGAGTGATAGGAGAGGGGGTGCATGGGAGGAGTGGAATGGTTAGAGGGGGGTAAAAGGTGTCCTGGGGGGGGGGGAGGAGGTGGTTTGAGGTGGGAGAGGGGATGGGAGGGGCATTGTTGGCAAGGTTGGCGAGGTCGTGAGGGGAGAAGAGAGGGGAGAGGAGGGGAGAGGAGGGGAGAGGAGGCGAGCTTTTACTCACCTCCCATTCATTAAGAAGACAAGTCCTCTTAATCAAGAGGTTTTCGTTTTATCTCGTCTTTTATTTTTGTCTATTTTCTTTGAGGCGATATTTGCTAGAGAGAGAGAAAGAGAGAGAGAGAGATAAATGGAAGGATGAGGAAAAGAGAGGGTAGATAGCTTGATAGATAGATAGATAGATAGATGGATAAAACATAATAAGGAACAAACCGTTACGATTTAAAGAACGAACTACCACAAAAAAACTAAAAAAAAACACAATAACGAAGAATAACCAGGAAACACGAAATAAAAACGATAATAAAGACGAAGAATCAAAGGAAGCCAGATTTAATGAGCTTTTTCTCCAGGCATTACACCTGGGATACACCAAAACACGGGTTACGTTGATGAGGTGAATCTGGGGTGGTGGGTCCGTACGTGCGTTAATGAAGCCCCAAGTGAGTTAGGCAGGTGTTGCTCTCGTCTACAAATACTATACCTGCCTGGGATTTTTGTGCCTCATTTAATTCCTGCCGTTTGGGGATGTCTGAGTCATTCTTGGGATTTAAGGATCAATATTTGTATTTATAAATCAATTTGAGGATTTCTGAGTTAGTTATTAGGATTCAAATGTTTTACTCTTCTTCTATAATGACTCAATTTCTTCCTTCACACTGGCAAAAGTTCTTCTTTCACACTGACTCAATTTCTTCCTTTACGCTAACTTAATTTATTCCTTCACACTGACTCAAGTTCTTCCTTCACACTGACTCAAGTTCTTCCTTCACACTAATTCAAGTTCTTCCTTCACACTGACTCAAGTTCTTCCTTCACACTAATTCAAGTTCTTCCTTCACACTGACTCAAGTTCCTCCTTCACACTGACTCAAGTTCTTCAGCTCGGCCTCAGAGGGGATGAAGGCGTCTTGTCACAGCACTTGGCAATAACAGCGACACTTCATCATGGCAACACACCACAGATGAGGTGTGTAAATTTTCTATTATGTGATAGTGGTGTGTGTGTGTGTGTGTGTGTGTGTGTGTGTGTGTGTGCGAGCGTGTGTGTATGTGTGTGTGTGTGTGTCTGTGTGTGTATCTGTGTTCGTACATGTGGTCAGTAGTTTGCGCGAGTACACAATTCTCCAGGGTGGACTCCGTGAGGTAGGTCCTCTCGGTTCACAGCAACACAGCCAGATACAGGTGTCACTCCCTCCCTCCCTCACCCAGATATTTACACGTTACTAGGCTGTTACCTTCCCTCCCTCCCTCACCGGCCACTTTACACACCCGCTGTACATCAAGGAGGTCTTCCAGCTATACACACGAGAGGTCATTAGCGCAATTTACTAATGCGGATTTTTACACTAGGATCTCACACTGTCGACAGGCGTGTGGTGGGTGTCGAACCCTCACACTCAGCATTGTTCCAGCACACGTTCGACCCCCACCGAGCCTTCTGCTGCGTCCCTCCGCCCTCTGATAATCCACCGCAGGGGAGGGAAAGAAGACAGTGTCGGCACCACGAGCAGCAAGGAGGGGCAGGCGGCACCGCGAGTGGGTACAGTGGCACTGGTGTTGGCACTTCCTGCGAGGCCCAGGGTGCCACCGCATCACTGCCACCACCAAGACTCCTCACTGCTACCTCGTGAGGTGCCGGCTGTGCCCGTGCTCTCCCTCACCCGTACCCCCCACTAGCTTACTCCCCTTCTCTCACCTCACCTCCCCTCCCCTTCTTTCACCTCACCTCACCTCACCTCCCCTCCCCTCTCTCACCTCACTCTCCCCTCCCCTCCCTCCCTCCTCCCCTCCCCTCCCTCACCTCACCTCCCCTCCCCTCTCTCACCTCCCTCCCCTCCTCCCTCCTCTCCCCTCCCTCCTCTCCTCCTCTCCCTCCCCTCCCTCCTCCTCCCTCCCCTCCCTCTCCCCTCCCTCCCCCCTCACCCTGCACCTCATTACCTCCCCCCACCCCCCCCTCCCTCCCCTTCTCTCTCTCCCTCCCTCCCTCCCTCCCTCCCCCCTCACCTCATCCCTCCCTCCCCCCTCCCTCCCTCCCTCCCCTCCCCCTCCTCCCTCCCTCCTCTCCTCCCTCCTCCCCCCCTCTCCTCCCTCCCTCCCTCCCTCCTCTCCCTCTCCCTCCTCCCCCTCCCACTTCCCTCCCCACTACCCACTCCCACCCTCCCCTCCCTCCCCTCCCTCCCCTCCTCCCTCCTCCTCCTCCTCTCCTCTCCCTCCTCCCTCCCTCCTCCTCCCTCCTCCCTCTCTCTCCTCCCTCCCTCCCTCCCCTCCCTCCTCCTCCCTCACCTCCCTCCCTCCCTCCCCTTCTCCTCCCTCCCTCCCTCCTCTCCCTCCTCTCCCCCTCCTCCCTCCTCCTCCCTCCTCCCCCTCTCCTCCTCCTCTCCCTCCTCCCTCCTCACCTCTCCCTCCCCTCACCCTTCCTCCCTCCCTCCCTCCCTCCCTCTCCCCCCTCCTCCCTCCCCTCTCCACCTCCCTCCTCCCCTCCCTCCCCTCCCTCTCTCCCTCCTCCTCCTGTCTCCTCTCCCTCCTCCCTCTCCCTCCCTCCCTCATGTCCTCCTCCCTCCCCCTCCTCCTCCCCCTCCCTCCCCTCCTCCCTCCTCCTCCTCCCTCCTCCCTCCTCCTCCCTCCCTCCCCTTGTTCCCCTCCCTACATATCCCACTCCTCCCCTCACATTGTTCCTTCTCCTCCTCACATTGTTCCTCTCTCTCCCCTCACATTGTCCTCCCTCCATTGTTCCTCACTCCTACCCTCACATTGTTCCTCCCCTCACACCTCCTCACCCTCCTCCCCTCACATTGTTCTCACCACCCCTCTCCTCCCTCACATGTTCCTCACCACCCCTCTCCTCCCCTCACATTGTTCCTCACTACCCCTCTCCTCCCTCACATTGTTCCTCACTACCTATCCTCCCCTCACATTGTTTCTCCTACCCCTCTCCCTACCCTCATATGTTCCTACCCCTCTCTTCCCCCTCACATTGTTCCTCACTACCTCTCTCCTCCCCTCACAACGTCTCCTCTCTCCTCACCTCTATCCTTTCTCTCCTCTCTTTTTGTTTATATCTGTACCCCTCCCCTCTCTCCACACTGTCTCTTCTATCCATTTACATATTCATCCTTCCCCTCACTACCCCTCCTCCTCACTGTTCCCCTACCCTCTCCTGTAACCCTCACTACCCACCCTCTCTCCTCTCATCGCCACCCCTCTCCCCTCATCGCCACCCCTCATCGCCACCCCTCACCACTATCCCTCCCTTCACCCTTCACTGCCACTACCTTAGTTATACCCCTCACTAGTCAATACCCCCTCCCCTTAACTTCACCCCTCACCCTAATCTCTCTCCCCCTCCCCGTCTTCTTCCCTCCCTCCCAAACCCCACCTAACACAGTTTCTATAATATCTTCCTACTTTATTATCCACCGCCTTAGATAATACTCCCAAAGACTTCTAACAGGAACAACAGGATATAAATACATAGAAAACGCAACGAGGGAAAATGGCGAGGGGAGTGAGTCACGGTTCACCAAGGCAACGCCAGGGGGGAGTGGTGGGAGGTTGTCTCTGCTGGGGAGTAAGGGAGGATGGGAGGGGGATTTCTCTACCAGTGGAGGGGTGTGAGGGAGAGATGGAGGGGTCTGGTAGGGGTGGGGGGGGTATGTCTGCTTGGAGTCTAGGTTATCACAACTAATGGTTAAAACACCTCTAATGCTAAACTAACCTAACGTAACATAACCTAGTCTAACCTTAACATACCTTACTCTAACCTAAGCTAAGAGAAACTCATCTAACCTAACTTATTCTAACCTAATCTAAACCAACATAACATAATCTGACCTAGCGTAACCTAACGTGACTTAACCTTAAACCTAACCCCCCCCTCTCATTTAGCAGGAGGTGTTCAATCATCAGGTGAGTAAACAGTGGCTCTTAATCTTCATGTGATCTAAGGGATGTTGTCTTGGCACCAGGGGTAGGAGGGGGAGCTCACAACTGGAGAGGGGTATCTTAACAGGTGAGTTGTAGTGGTGTGTCTTAGCTGAGGGGGAGGCGTCTTGGATGGGGGAGAAAGCGTCTTAGTTGGGGCGGAAGCGTCTTGGCTAGGGGAGAAGGCGTTGGGGGGCATCTCTGCTGGGGGTGGAGAGGGGTGGGGAAGTTTCTGGTGACGGGAGGAAATTTCTCCCTCTTGACTCAGTTGTGACAGCGACGTATGGTGACGAGGGAGTGGTGATGGAGAGGAGGAGAAAGAGGAGGACGATGATGGAGCTCCTGGTGATGGTGGGGAGAGGTGGGGGAGGTAGTTATGTAGGTAATAAAGCAAATAGGTAGGTATATATGAGTAGATAGGTAGTTGGTGAGAGAGACACGTAGACAGATAGGTAGGTAGGTAAGTTACTGGAGACTCTCAGTGACGAAACTCCATTCTAAGAAAAAAAATGAAAAAAAATAGCAGCGTTCACAAACATCTCCATCGTTTCCTCCATCCCACACGATCGTTTCATCACACACACACACATACACACACACACACACAGACACACACACACACACACACACACACGTCTTATGAACTAAACTAAGCTAAAGTTACCTTACGTAAAATTCTTACCCAGATACCAAGTTGGGCACGAACTAAGATGCCACAGTCCTTACCAGGTGTCACCATACGAATAACATTACCAGAGTTTTGTGGAAATTACACTTCTCTCAACCACAGTCCACAGTATCTATAAACCTGTACAACCAAGAACAACCACAAGCATAAACTAGAAGGGGATACGAGTTAAGTGTGTCAACCGAATCAACTAATTATATGAAAAAATGGAGGTTGGTTGTCTTTGGTTGAATCAGACGGGTATGGTGGTGGTGATAATGGTGATGGTAATGTTGGTGAGGGTGGTGGTGATGATGGTGGTGATGGTGGTGGCAATGGTTGTGCTGGCGATGGTAGTGATGAAGTTGGTGATGGTAGTGTTGGTGATGATGGTAGTAGTGTTGGTGATATTTTATTATCATCCTGCGATCTTAGGCTGTGTGTGTGTGTGTGTGTGTGTGTGTGTGTGTGTGTGTGTGTGTTTACATATCTCAATAAATAACATATTTATATTTATTGAAGGATCAGTTTTGGGTTTCAGAGTCGGCATTATACCTATTTTTAGGTCTTTAAGTACAAATAAACTTCTTTCCTATACACACACACACACACACACACACACACACTTCAATGGTAATGCTGTAAATGCTTCAGGGGCAGAGACAGGTGGGTCATGGTGCAGGTGTTGACTGTAGTTATCTCATCACAGATAATGACTGAGTATATAGGCTGGTGGTGACGCCGCCTCATACACTCTAATAACCGGAGCTCTTTACACAACCACGTTATTACTATATATATATTTAACGTAAACACAACACATTAGAATTCTTGCATCAGTGATGATAAATATTCATGTGTTGCAATTCTCGCTCTAATTTACTGACGGAATATTTGAGGTGTGAAGAAAAATCTTTTGTATCAGAAGTTCAGAAATTCATTAGAATAATGCATCCTCATATTCACCTTTACTGAATTTGATATAACGAAATGAACATACACACATACACACGCACACTCTACATCCTTGACCACCGAAGGGTCAAGACGTACCTGGCGCTCCTCTAGGAGCAGCCAGGCCAACTGTTAAGTTGGCCCCCATACCAACTCCCTCCCCTGAACCCTCCTCCCCACCGGAATATCAACAAGTTCTAGGCTGAGTCATACCCAAGTTAACCTTCACACAGTGAGGTCCCAGGTACCCAGTGATAACTGCCCCTGAGACTCAACAACACCAGCTATGTGTTAATCCGTCCACGATAGGGATTATACCAGAGGAACATGACGGGTGAGCTGAACGATGGTGTCGCTGTGGCCGTCAGGTCACGTCTGAGTCATAGAGTGTTGCCAGACTTCGAGGATTCAGTTCTAGGAGTGCAGGTGGAGACAACTAGGGGACCTGTTATCATATGCACGATGTACCTACCTCCCAGACGTCCTTACTTACCCGAACAAGACCTAAACCAGTTGCTACGCCACAGAAAACCAACATACATCATAGGGGACTTAAATGCGCGCCACGCCATACTCGGACACGGTAATGAGAACAACGTCGGTGTGGCGCTGTATGACAACATCAGAAGGGGAAAACTGCAACACCTCGGGCCAGATTTCCCGACATTGATCAGACGTGCCAGTGCCACAACACCCGACATAATCCTCTCTAACAACGAGGCCGTCCTGAACAGGCACGTTACCGCCGGACCCATCAGTACCAGCGATCACCTGCCAGTCGTCGTGACGCTCTCATCCAATCCCATTATGATACCCGCCAACATCAGGTCAAACCTCAAACGGGCAGACTGGGACTCTTTCAAGGAGTCTCTCAGTCTCAAGCAGGGGAGAAACCTGGAAGAAGCCAGCCCTAATGACATCGACGACGCGGTCGAACAATGGTATAAGGATGTGAAGACGGAGATGGACAACAACATCCCGACCACCAGTTACAGGACCATTCCCCATCCTCACACTAGTCACCAGCTGAGGCAGCTCAGTGTCCAGTACGCTCACGTGAGACAGCTAGCCAGTATCCGCGGGTGGACGCAGGAGCTGAGAGACCGGTACCGAGAGCTACAGACGGACATCCAGCACGAGAGCAAACGTCTACATGAACAAAAGTGGGCCGCCTTGGTGTGGGAGGCAGCCAACAATTACCGCGATTCTGCTGCATTCTGGAAAGGGATCAAGCGACTGATGGGTTCCACCTCTAGCACGGTCCCTTACCTGCTCGACCAAAACAACGTAAAAATATTCGAGGAAGAAAACCAAGAACAACTACATCGGCGATATTTACGAAAGATCTTTACCATTAGTGAACAGGAAAACGAGGGCTTCGACAGGGACTTTGAGGAGGACATTTTAGGTCAGTTGCAGGACCATCAGCACCTGCTCCAGCCGCTCCCACGGACTGACTTCACCAGACTGGTGGACGGAAGCTACCTGACGGAACGCATTGTTCCTGCAGATGTGTCAGCCGTCATAAAAGGGTTTAAAAACAAATCACCTGGTCAAAGTCACATTAACAAGAAGATCCTGGCTCAACTCCCCGGCAACATGATAGAGAGGCTTGCTCATATATGCAACGCCTGCCTCGCCTCTGGATACTTCCCTAAGATGTTCAAAATCGCCGTTATTCGCCTCATACCAAAAGCAGGGAAGCCTCCAAACAAAGTCGAAAACTTTCGACCAATATCGCTGCTAGAGGTACCTGCCAAAATCTTCGAAAAAATAGTCAACAAGCGATTGCGGATGTATCTGGAGGACGAAGACGTGCATAATCCCCGCCAGTTCGGCTTCCGCCAGTACCGAGGCACATCCACCGCCATAGCTCAGGCCTACGAGCAGATCGCCAATGCCATGACTGGCCGCCTACAGTGCAATATAGTACTGAGGGACGTCAGCAAGGCGTTTGACAAAGTTTGGCACGCAGGACTGCAGTATAAGATCATACAACTGGGGCTACCCGAAAATCTGACTCGCCTGCTGTGCAACTTCATTACGGACCGCAGAGCCAAAATTAAGATGCAAGAACATTTTGGAGAAGAATTCTCACTATCGAGCGGCGTGCCTCAGGGCTCTTGTCTCTCACCAACCCTTTACACACTCTACACGGCTGACCTGCCACCCCCAATCGTCGGCAGCGAGTACGTCATGTATGCAGACGATGTAACACAGATCGTCACCTGCCCAGGAAGGTCCACGGCAAGGATGGCGCGACTCACTGCTCGGGCAATAGAGGAGATCTCGGAGTATGAAAATAAATGGAAAATAAAAACAAACAAAACGAAATTTGAGGTCATACCCATAGCCAAATTCAAGCCGGCCCCATTGATGATCGACGACGAAGAGATTGAGTACTCTAAACAAGGCAGGTTGCTCGGCCTCATCATTTCTCGGACGGGCATCATTCCCCACGTGAAGGACAGACTAAATAAAGCCAAAGTCGCCGCAGCCAAATTAAAACGTTTTAAATTGATGCCTGAGAAGATACAAGTTCACCTGTACAAGGCGCTGGTGAGGCCTGTGTTGGAGTACCCATCTATACCACTCGTCACACTCGGGAAGACTAGACTACAACAACTACAGAGCTTCCAAAACAAGTGTTTGAGGTCAGCCAGTGGCCAAGCGCCACCCTACCAGGAGACAGTGGAAACCATCCACCTAAGAAATAAAACAGAGGCCCTCAACTTCAGGTTCCATCGCATAGGGAAGAAGGTTTGGGACAAGCTCCTGGACGACCCTCACAGCCCAGACCACCTACGCGGGGAAGACATCAACGGAGGGAGACCCCACGCCTGGTGGCCCCGGAGTCTGCCCACACTACAACAACCCAACCCGCGATCCATCTATGTCCGCCACAGTGATCCACCTTAGATTAAAACTTAGATGATATAAATTCACATTTAACAAGTCAAAATCGAGTGAGTCCATAACGTAATACAGTATAAGATGTTAATAAACTTGTAATTGTAAAATCAATCTAGTCATTGTCTACTAAAATAACCATTGTGCAACCTCATTCTAAATCCTAGGTTAGCTTAGTTAGCCAACAAACTCTGTAATATGTAAAACAAGGGGTGTCGTCCCCCTCTGTTTAACTCATTAAACTTCTTTTCCAACCTTTCCCCCCACGACTATATGTTGTGACTTCTCCATCCCTCATGTCTGGCTGTGCCTTGAGCCCCAGCATGCCTTCCACCCTTTCCCCACCTTAACCTAAAAAAAAAAAAAACAAGGACCGCACCTCACTCACTTGAGTGCGTGAGGTCCAGTGACACCAGACCACGTGGTGTCCCCATGATGCTACGACACCACATAGTGAATGAGTTGCTACAGCATCATGTGAGGTTCCTCATAAACCCATCTGCGAGGGAATTACTACACCACGCAAGGTCCCTCATAACACCATCTGTAAGGGAGTTAGTACACCGCATCAGGCCCCTCATAACACCATCTGCAAGGGAATTACTACAAATTGTCAGGCCCCTCACAACACAATCTGCGAAGGAATTACTACACCACGTCAAGCCCCTCGTAGTGAAGAAAACAAATTAAGCGAGATAGTAGTGACTAGTAACGATATTAGTGAGCAAATAGACAAACTGAAGCCTAATAAGTCACCTGGTCCCGATGAGATATTTGCCAGAGTATTAAAGGAATGTAAGGAAGAGCTTAGTATGCCCTTAGCAAAGTTGTTTAACATGTCCTTAAAAACAGGTGTAGTCCCAGAATCCTGGAGGATAGCGAATGTAATACCGAGTTTCAAGAAGGGGGATAAATCACTATCCTCTAACTACCGCCCAATCAGTCTAACATCAATAGTAGGCAAATTACTGGAAGCAATCATTTCAAAATCTATACGAAATAACCTGGAGAAGCACAGATCGATCAATGATTCCCAGCATGGCTTCACAAGCGGACGTTCTTGTCTAACTAATCTATTAACATTCTTTTCATCAGTTTTCGAATCGGTGGACGAGGGGCACAATTATGATGTGGCATATCTCGACTTTAGCAAAGCCTTCGACAGAGTCCCCCACGAAAGACTAATTAGAAAGGTAGAAGCACATGGCATCAAAGGTAACATCCTTAAATGGATTAGGGCATGGTTACAGGACAGGAAACACCGAGTGAGCATTAACGGCACTAAGTCCCATTGGAGCAACGTCACAAGTGGAGTTCCCCAAGGCTCAGTACTTGGACCATTATTATTTATTATATACATAAACGACATAGAGATCGGCATAGACAGCAACACAAGTAAATTTGCTGATGACACTAAAATAGGACGTGTTATTAAATCTGACGAGGACTCTGTAAAACTACAGGAAGATCTAAAAAAAAATTTCGAATGGTCTGAAAAATGGCAGATGAAATTCAACGTGGACAAATGTAAAGTACTCAGCATAGGAGATGTAAACAGGGAAACCAGTTACCAGATGAACAACGATGCCATTGTGGAATCCGACTGCGAGAGAGATTTAGGAGTAATGATAAGTAGGAATCTTAAGCCAAGTAAACAATGTGTTTTTGCTCGTAACAAGGCTAATAAAGTACTTGGGTTCATACAAAGGAGTGTTAGTTACAAGACTAGCGAGGTCATCCTAAAACTGTATCTTGCGCTTGTGAGACCACACCTGGATTACGCAGTTCAGTTCTGGTCACCGTATTACAGGATGGATATAGAATCATTGGAAAGAATTCAGAGGAGAATGACAAGACTAATCCCGGGCATTAGGAACCTTGAGTATAGAGACAGGTTAAAGCATCTTAATTTGCACTCCCTCGAGAGACGTAGAGCGAGGGGCGACCTGATAGAGGTGTATAAGTGGAAGTCAGGGCTAAACAAAGGGACATAACAAAGGTACTCAAACTATCCAACCAGGAGCGAACTCGTAACAATGGTTTTAAATTAGACAAATTTAGATTTAGGCGTGAAATAGGTAAACACTGGTTTGGAAACAGAGTAGTGGATGAATGGAACAAGTTACCAAATATCATCATTAACTCGAATAAGCTGGATAGCTTCAAACATAGGTTGGATGCTTATATGAGCAATAGTGGTTGGGTGTAAACGGGACTGCCCAGTATAGGTCAATAGGCCTGCTGCAGTTTCCTCCAATTCTTATGTTCTTATGTAACACCCCGTAACACCGTCTGTGAGGGAATTACTACACCACGTGATGCCCTTCATAACACCATCTGCGAGGGAATTACTACATCACGTGATGCCCCTCATAACACCATCTGTGAGGGAGTACTACACTACGTGTCTGCTGTTCAACACCTCAGCGTAGAGTATATGATCTAAATGACCTCCACACACACACACACACCCCCCACACACAAGGTGACGTCAACTCCGGCTGGTGTCTACAGCAGGATTTTTGTTTCACTCAACTGGGAAAAAAACATATTTGAATATCAATGTCGATGGCACAAATCACCTTCATTTTGCTGACGACAACATAATATTTACATCACACAGGAGAGTCACAACACCAACGACCGGCTGAGAGAAACAAGTAAAATCATATGACTGACGTTGACACTGACGGGAAACAGAAGAATTAAGTCTCAGGTATATGATAACTACAGAGTGAAGTTGCCTGGTGGTGAGTCGTCTGGTGGAACACAAGAGCCACGGTGTCCTGCAATGTCTTTGGAAATCTATAGTTACGCATTCAAGAGCAACACGAGTCTTTACCGGACGTGAAAAGTGTACAGTCAGCCAAGCCGCACTGAGGGCCACGAGACAAGAGACACAGATATATGGTTAAGAACTCAACCCATAGTACGAGATGATAATTACTTGTTATAAGGAATTGAAATAGTAAAGGGTGACTTAATCACGAGGACAGAGGAAAAGTTGACGATTAGGGTTAGGTTAGGTTAGGTTAACTTAGGGTAAGATTAGGTTAAGTTGCGACACTACTATTTTTTTTTCACTAAAGAATTTCTAGACATGAGAAAAAAAATATTTGCGATGAGTTTGTTTTCTGAGACTAATACGTGAGTAATCAAGGGATCTTCTTCAGTGTGGGAAAGGGGGGGGGGGTGAGAGGGAGAGAGAAAGGGAGAAGGAGAGAAGCAGAGGAACGCCCTGAACACAGGTGTGAACCCCCATGACAAAATTCTTCCTTAACACGAGACGATACGATGTGGAGCTAAGATAATATTTACTCTCTCTTTCTCACTCTCTTTCTACCTTTCTATCTCTTTTTCTCTCTCTCTCTCTCCCTCAATATTTTATTTTATATATTTTGATATATTTATCTCTCTCTCTCTCTGTGCAAGACAAAAGTAACCTAACCTAACCTAACCTAACCTAACCTAACCTAACCTAACCTAACATAACCTAACCTAACCTAACATAACCTAACCTAACCACAATCTCTGAGAGGCACTCGTAGGTAATGGCCATGGTGGAGAGGCCACTTTTTTGAGCGCCGATAGATACATTTTAGCAAGTTTGTGAGAGTTTGGGAAAATGCTTTTAGACGCTGAAAGATTAAAAAGGTTGGAAAGCAGTGGGACGAAAGTTCTGTTGGTGGAGAGTTGTTGTTGAAACTTAAGTGAGACCTGTGTAGAGGCTCCCGTCCCTCTTGTTGTGAGGAAGAGAGGGAAGGAGGGGGGACGGTGGATGGAGAATGAGGAAAGGATAGAGGGTGAAGGCTAAGAGAAGGAGAGTGAGGGTAGGTGTAGGGTGGACGATGAAGACGGGGCAGAAAAAAGGATAAAGGAAAGGATGAAAGATGAGGGAGAGAAGACGGGGAATAAAGGTGAAAAATTAAGATGGGGAAGAAGGATGGTGGACAGGGACAAAGGAGTGCAAAGAGTGTAAGATGGATGACACCCTAACCTAACCTAATCCAACCCAACCCAACTTAACCCAACCCAACCCAACCTAACCTAACCCAACCCAACCCAACTTAACCCAACCAAACTTAACCTAACCTAACCCAACCTAACCTAACCTAACCTACCTTACCTGTACACTACCTTCACAGTACTTACGTTGCAGGTAAAACGTGCTGGTGGATCCTGTTGCTAATGACACTGAGACTCTGCAGGTAAACACAGTACCTGTACTAATGATTCTGAAGATGACTGATAATATGAAGATGATGGTGATGATAAATGTGAGTGAATATGAGACCATGACTAAAAGAACAGTTCTGTGAATATGAGCATCTTTTCTCTTCTTTTATCTCTCTCTCTTTGTCTCTCTCTCTCTCCATTTGGCTTTTCTCTCCTTTATGTATCTCCCAACCCTCTCTTTATATCTCTTGTTATTTTAACTTTTCTCTCCATTTCTTCTCTCTCTCTCTCTGTTTCTCCCTTCCTATTCCCCATGTTTGTTTCTCCTTCCTATCTCTCTATTATCTTTCTCCCTTTCTCATAACATCCCTCTTTTTCTCTTTATCTCTTCCTCCCCATTTCCCACGTTATTCCTTTTTTCCTTCTCCCCCTCCTCTCTTTCTCTCTCCATCTATCTCTCCCCTTCCCCTATCTTCCACAACTCTCCTTTCCGCTTTCCTCACCTCCTCAACACTCCCTCTCCAATTCTCTCTATTTCTCTCATTCATTTACCTCCTCATCTCTCCCATCGTTATTCCTTTTTTCCTTCTCCCCCTCCTCTCTTTCTCTCTCCATCTATCTCTCCCCTTCCCCTATCTTCCACAACTCTCCTTTCCGCTTTCCTCACCTCCTCAACACTCCCTCTCCAATTCTCTCTATTTCTCTCATTCATTTACCTCCTCAACTCTCTTCTCCTCTCCATCTCTCTCCTTCTACCTACCCTTCCTCCCCTGTCCTCATTTTCCACCTCCTTTCCCCTCTCTTGCCTTCCCCTTCCTCTCCTCTCCTCTTCCCCTCTCACCCCATGTCTTAATGAGTGGACGAATCTGTCAACAGAGTGGGGTGGAGGCGGCTCAGAGGGGGGTGGGGCGGCTCAGAGTGGGGTAGGAGGGCTCAGAGGGGGGTGGGGGGTCATTTTCTCTTCTTTCTCCACACTTCCTCCTTCTCTCCCATAATTTCTCACCCCCATTCTCTCTCCACCAATAAGACAGCCGTGAGGATACAGCTCCACGACACAGGTTTTTGTCAGGTAAATTTCACCCCAAACTGAGAAATAAACATTCACTCAGGCCTAGACGGAAGAGATATATAGACCCCATATATAACAAGGGTCGCCCGTTCCTGGTATTTCTGACGAGGCTGGAGTGAGTCCCCCCCCCATCCTCCTCCCTCCCTCCGCCCCTCTCCTCTCCCTTCTTCCCCTTAAGAAATTGGCTCCTGATAGGCCTAGGTGACGGTGAGGGGCAGTGTGGATATAGCAGAGTGTATCCTACAAGTCTTCAGTATACAAGGAGGCAGCATTGACGGTACTACACTCGATGCAACTCCACTTCCCAAACTGCATAAGTAGGTGTTTGTTTACAGCTAGGACTGGAAGCGAGAGCTATATCGATTCGACCACCCCGCGTCTCTCCTCCCTTTTCATTCCCCAATAATTTCCTCTCCTCATCCCCCAATAATTTCCTCTCCTCATCCCCCAGTAATTTCTCTTCATCCCCCAGTAATTCCTCTCCTCCTCCCCCAGTAATTTCCTCTTCTCATCCCCAGTAATTTCCTCTCCTCATTCCCCAGTAATTTCCTCTCCTCATCCCCCAATAATTTCCTCCTCATCCCCCAGTAATTTCCTCTCCTCCTCCCCCAGTAATTTCCTCTTCTCATCCCCCAGTAATTTCCTCTCCTCATTCCCCAGTAATTTCCTCTCCTCATCCCCCAATAATTTCCTTTTAAAACTTCCGCTCCCCAATTAACTCCTTCTGAGAAATTCCCTAACTTCCCCTAATTCCCCTTGCCGTTACATCTCCAAAATTCTGACTACATTTGCAAATCTTCTCTCTCTCTCTCTCTCTCTCTCTCTCTCTCTCTTACCCGCTCTTTCTCTCCCTTCACCCGTATCTCTCTCTCTCTTCCTCACCTCATCCTTTCTCTCTCTTTTCCTTTACCTCCACCCTCTCTCACTCCCCATAACCCGAAATCTGCTTCCACCTTCCCTTACTCCCTACGCACCAGCCCTGGTCCTTCGTGACAGGAAAGGCGTTGACAAACTCGAGAAAATGCAAAATAAAGCCCTCAGAATTATCCTAGGATGTCCCATGAGCACTAAAGTACTTAATATGAGGAAAGAACTAGGTATACCCAGTGTTAAAGATAGAATAATTGAAGTGAACCTCATGCTAGCCCTGAGGCTTCTGCGTGGTGATCCTGATAACATTGTTTCCTTAAAATTTCCTAGAATGTATGAACCATGGGACTGGTGAGTCTAAATGGATCCAAACTACAGCTACACATATGAAGATGTTTGGACTAGACCACCTGTACAAAGTTGAGACACAACAGCGCTTCCTGCCACCCTGGCGGACAGTTCCCTTCGATATCACAATACCGACGTATCCGCCTAAAAAATTAAATATACAAAGCATTTATCTCCAACACACTGCCAAATTGAGAGCTCTTGAACACATACACACTCTACAGACTGATGATAATATCACACAGACCATCTACACTGATGGATTTCTTAACACCGCCTGTGGGAGGGCTGGAAGTGCTATTGTTGTGACTCAACCTGACGGTAATATAATTGAGAAAGGAGTTAGAATTAACAACTGGGCATCCACTCTACAAACTGAATTAGTTGCCATACTCACAGCTACTAAATTCATTGAAACCACTGTTACTGACAGTCTCATCATCACTGACTCTCTATCCTCACTACTTGCCCTTGGCACCCTCGACTCAAGTTGTCAAGCGCTTGTCTCTGAAGCCAGACACAAATATGCGTGCCTTGTTGACCGGGGTGTCAGGGTCAAACTGTTGTGGATCCCCTCTCACATAGGCCTCATAAAACATGACAGAGTTGATGCCCTCGCCAAACTCGCGTCTAACAAAGACACCGTTGAATACAATTTGGGTCTGTCAAAAAGAACCCTTAAAACAGTAATTAGGAAAGAACTTATTGATGAGTTTGACGTAAGTAGACAAGTGCAAACAGGCACTAGTTTACCATGATGAGATGTATCAAGTGAAACATGTATATGGAGCAAGTAACAAGATCACTAGACACAACCGCTAGATTGGGTTAGATATGTACACTGGCAGTTTGCCACACCAGACTGTGTGAGAGAACCTAGCAGGTCCACACCTGTGTGTGAAATGGCACAACACCTCTAATGGCAATGCCGACATAGTCTTTGCACTTGCACGTAACAGTTCTCATGTACAATGCGATGTGCTTGAATGCAATGTGAATAACAAGGTGAGGCCAGACATACGTCTCACGTCACTCACGCATTTGTGAGTTACCTTTATGTATAGAACTAAACAAATATAAATGAAATACTGTGTAACATTCAGTGCCATAATATCCTGAAAACGATAATTATTATGACCCTTTATAAACTCTACTCTGTAATCCTTTCGCTCTACCGCTCACAGGATGAGTCTAAAATAAAGTAGCTGTAAGCGGCAAAATCTCCCACGATCCTCCCTACATCTTCCTCCGCCCCTCCCCTTTCCCGCCACTCCTCCCACCCCCAGCCAGCCCATTATTGCCCGAAAACCTTTACCGTCGGTCGCAGAGAAAAAAAGAATAATGGAAAAATTCTAATCATGTCAAGCTCGGGGGAGTATAATGTACGTTGGCGACACATGTTGGTAATTGATCGAGCACATTTGATTTTGATTTTGCCGCTTACAGCGGCTACTTTATTGTGCACCCCACACTCATCCTGTGAGCGGTAGCGCAAAAGGATTACAGAGTAGAGTTTACTACGGGTCATAATAATTAACCCCGTTGTCAGGATATTATGGCACTGAATATTACACAGTATTTCAATTATATTATTTGTTTAGTTCTATACATAAAGGGTAACTTATTCACAAATGTGAGTACAGGCGTGTGAGGCAGTATGTCTGGCCGCACACTTTGTTATTCACATTTACGTGAGTAGTATTCAAGCACATCGCGTATTTGGTTCTGTACATGAGAACTGATATAGTTATTAAGTAAAAAAGTGGATACAATCTTAATGTGTCGGCTATATTGCCATTAGAGATGAAGTGTTGCATTTCACACACAGTGTGCTTGGACCTGTCCCTAAAGGTTCTATCTTCACACAGTCGAGGACGTAGGTCAAGAGTGTGCCATCTGTATGGCCACACACTTTACATTTAGTTTTGTTTACATCTGCTTGAGGAACATACTGCCAGAGGTACTTATATCCTAACCTTAATCTAGCGGTTACAACATCTTGTAATCTAGTGATCTTGTTACTTGCTCCATATACATGTTTCACTTGCAGAGTGTGTGTGTGTGTGTGTGTGTGTGTGTATTCGGGTTGGGAATGAGATGGACAGAAAGGGTATTGTATTACACTAGTTTTGTACCGTACATGTCTAGTCTGTCTATATGTCTGTCAGTGGGTCAATGAGAGAGCCACACACACATAGATTTGATGGCGAACTAAAATAATAATAATTACGGGCATAAATTAAATTGTGCCTCTCACTCCAGGACAACACATTACCATACTGTAGACACCTTCACTACCCTGCGACCTAACCTCACGTACAATAAAGAAATGAATGAATACATAACAGGTTTCTGAAATGATAATCGCTGAAGAAAAGAACTAAGTCACTGATTAAATATTGAACTGTGAAGAAAATTTTCTATGGTTGTTCACTAAACTAAAATATTATCTAACCTTCACTGGCTCTACACCATAACAGCTTTTTAGTTAAACATTCTGCATTACTCTTAACTTTAATAGAACCGATTAGTCAATGATATTTCAGTGTTGGTTTATTAAGAGACGGAACTGCCTGCTGGAGGTGTAATTTGCGCGTGTCTCGTATATTCCCCGAGTCTCCCCTCAAGCAGTGAAAACGCGAGACTGCAGTTATATAAACAAGGGGTAACTGATGAATTAAGCCCCAATTTTAATAAGCCCACGTCTTTAATGGGATTCAATCCTAATTAGCCCGACCGAATTTTAATGGAGCTGATCCTAATAGCTCAGTTAAGGTTAAATAGGGTTTATTAAGACTGGGATCAATTTAACCGAATTTAACCTAAGTATGCGGTGGGTTTGTCGGCTGTCCTTAGTCAACTGAATTATTAGAGAATTATTACGAAGACGCTACAGAACTATTGGTGTAAATTGTTAGTTAAAATATTTACAAGTCACAGATTCTTGATGGAGATATACGATAATGATTGGCACATTATTATAATTATATTATTATTATTATCAATTTATTATTATTATTATTATTATTATTATTAAAGTGATCACAGATGAGCGGAATAACCTTTTTGTTTGTCTTACGATAGACTCTGGGTGCTCTCTTAATGAGATTTTTGGCCTAAAATTATTGTCTTCTTATAGGAACCACTTAGGTGAGGGTGGACGGTCATTACTATACAGAGTTAGCTTGTAAATTTAACTGTTCTTACAAAAGTGATAATAATAATAATAATAATAATAATAATAATAATAATAATAATAACCTAGCATCAATATCATTTTCATCATCATCATTACTCAGGTATTTTCCTTACAGGTAATTAAATCAGTGAATTCTAATGACTTTAATCAAGGGGTCAGCGATAACTCCCTCGGGTCATTAATCTTGTCAACGTCTGGCGAGATATTTTTGAGTCGGGGAACAAGCGAGAGGAAGAGGATTAAGGATTCTTAATTATCCCTACACTACGAGAGTGTTTTTCACGTTATTGTATAGTTATGGTAGAGTGTCTGTGTAATTCCGTCGCCATTTTCTTGTGTTAAAGTCTCAGGGTAATTCCGTGGCCATTTTGAGCAGTCATCTCTGTGCCGTAGGTTGGAGTGAGACGTTCAAATAGGTCCTCACATCTTCACTTAGGGGAATAATTCAACGACCCAGGTTCTGAGAATCCCCGCCCATGTTATTGACTCCAAGTGACAGGTGGGGAAGGACTCAGTCGACCTGCACTAACGCCCCGCCTGATGTGTGCCTTAACGTGAAGCGAATTCAATCCTTCTTTGGCGGCTGAAAAGGGAATTAGCTCCTTCTTCACCGGGTTTAAAAGCAATGTAATGGAATTTTGCTACTGCTTTAGAAGTTCTCAATGCCAAGCGGAAGGGAATTCGATGATTTTCTAAGATTGTAAATGGAAGCAAAGTCCTTTAATGGAGGCAAGTGAAGGAAGCGAAAGGAAGTCCCCCCACCCCCCCCCGCCGTATGCTGAAGGTGTGAAAGGCACTAAGAGGAAGGCGGTGCTTATTTATCGAGATCTGAAGATATAAGTCAACTTTGATCCCCTTTACATAAATACACTTGCTTCACGGAATAAGTAAAGTTGTAACACAAAAATAAATCTACTTGTAATACTAAATACATAAAACTGTAAAACTAAATTAATAAACTTTAAATTAATAAACTTGCAACACTTGCAGTCAAAAAAAAAGATTTTAAAAGTGTAGTTGCTCAAAGTATTTGTATATAAACACTTGAGCCAAAAAATTCCAAAAGCACATAAATGTATTTAATTATATTTAATATACTCCCAACAGGTAAGGAATTAAGGAGACAATATTACAATTAATAAAAATGCATTAAAAGTGTCCGTGCTGTAAGATTCCTAAAACGAGTGAAAGTCAACCGATATATTTTTAACTTGTGAGTAATTAAAGGAAAATACAAATTATTAATACTAGATTTTCTAACTATGAAATAATAATTTTTTATATATAAAAATTCTAACATTATGGGAATTTTGTAAATATTTTGTCAATATGTAGGTTATAAATTTAATTAAATCGGTATATATTAAAAAAAATCTAAAAATAAAACTAAGGCAGCTATATAATAATTACTGGTGGAGACTATAGACATTTATTCAACATACTTTCAATATATTAGGATATTAAAAAATAAGAATAAAATAACAGTAACTAATGTTCAAGAAAATACTACATACAAATCATTTTAAAATACTAAAGCCAGATAATTGTAGATATTTATGCAGCGTGTCGGGAGGGGAGAGAAAATATTTAGATAACCCAAAAATAAGCCGATATTTCTAAAACAGTTGAACATTATATTTGTTTTCCTAAAAATTAAATGTCAACTGAAATATATGAGAGAAAGGAGAGAGAGAGAGAGACAAAATAATAAAAATGGATGTAGAAAAAGAGAAAGAAAGAGTAGAAACGAATAGAAAAAGAGGAAATAAAAATACGAGAGAGAGAAATAAACAGAAAGCGAGAGGGAAGAGGTACAAAAAGATAGATAGATGAAATAAAAACGACATAGACAGACAGGCAGACACAGAGACAGACAGACAGACAGACAGAAACATTTTCAATTAAAACTACTCCTTACAGCCCACCTCTCGCTACCCTCCCTCCCACCCCCCAGGAGGTGAACGTAACACAAGGCTTCACCACCATTCTCATAATGTTACGTTCACCTCGCTCTATGTGTCAGATTAGTTAGAACGCATTGGACTGTACAGACGTGTGTGTGTGTGTGTGTGTGTGTGGTATTAATATTATAACCTTACTCCTGAAGAAATCGAGATATATATGTATGTATGTATGTATGTAATTGTACAGTATTTTGTTATTATGTTTCTTATTGTCTCTTCTCCTTTATCAAGTGTGTCTTCTTCTGCACTCTCTTTCTCTTTATGTCTGCTTTAGTCTGTCTGCCTCTCGTTATCTCACTCTATCTCTGTGTTTACATCTCTTTATCCGTATGTTTGCCTGTCTGTTCTCCTTCCCCTTGTGTACATTTCGCGCCCCCCCCCATCCTCTCATAGATCTCTCAACATACACCACAGAAAAATATACACTCAGCATACACGTGTCTCTCCAGCATACACCGGACCCTTGTGATCTTACCCAGTGTCTGTGTTCAATATACACCCTTTGCATGTGTTCAATACAGACGTGCATGTGGTCAGTGTATATTTTTGCTTGTGTTAATTATATACACCACGTACTTGTTAAATGTACAGCGATGAACGATATGTATAGTACAGTATGTGTGTGTGTGTGTGTGTGTGTGTGTGTGTGTGTGTTTAATCTGAACTCTTGTGTGTACATGTCTTGCGTTTGAGCACTGAAAACACAACTAGAGGTCACAGAGGTAGGACACACAACACTGGAGGTAACCGAAGTAGGACATACAACACTGGAGGTCACTGAAGTAGGACATACAACACTGGAGGTCACTGAGGTAGGGGAACAGATAATCTCATCAGGTTTTAACGTGTCTACAAAAGCGAGTTAGAGAGAGACTTTCAAATCACAACATTGAGGGGAGAATGGCGGACGTGTTGAGACAATTGATATGGATTATAAGGGAGAGATGAAATTGATTGGTACACACACACACACACACACACACACACACACACACACACACACACACACACACACACACACTACACCAACAACCGCCAGTACAGAAGTCTACGTAACCAGGTCATCAGGAAATCAAGTCAGCTAAGAAGACTTATTATCCCAGGAAAGTGCACGGCCTCAAGGAAGTCGGCATCGGTCAGTGATACTCTAAGCCTCTACGGTAAAGATCTCTGTGGTGTTAACCGCCAGTCTCCCACATTTTCTTTTATCTCTCATTTACCTAGTGCGGAGGCAGCTGAGACAATTAATAACCACTTTGATACCATATGTCATCCGCTACCCAGTCTTGACCTCACTCTCCTTCCAGCCTACATACCTTCCCCCTCCCAGTGTTCAACCATTTGATCGCCAACAAACTCCTGAAATTTATATCCAAACGCTCTACAACCCTAATTGACCTCCCAATCAAAATTTACAAGGAGTTTGCAGTCGAACTGCCCCCCTCTGTTCCATTATTAATGCATCCCTCAGACAAAGCAAATGCCCTATGGATGGAAAACCGCATTTGTCACCCCTATCCCCAGGTCCCACCCCACAGTCCCTAGTGACCTCAGGCCAGTTGCCATACCCATATCCAGTCTACTCTGTGAATGGGCATTTGCTAGTATTTATCAGTCAATTGATCCACAGCAATTTGGCAATATGAGGACCTCCTCTACATCACACTGCTTAGTTAGTTTCCTGGATTTTCTGCACAAAAACCTGGAGAAAAGTAAGACATCACTGGCGGTTGCCCTTGTTGACTTCAAGAAGGCTTTTGACTTTGTTGATCATTGCACTAGGGCTGCCCACCAACCTGGTCTCATGACTCACTGATCTCCTGAGTGAGAGTCGTCAGGCAGTCAGGTACCAGGGTTCTGTCTCTACATTCCAACACCTCACCTACAGTGTTCCCCAGGGGACCAAGATGGGACCACTGTGCTTCCTAATCCTGATCAACGACGCTCCATGGACACTCCTCACAGGTGGAAGTACGTGGATGACTGCACTGTGGGGGTTACAGTAAACAACACCTCACCGGACTACTCATCGCTACAAGGCACCCTGGACAGGCTACAGGCATGGACTATGGAGAACAAGGTCACCATCAATCACACCAAAACCGTAGTCATGCAAATCAATACTGCCACCACTCCAGTGCAAGCTCCAGCAGTTACAGTGGGTGCCCATCCTCCCCAGTTAGTGCAGTCTGCCAAACTCCTGGGTGTAACTCTAGACCACAAACTGGACTGGAAGGCCCACGCAAACAACACAGTCAAGGCAGCCTCGTATCGACTCTACACGCTACTATGACTCAGGTCACTTGGGGCACCCACGCCAGAGCTGAGGACTATCTACAACGCATTTATTCTCCCAAAATTAACGTATGCGTCACCAGCCTGGTCATCTTCTCTCAACTCTACCCAATAAAGTCGGCTAGAGAAGATACAGAAGAGGGCCTGCAGAATCATGCTTGGGGCAGACTACTCCAGGTACAACAGCGCTCTCTCTACCCTGGAAATGCCATCTCTCAGTGACCTCCACCACCATGCACAAGCAGGGTTTGGCAGTGGACTACTACAACATCCTCGTCATCGCCACCTACTGCCACCTGCAGTCCCCCGCCCACCTCGCGCAGTCCACCATTACAACAAAATTCACCCCATAAGAGTGCGCACTGATAGATATAAGAATAGCACCATCCCATCTATTGTTAAAATAATAAACAACTCCTGATTTATGTACTGTACAGCCCTGTAAATGTATTAAATGTATATTATTATGTCTAAATCAAATGCAAGTTTGTATTTTTTCAACCACTGGCTGCAACTCTATTAATAAACCGTTTATTATTATTATTATTATTATTATGTGTACACCATCCAGCCAACACTCAGCCGCGTTCACACCTACACAACAGCAAAAAGAACTCTTGCTTACATTGTTTCCTCAATTTTCATTATAATGTTATTTGTTGTGTAGTGTGAATTTGTCTGTGGGTCTTTAGTAAGGGTTGAGGATTATGATTGGTTACAGCTGTTTCCCCTCCACCAATCATCACAATTGGTTTAGTCGTCGAGTTTATATCTGGTCTTTTAACACGTGACACACTCATGGAAACCACTTCTCGGTATGTAATAATAATAATAATAATAATAATAATAATTAACGGTTTATTGAAAAAGTTCTGCAGCCGAGGCTGAAAATATACATTAGAACAAAATTAATTATTACATACATTGACATTGGTGGTTTAACAAAAGCCTTCATTGGAGAAAGGTAAAGGAACATATAGTGAACATACAGATTAATATTTACAGTGGAGGTCACGTGCGCTGAGGTGTTGAACAGCAGACACGTAGTGTAGTAACTCCCTCACAGATGGTGTTATGAGGGGCTTGACGTGGTGTAGTAATTCCCTCACAGGTGGTGTTATGAGGGGCATCACGTGGTGCTAATTCCCTCACAGGTGGTGTTATGAGGGGCTTGACGTGGTGTAGTAATTCCTTCACAGATGGTGCTATGAGGGACCTGATATGGTGTAGTAATTCCTTCACAGATGGTGTTATGGGGGACCTGACGTGGTGTAGTAATTCCCTCACAGATGGTGTTATGAGGGACCTGATGTGGTGTAGTAATTCCCTCACAGATGGTGTTATGAGGGACCTGATGTGGTGTAGTAATTCCCTCACAGATGGTGTTATGAGGGACCTGATGTGGTGTAGTAATTCCCTTACAGATGGTGTTATGAGGGACCTGATGTGGTGTAGTAATTCCCTCACAGATGGTGTTATGAGGTATTATGTTTATATGTATGCATGTATTCTTACGGAAACTGAGCAATGAAGAAGGCAAATGTCTTAAGTTCCTTTACTTTAACTTTTACTTTTATTTTAATCTCAAAATTTAAATTATTTCCTTACCTGTGTGTGTATAGGGGCTTTTTGATGTAAATTATTTCGCTATAATACCTTGTAATACTCATGCCTTATTACGTAACAAATGACAATCTGTTAATATTGTGAACTTTTCTAGTTATTAAGTTTTACTGTAGGTTTAGTTATTAAAGTATTGCTTTTGCAATTGAATATATGAAACCACACTCATGGTCGACATGACAATACCCAACACAGTATAAACAGTAGGACGTGAAAAATATGCAAGTAATTTTTATACAAATTTTTAAAACAAAATCAACAAAAACACGAATACAAGGGTGAAAAATAATGTACTCAGCTGTACTAATACACGTAACAAATAGATGGTCAGTAGATTCGGCAGTGCCCAGGTGGTGTAGTAACAGTGGGTCAATCTTCACGACAGAGTAGACAGGGAGAACAAGTAGCCGAGGAGGGTGGAGTAGGATTGACTTGGTATCCCAGGGTTAGGGTAGACATCACCTGTTATAGATGGCGCCCTCAACAGCAGGCGATGGTTTTCCACCAATCAGGAGCCATCTCATGACTCATGTTCTTACTAGTTGACTGCTGGTTAACTACTGGTTTGGGTAGTGTGAAGTAAGCCGTGCAGATAAAGGTGACAATGCAGTGTATTCATGGAAGTGTGACCCTTTTATGTGACAATAATAATAATAATAATAATGTATGTAAGTATGTATGTGTGTATGTATGTATGTATGTATGTATGTATGTATGTATGTATGTATGTATGTATGTATGTATGTATGTATGTATCATAATACCAGGAACTTCATAACTGGATCAAGATGACAGACACTCCCTCAGGGTGTGTCATACGGAAACAATTTTTTTGAGTTTGAAAAAATGGCCCATGGTATTAATGATGTAGTTCTATGTGCAGAATCATGTGATATCTTCAGATTTGAAAAGTTTTCATTTTTTGCTAGAGTGAGTTTAAGCAATCCTTAGAAAATTCCGATATTCCACCCTTTTACCAACACCACTAATAAGCTTATTTAAAGTAAAGTAAATGTATCAGGTTAATTTATTAGGATGAAAATGATCCAGAATAGTGAAACAGAATGATCTTGACACATTTATTAAATTTAATATTCCTTTAGAAAACAAAATCATCAAATACAAAAACCGGTTTTACTACTACGACCGGTGTTTGCTGCACCACAGAGAACATGTCTTTCTTGCTTTTGTTTCTCATCACGCCTGCAGCCACCTGAGATCGGATCTTAGCCTTCCTCCTCTCCTGGCTGTACACGTGACTGCTGGCCTCGCTCACTTGCTGTACCTGGCAGCTCTATACTCTGGGTGTGCGAGGCCGAGCAAGGGACATACATGGGACTTGTCCAGGAAGCTCTGACAGACATTGGTGAGGCTGCAGGTAAGAAGACTCACTGCCAGCTGGATATTATCCAGATCTATATAGCAAGAGATCAGTGAGGGTCTTGGCACCTAGATTGACTTCAGAAGTCTTCCTGACCCTGAAGGAATCGTCACCAACTGATTCATCATGCTGATCCTCTCATAAGTTTTCATATCCAAGATCTTTTGACTGCCACTCTTCTCTCCTCCTCATCGCCTGCAGAACATTGTCTGCAGAACTGCCTCCAGGATGAGCATACCAGGAAAAGATCTCCCTCACAGTCTGCTCTAATCCTAGACAACCTTCCTTAGCTGACTCCTCCAGGGCTCAAGCTGGAAGAACATGCCTCAGACCTTCGGAGAACTGATGACTTGACAGCAGTGTTGAACCAATTTGTAAGTAGACACTCTCTGATAGATTGGACATTAAGTCTCAGGTTGTGAAGCTGGTTCCCTTTCAGTTTATGATGAGCCCAAATTCTGCAGAACACGAGAGCCGTTGTGAGCCACCTAGAATGTGAGACTGGACTATCTGCAGGTACAACAAGTCTATCAGGCATGACCCCCGGTTTTTGATGGCACTGCAAATCATGTAACCGCATAGTACTGGTCAGTACTCAGGTCGTCAATGACAGTATGTGCAAGCTCAACAGAGTGGAGGGCCAGCGAAGGATTTTTCAAAGCTCGGATTTATTTCTAACTCAGTGGCAGAGTCAGCATAGCACTTGAAGGACCAGACCATCTCTGTTGTTTGAAAGAGTCAACGCCATCAGCTCCTGGATCAGATGTCTGGTGGCAACTCGTTTGGTGTGGGGTCACAAACAATCCAGACCAGCTTCCTCCCAATCTTCCGCTCTATCCACTTATGCATTTGCTGCCACCCTGTGTTCGTATTTGGTGCTGTCCTCCAATACGGCCTGCAGGGTCTGGTCTCTGGGTTCCTCTCTCTGAGCCAGTTCACAATATTTGTCTGCCACTATCAGCTGGTTTCCTGATGTCATCTTTCTCTGGAGTGAAATGCCACAATACTTCCCTCCTGGTTCACTTTAGCCGGGAGTAGTGGGCCCTCCTTCACCATAGCGGGGAACAACTTGTCAAGAATCTCAACTTTCATGAACACTTCAGTGTCATCCCTTCTCCATCAAAGAACAAACGAATTGATTCCATTTTCTCTTATCCCCTTATCAGAAACTCACTCTTCTAGGTTGCTGACCGAGTTCTCACCAGGCTCTTGCTGTTATGATATACCAGGGTGAGACATCATCAGGTGTTATCAAACCACCGTCAATCCAGGCAGCTGTTGCTATCTCTGCAGTTTCTCCTGAGACCGAGTGTGGTGTCACTATGCTGGCCAGAGCTGTACTCGGGATATCTTTCCTATTTCGAATCTTATGCCTGGAAGGTTTGGGGTCATTATTTTCTGGGTTAGGGACAAAAGTGCCATTCTCTGGTCAGCACTCCCGGATCAGCCATAGAGTCATTAAAACTCTGAATCAACGACTCCAATCATCGGCCTTTTTTACCTCACCCTGGGCCTTCTCAAGTCTCTTTTCTCAGCAACTCTTCTCCTCTTCTGTGTCTCTCTGGCAGCCTCCTGTCTCTTAGACTCCGGAATATCACAAAACAATCATGAGAGCCCCTATACTGCCAGTCTTCCTCTCTCCTGTGCTTTGACAAATGCCAGTTCGATCCTGAGAATCTTCAGTTCACGCTTGCAAATACAGATGTGGGCCTCGGATTTACAGTCACGATCGCATCAAACTCAGGACAGAGAGAACAATTGAGCGCACAAAAAAGTAATTATATCAAATAACTGGTCCAGTTAGCAGCAAAGCTGTCCTTAACTGCAAGTTTTCCTCTCCCAAGAGATATCTCTTGCCTTTTTCCCCAACAGCTAGCAGTCTCTCACTAATCTTCTTCTGACTTGTTATGACTGGAGGCTTGAACTGACATTAGCCAAGTGTACTGTGCCAAGACAACTGGTCATATCACTGGCAATGTCTTTGTTTGTATTAATGGATTCTTTTTGGTTCTTTTTCACTGATTTTGCTTACCAGTTAAAAACACCATATCCTCAAGCATCCTCTCAATGGCAAGCCTCCGACCTACAGGGAGCTCTCTCCCAGACCCAAGATAGTGACTGAGATGGCTGGATTTTTGGTTCCTCGTCCTGGCACAAGCAGCCATCGCAAATATTATCAACTTATAAATGCATCAGAATTACAAAACAGAAAAAATATTGTTAGTTGGGTTGTTAAGAATGAAGTCGAAAGCAATGTTTACTATTTGGTGTAATGCACCAATGCAGCTAACGTTAGATTTTCGATAAATTTCACGCTAAAATTTACCTAGCAGGTTGCAAATATTGAAACTGAAATTAGTACTGCATTTTATATATACACTAAAATCTACCAAAAAAGTGATGGGCCATTAGTTTTAGCTGATCTTCCCTCCTGCACACCCTACTCCCCACTGCCTCCCCCGTGTACTGTAGTCGCTGTTTGGAGATGTGGATGAATACATGAGTGAAGTTGTAAGAGAGAGAGGCCCTGTACTCCCCTACCATCAATTTTCACGTCAGCCTGTTTATGACAAATATTCAGATGTAACAACTCAGGAAAAAGCTCAGATTTCGGCTACCTGTCTCGTCAAGACTCCCCAGGACGATCTCCCTCCCTTTCCCTAACTCTCACAGGACCTCTTCTCCTCCTAGATGGCCAGGGATGAGCGGTATCCTGTAGGAGGGAGCTCTGGCGTCCTGGGGCTATAAAAAGTGAGCAGTCACGCACAATAAATGCCAACAGCGGTCTCGGCGGGCGTTCATTTCCATATAAAGCGGTGAATGGCATCCAGGACATCCGGGTTCTCAAAGCCCAATACGTTCTCTCTCTCTCTCTCTCTCTCTCCTCACTAAATGGCTGAAGAGAAAACACATCAACTTTCACTATAGAATATCTCGGTGTACTTTTTTACAGGTGTAGTATTTGACTGACGTTCTTCTATGCCCGTATAGCATAAAGTGAGTCAGCTATAGAGGTATTGTCCTCTCCAGGGATTATCTTACGGGAGGGGGAAGACATATTCCTTGAATCTCGGTCCCTCAGATGTCTTAAGAGCTTATCGTATCTACCAAAGTGGGGCTTGAGGAGGGGGAAGATGCCGGGTGTGTATATTGTCCTACCGAGTGACAAATATGTAGCGTAGGGTTGTTAGTGGTGCAGAGGGAGTGTGTTCAGGAAGGTGATGGGGCAGTGTAAGAAATACAAGTTTGTTAGAGAACGTGAAGGGAGTTTATTGGAGAGGAGTGTGTGGGGGCAGGTGGTGGGGTGTAGCAGGTGTGTAGGGACAGGTGGTGGGATATGGGGGTGTGTGGGGGCAGGTGGTGGGGCAGGTGTAGGGACGGTGGTGGGATATAGGGGGTGTGTGGGGGCAGGTGGGGCAGGTGTGGAGGGACAGGTGGTGGGATATGGGGGTGTGTGGGGGCAGGTGGTGGGGGTGTAGCAGGTGTGTGGGGACAGGTGGTGGGATATAGGGGGTGTGTGGGGGCAGGTGGTGGGATATGGGGGGGTGTGTAGGGGGGCAGGAGGTGGGGTATAGGGTGTGTTGGGGAAAGTGGTGGTGTGGCAGGTGTGTGCAGGTGGTGGGGTATAGGGGTGTGTTGGGGCAGTGGTGGGTGTAGCAGGTGTGTAGGGACAGGTGGTGGGATATAGGGGGGTGTGTGGGGGCAGGTGGTGGTGTAGCAGGTGTGTAGGGACAGGTGGTGGGATATGGGGGGTGTGGGGGCAGGTGGTGGGGGTATAGGGGGGTGTGTTGAGGGCAAGTGGTGGGGTGTAGCAGGTGTGTGGGACAGGTGGTGGGATATAGGGGTGTGTAGGGGGTGGTGGGATATAGGGGTGTGTGAGGGGGCAGGAGGTGGGGGTATAGGGGTGTGTTGGGGAAAATGGTGGGGTGTAGCAGGTGTGTGGGGACAGGTGGTGGGGTATAGAGGGGTGTGTTGGGCAGTGGTGGGGTGTGGCAGGTGTGTGGGGACAGGTGGTGGGGTATAGGGGTGTGTGGGGGGCAGGTGTGGGGTGTAGCAGGTGTGTAGGGACAGGTGGTGGGATATAGGGGTGTGTAGGGGGCAGGTGGTGGGATATAGAGGTGTGTTGGGGAAGAGTGGTGGGGTGTAGCAGGGGTGTGTGGGGCAGGTGGTGGGATATATGAGGGGGTGTGTAGGGGGCAGGTGGTGGGGTATAGGGGTGTGTTGGGGAAAGTGGTGGGGTGTGTGCAGGTGTGTGGGGGCAGGTGGTGGGATATAAGGGGGTGTGTGTAGGGGGCAGGTGTGGGGTATAGGGGGGGTGTGTTGGGGTAGTGGTGGGGTGGCAGGTGTGTAGGGACAGGTGGTGGGGTATAGGGGTGTGTTGGGGCAAGTGGTGGGGTGTAGCAGGTGTGTGGGGACAGGTGGTGGGATAAGGGGGGTGTGTGGGGGCAGGTGGTGGGGTATGGGGGTGTGTTGGGGAAAGTGGTGGGGTGTAGCAGGTGTAGGGGCAGGTGGTGGGATATAGGGGTGTGTGGGGGGGCGGTGGGGTGTAGCAGGTGTGGGGGGGCAGTGGTGGGTGTTGGGGGATTGTGTGTAGGGGGGCGGGTGGTGGGGTGTGTGGGTGTGTGGGGGGACGGGTGGTGGGATATGGGGGTGTGTGGGGGGGCAGGTGGTGGGGTTATAGGGGTGTGTTGGGGAAAGTGGGTGTAGCCGGTGTGTAGGGGCAGGTGGGATATAGGGGTGTGTTGGGGCAAGAGTGGTGGGGTGTAGCAGGTGTGTAGGGGCAGGTGGTGGGGTATGGGGGTGTGTGGGGGCAGGTGGTGGGGTGTAGCAGGTGTGGGGCAGGTGGGATGGGGGGTGTGGGGGGGGCAGGAGGTGGGGTGTAGCAGGTGTGTGGGACAGGTGGTGGGGTGTGTGGTGTGTGGGGGCAGTATGGTGGGGGGTGTGTGGGGGCAGGTGGTGGGGTGTGCGGGTGTGTGGGGCAGGTGGTGGGGTGTAATAGGTTGTGTGGGGGCAGGTGGTGGGGTGTGGGTGTGTGGGGGCAGGTGGTGGGGTGTGTGGGGGCGGGTGTGGGGTGTAGCAGGTGTGTGGGGGCAGGTGGTGGGGTATGCAGGGTGTAGGGGGCAGGTGGTGGTGTATGAGGGGGGTGTGGGGGGCAGGTGGTGGGGGTGTGGGGTGTGTGGGGCAGGTGGTGGGGTGTAGTAGGTGTGTGGGGGTGGTGGGGCATACTACAGGGGTGTGTGTGGTATATGGGGGGTGTGGTGGCAAGTGGTGGGGTGTGGGGTGTGGGGGCAGGTGGTGGGGTGTGGGGGTGGGTGGTGGGGTGCAGGGGTGTGTGGGTGTGGGGTGGGTGTGGGTGTGGGGTGTGGGGGCAGGTGGTGGGTGTGGGGGCAGGGTGGGGTGTGTGGGGGGCAGGTGGTGGGTGAAGGTCCTGAGGTTCTTTTCTACACAAACATGTCACTTAATCTTTCGTCATCAAGGCGCCTTCAGTCTCTCCTGTTGCTTTGCAGCTGCCTCCATCATCCACACGCCTTGCTTCTCCATCATCCATTCATCGCCTTGTTTACATCACCATCCACACACCTGCTTACAGGCAGGTAAGGTGTTGGGGAGATAAACATGATTCCTCAGCGGACCTGAATGTTTATACCTGCTTTAGGTCAAAGTACCGAAGTTGACACAACACAGAATTCTAAACTGATGACACAGAGGTCTTCACACACACACACACACACACACACACACACACACACACACACACACAACACACACACACACACACACACACACACACATACAACAGACACGCTCGCTGGCACGCGTTCCAAAAACAGTATCTAGGACCGTCTGAGACGATCCTCCGCAGCGGTTCATTCTAGTGTAGAGGCCATACCAGCGTAGGGGCCATACCAGCGTAGGGGCCATACCAGCGTAGGGGCCATACCAGCGTAGGGGCCATACCAGCGTAGGGGCCATACCAGCGTAGGGGCCATACCAGCGTGGTGAGGTTGATGAGTAGTGAACTAGACTATGAATCATAGCTCAGTGCACGCCGGAAGAAGTGGAGCTCAAAGTTGTAATTACCTAAAGCACCAACTTTCTCTCAAGATTCGAAGGCTGGTGGAGGCTGAAAGTTTTGGCGAGGCGAGCAAACTGCTGACATGCCGGGCACTCGACTGAGAAATGAGATTGTGAACTTTAGTGTGTGTGTGTGTGTGTGTGTGTGTGTGTGTGTGTGTGTGTGTGTGTGTGTGTGAGATAAGGAATATTGAAGATGGGTGTCTGTGAGTGTGTATGTACCTTGAGGTCACAGACAGGAGACACCTCAATATCCTCGCTGACACAAACTACGGGAGCATCGTTGGACCAGTCACGTTACCAGCATGAACGACAGTAGAATGACATGTGTAATGCTGAAGGAGAAGGGAAATGTATAAGAATAGTCTTAATTAAGACAAAGAAATAGTGACAAATAGACGCTCACACTTAGCAGACATCGCATTATGGGAGAGTCGTCGCCTGGGAGTTTTTGTCGACGTTTCGAGTAATTTCGTAGCCAAGTGACGCTCAGAGACCATACTGCCCTTGTAAAGAATACTGCATGACGATGACTACCAACATCCACCAGGGTAGGACTACTACTAACACCTGCTGACCCTGGTGATCCTGGTAAGCGGAGACTGGTGGCTTCCGAAGGGGTGGGCTGATGACGCCATCCATCAGGTGTCTACGGCAGTGCCAAGAACCCTCCCTAACTCATCATCCCCTCCCATCACCCTCTCACCCCCTCCACAATGTACATGATTATTTATGTTCCTGTACCGCTGTAATATATGTCTTTATGTATGTCAGGCTGTCTCTCTTCCTCTTTTTTGCTCATATTCTGATTATCTCTCTATTTCTGCATTTCTCCTTTTCTGTGTCTCATTCTTAACCAACCGTCCTTTCTTTACATCTCTCTTTTCTCTTTTTCCTTCCCCTCTTCTTTCTCTTCTTCTCTGTGTTTTCTTTCACTCCCTCTTCTCTTGTTTAATTGATATCGCCGTCTCTCTTTCCCCCTCCTTCCTTCCTCTCATCTACTACACCTTTCCGACCTCTCCTTCCACTCATCTTCTATATCATTCCCTCTTCTCATTCTTCTTCCTCCTCCTCATGCTCCTTCATCTCCTCTCATCTTCCCACTCTTCTCCCTTGTTTGTGATCTCTTCCTTCTTGTTTTCTTCCTTAGTATCGCCTCCTACATTTCCAGTTCCTCCTGTATTTATTTTTCATCTATTCGTATTTTCTATCTATCTATCTATCTATCCTTTCCTCTCCATTTCAACTCGTCCCGTTTCTCATCCACCTCTCACTACCCCTCTCCCTTAACTCTCCCTTAACTCTCCCTCCCTCTCCCTTCACAAGTGAGAGTACCGGCTCCTTCAGCTGAGTGACGCCAGGAACTGTTATTGCTTCTCTCAGTTGTGTCTCTTTCTCTCTCTCTCTCTGTCATTTTCTGTCCGTCACATTGTCTTTTTTCTCTCTCTGTTGCTCTCTAACCTAACCTAACATAACCTAACCTAACTATCACAAGATCTCGTACACACATACACACACACACACACACACACACACACACATTAGTCTAAAAGAACAACACAAACTTTACTATAGTTTATCTTTCTGTGAGTCTCGGATGAACTAGATCGTGAGAGGTCGATTGACTCAGTGTGTTCATTCTTTAATTAGTTTTTACTCGCTTGATCACTTAATGGGAAGAGCCGGACAGTTAACATGACCTGAGTGTGTTGGAACTGTTCGTGGAGATCCTGGTTTTAATTGAAAATAAACATCTTACATCTAAAACTTAAACAAGAGTGGATTAGTGGGTCGTGGTGGTGGTGAGGGGGGTTGTTGTTGGTGGTTGTGGTGGGGAAAGGTTGGCGATTGTGGGGTTTTTGTTTTTGTTGGTGGTGGTTTTGGCCATTTTTTTAGACCATGCGAAAAATTTGTTTAGATCTTCCTGTAGTTTTGCAGAACAGAACGGTGTTGATAGTGAGGACAAAGGTGAAGCAGAAATGGAGAGAGAAAAAGAAGAGTAAATGTAGAGTAAAGTTGCATTATAATGTTAAGTTAGTAATGTGGGATTAAATATATGAGGAAATAACTAGAGCATAGGGCGGGGACAGGCTCGCGGGTGTTAGGGCTTCTGTGCCACTGACATCGCCGAGGTGTCGTCGGGACAGACGACCTTTAAGGGCGCCTTGCCGTCGCCCTTCACCCGCTTGAGTGTTGCCGGTGACCAATTCGTCTACTTTCTTCTTCTGTATCTAGATAAAATTTTAAAAAAGAAATTGAGTGCGAGAGGAGATTCTTGAGTTTGTGTTATAAGGTGCATATAGCTTACTGTACACGACTGTAGCCCAGTGGTCTCTCATAAGGTAAATGAAATCCATTTTACAAAAAAAGTCCATTTATAAATAAAAAAAAGGATAAAACAAAGGATATTGCAACGGTTTGATTGAAGGAATTTCATTATTCACTGTAAAACACAAGATGAAAAGATGCTCTGATTGGAGTAATTTTTCCAATCACGGTAAAGCGCAGCGTCGTGCGATGTTCCAATTGGAGGGATTTCTTCAATCAGAACAAAACACAGAACAACCTGATATAATGCTCTGATTGGATGAATTATTCCAATCAAGGTAAAACACAAGACGACACGAGGCATCGATTAGACAGAAGCTCTTGTTTTCCTGATGACGTTAAGGGCGGCTTGGCTGATACGCCTTTCTAGTCTCACATCTCTGCATAAATAACGTGTGCGTAGTTCAAACCTACTGAGCGTGGCGGTGTTGCAAGACAAAAAAGCAAATGTTAACTGGACCCAGAACGTGTACGAACACACAACCGTGATGAGAGAGAGAGAGAGAAGCTCGCTGGATGTGTACGAGGACGCCGGTATATACACTTTATTTGACGATGTTGCCTGCTGTTAGGTTAGGTTAGGTTACGTTAGTTAAATTTGTGTGTCTGTCTGTCAGTGAGTAGTGCCGAAGATAAGCTGAATCATATATTTATGTCTGCATACAGTCTGTCCATCTTTCTGTCTGCGTGTCTGCCTGCCTATCAAAGTGCCATCAACTGAAACTAATACAGTTGGTGTTGTGTTTAAGTTTCTGTCTATCTGTCTGCGAACACTGTCCTCTTCAGTGTGGCCCTGTGGATGTGGTCACAGGTGGTAGTGTCGACAGGTGGTCACAGCTAGCGCAAACAAGTGATCACAATCTACCCATGGCTAAAAAACCCACAGCAGGTGAAGGTATTACTGAGGTCTGATTATTATGATATCAGGTGACCGCAACAATGAAGTACAATACCAGGTGGTCTAGGTCAGTGGTTCTCAACCTTGTTTGCCCCATGCACTCCTTTCACCATATGTCAGAATGTCATTCCCCCCTCCTTTCCAAGATTGTCTGCCTCAAAAAGTGCATTCCAAATAATATGCATATAATACTGAAAATCCTTTATTTTTTCCATATTAGTATCAGTTTCCCCCCCCCTGAAAACCTGAGGGGGGAAATTCCCCCCTGGTTGAGAACCCCTGGTCTAGGTAGTACAGGGTTTACATCGCCCGGTTAAATTTTTATAAACAGACGGGATGGTTTTACAGATTCCCCTCCAACAGTTACAGATAAACAGTAATCACTTTATTGATAGTTACGAGAAAACCGGTGTGGTGATTCCGTTGAGCTGTGAGGTCAACGACTGACAGGAATATTTGCATGCTGAAAATTTACTGTTGGTAACAATTTGCATAGCGAGAGGCTGACGAGATATAAATCTATGTAAATGAAAGTGACGGAGAAAGTGTGTAATAAAAAGGTGATTTTGATGTGTGTGTGTGTGTGTGTGTGTGTGGTGTATTATAAGTACTATATAAATTTTTTTTTAACATATTCATTTAAAAATAAGATAGAGGAACATAATCTTAGGCCATAATTAAGGATATTGAGACTTTAGAGAGCGTCTACCCGAGACCAAAGCTGTACAAACAACATACACGGCTCTGCCTTTGTACAAACAGTAAACACAGGTCACCTTTGATGCGGGTGGGGCAATTACGGGGCTGTGAGGAGCTGAACTAACAAACTGTTGCTACCTGCATTTTCTACACTATGGTAATGTTCGATATTTTCGTGTTTCTTAAATGGAAGTTGTATAATGCTGAATATTTTTGCATTCAATAAATTAATGTTAGGATGATAAAGTGACGTGAGAATTCTGTTTTAAGTTGAAACTTTGAAAGAAAATGGAATTAGTGATTCTCTCTCTCTCTAACTCTCTCTCTCTCTCTAACTCTCTCTCTCATTTTCTGCGTTATATGACTAACATTTCAGAGGATGTATGATTAGAAAATTACATATATTCTAAACACACACACACACACACACACACACACACACACACACACACACACACACTATTGTCACTGCAGGAGATCTTTTTCACGCCTGGGAGGTGAGAGAGTGGCCTTCCTCTGACTGTGTTTCCTGTTCTCATTTTTCTCTATTTGCCAATCCCAGCGAGGAACACCAGTACAAGGAATGGGTCTTATGGGTTGGGGGGTGATTGGGGAATGGAAGGGGTAGAATGGGGCATAGGGAGAGGGGAGAGCGTAGGATAGGGAGGGTGTAAGATGGGGTGTTAGGGGAGGAGCAGAGGAGGGTGTGGGATGGGATAATGGGAGAGGGGAAGGGAGAAGAACATAAGAACATAAGAATGGAGGAAACTGCAGCGGGCCTATTGACCCATACTGGGCAGTCCCCTTTAGACCCAACCCCTATTGCTCATATAAGCATCCAACCTATGTTTGAAGCTATCCAGCGTATTCGAGTTAATGATGATATTTGGTAACTTATTCCATTCATCCACTACTCTGTTTCCAAACCAGTGTTTACCTATTTCACGCCGAAATCTAGATTTGTCTAATATAAAACCATTTTTACGAGTTCGCTCATGGTTGGATAGTTTGAGTACCTTTGCAATGTCCCCTTTGTTTAACCCTGACTTCCGTTTATACACCTGCATCATGTCGCCCCTCGCTCTACGTCTCTCGAGGGAGTGCAAATTAAGATGCTTTTACCTGTCTCTGTACTCAAGGTTCCTACTGGGCGGGATTAGTCTTGTCATTCTCCTCTGGATTCTTTCCAAGGATTCTATATCCATTCTGTAATACGGTGACTGAACTGGGTGACTGAACCCAAGTACTTTATTAGCCTTGTTACGAGCAAAAACACATTGTTTACTTGGCTTAAGATTCCTACTTAACATTACTCCTAAATCTCTCTCGCAGTCGGATTCCACAATGGCATCGTTGTTCATCTGGTAACTGGTTTCCCTGTTTACGTCTCCTATGCTGAGTACTTTACATTTGTCCACATTGAATTTCATCCGCCATTTTTCCGACCATTCGAAATTTTTTTTTAGATCTTCCTGTAGGTTTACAGAGTCCTCGTCAGATTTAATTACACGTCCTATTTTAGTGTCATCAACAAATTTACTGATGTTGCTGTCTATGCCGATATCTATGTCGTTTATGTATATAATAAATAATAATGGTCGAAGTACTGAGCCTTGGGGAACTCCACTAGTGACGTTGCTCCAATGCGATTTTGTGCCGTTTATGCTCACTCGATGTTTCCTCTCCCGTAACCACGCCCTAATCCATTTAAGGATATTAACTTTTGTTAACGCTCATAGGAGCGTTATTGGTTTGTTGCTGGAGAAATAAACCCTCAACGTTGACGCGTACCATATAATTCGGTCAAAACCTGTTAAAGAACAATTCACAAATAACAAATGCTGATATCTCAGGACACATAGTGTGAATAATACAATCAATATACAGTACATAGCCTGTTAACATATTAAATATAACTAACATGTTATAACTTGTTGATACATCAGGAGACAAGTTGTATAATATGATCAAATTACAGTACATAAATATACTTATTAAAGTTATTTAGAGTTTCTTATAAGATTCTAATACTTCACGATCACTCACGTTTTAGGGTCTAGTGGCCTGAACCAAAGTGTTGTCTGTCCTGTAGAAATCGGCATACTGCCGTCCGGGGCAATTGCAGCCCGGAGGCGAGGGCCATCTGTTTCGTATTGAAACACGTCAACAACACACAACACGTTGTCAGCACCTCTTCTGCTGTTCTTCTACCTCTCTATTCGTAGACTCTATTTAATTGTTCTCTTGTCCACCGATTCGAAAACTGATGAAAGAATGTTAACAGATTAGTTAGACATGAATGCCCGCTTGTGAAGCCATGTTGGGAATCATTGATCAACTTGTGCTTCTCCAGGTGGTTTCGAATAGAGTTTGAAATGATTGATTCTAGTAATTTGCCTACTATTGATGTTAGACTGATTGGGCGGTAGTTAGAGGATAGTGATCTATCCCCCTTCTTGAAAATCGGCATTACATTCGCTATCCTCCAGGATTCTGGTACTACACCTGTTTTTAATGACATGTTAAACAACTTTGCTAAGGGCATACTAAGCTCTTCCTTACATTCCTTTAATACTCTGGCAAATATCTCATCGGGACCAGGTGACTTATTAGGCTTCAGTTTGTCTATTTGCTTATTAACATCGTTACTAGTCACTACTATCTCGCTTGATTTGTTTTCTTCACTATCTCTGAATAGAGTTAGTGCCTCGGGTATCATGTTTAAATTTTCGGTGGTGAAAACTGTTGAAAATTATTTATTCAGATTATTGCTCATTTCTCCGTCGTTATCAGTTAGCTCGCTGGTATCTGAAAGTATTGGTCCAATCTTATCTTGTGTTTTAGTTTGATACATTTGGTAGAATCCTTTGGGGTTTGTCTTCGCCTCCCTTGCTATCTTCAGTTCATTATTTCTCTTTGCTTTTTTTATCTCGGTCTTAACCCTACCGGCCAATACCTTATAATACTCCCGGAGGTAAATTTCGCCACGATTTATCCTTCTACCTATAGCCTTCCTTTGGCCAATAATGTTCTTTAAATAATTATTTATCCATTTAGGGTCATTGTTGTCTGATCTGAGTTTTTTGTATGGTATGTTCTGCCTCTGTGCATTAAATAACTCATTATTTAAATTGTCGTGGAACTCGGCAATCTCTGATCTCGTTATCAGGTCGGTGTCATCTGTCAGGTTCACGCCCAAGCGCGACACCCCCTTTC
The DNA here is from genome assembly GCF_018991925.1 of Homarus americanus. NCBI lineage: Eukaryota > Metazoa > Arthropoda > Malacostraca > Decapoda > Nephropidae > Homarus > Homarus americanus. The sequence goes on along the minus strand of NW_024732440.1, from coordinate 9,464,050 downwards.
TCAGCTGCTTCTTTAAACTATCAAAGTTTGCCCTTCTGAAATGTGGGACTTTAATGGAATTCTCCTTAAGTCTAACCTGAAAATCAAACTGGAATCAAATTTCTTTGTGATCGCTGTTTGCAAGTTCGTTCCCTACCTCGACATTGCTAATGAGGTTTTCTCTGTTCGACAGAACTAAATCGAATATATTATTACCCAGGGTGGGTTCGGTTTCATGTTGACTTAGGAAACAGTCCTGGATCGTTTCGAGGAAATCCTCTGATAATGAGTTACCCAAGGTTCAGTTCAATCTATTTGGCCAAGGTTAAAGTCGCCTACTATACAGACTTTGTTGTGTATGGAAGCCCTGCGCATTTCTTCCCAGATAAGTCGCTCATTAACTCTATCAAGATTGGGGGGTCTATATATTACTCCTATGATTAATTTTTTCCTACCGTCGATTAATTCTATCCAAATTGTTTCTGTATTCCGCTCAGTTTTTATTTCCTTATTTATTTCACACTTCAGATTATCCCTGACATAGATGGCTACTCCGCCTCCTTTCCTGGTCTGCCTATAGGTATGGAACAATTTGTAATTCGCAATGTGGTATTCGACAGGTAACTCATGTGAGTCTAGGTTGATCCATGTTTCAGTGAATGCTATTATATCGATTTTTTCGGTACATACCAAGGCCCTAATATCATCCATTTTGTTTCTCATACTTCTACTGTTCGCGTAGTAGACATTTAAGTTAGTCGTGTTCTGAGTCCTCCCTTTACCGCGTTTAGGCTTAAACTCCCTGTCTAATTTAGTTTTGTCATCATTCCTAACACTATTTCCCTGTAATCTTTCACTTTGTTTACCCGCTCCCACTGCAGTCTCCTTCACCCCCGTACCCATATGTTCCCCTAGCAGTTTAAAGACTTAGATATCTTTTGAACTGCCCCCTCCAGAGACCCAGCCAGGGTTGCCACCCCATCCCGAGACAGGTGTACCCCATCCCTAGCATAAATGTCCCTTCTGCCGTAGAAGTTGTCCCAGTTGTCAATGAATGGGACTGATATTGACTTGCAATATCTGTCAAGACGGCCGTTGACACCAACTGCCCTTGACAACCATTCATTGCTAACTCTCCTTCTAGGCAGGACACCACATATGATAGGGATCCCTCCCTTAGTCCTAATACGATCTATAGCTGTCTTGAACTTGTCAAGAAGCTCTTCACTCCTACACCGGCCAATATCATTGCCTCCTTCACTGAGGCAGATAATGGGTTTGTTACCATTACTAGACAAGATATTGTCCATCCTGTCAACTATATCCCCCACCCCAGCTCCTGGCAAACACACCCTCATCCTATTTTTATTTTTACCACAAAAGGCTCTGTCCAAGTACCTTACCTGTGAGTCACCAACAATTAAAGTAAGGTAGAGAGGTGTGTGAGAGGGAGGCAGAGTACTGAGGAATTGGGAAGGTGGGGGAAGGGGCTGAGATGAGGAAAACGTTTGGATGAAAGTCACTAGTATGGAGGGGAGAGAGAGAGAGAGAGAGAGAGAGAGAGAGAGAGAGAGAGAGAGAGAGAGAGAGAGAGAGAGAGAGAGAGAGAGAGAGATGTGGTGGGCAAGGACAGAGTTGGAAAGATATATCTTGGGATCTCAACAAATTTATCATATTAATATACAACAATTTCAAACGTAATAATTAAAAAATAAAGCTTATAAATAACGCAATTACCTGTACATTAATAAAATTTCTCTCTCTCTCTCTCTCTCTCGTGTACACAGATAAGGGCAATACCTAGTGTTTCCTCACCCCTCTCTTTCCTCTATACCTTTCGCTACACTCTCTCTCTCCATATATCTATTGATACACTATACCTCCGTCACTTTTCCCCATTCATCGTATGCTCTTAATCTCCTTCCTTAGTCTCTCTCCTTTTCTCTCATCTTCTCTAAATCTCTTGGACACACACTTTTCTTTCTATTCTTTCCCTTTGCAATTTTTATGAGTCTTTTCCTGCACCATTTCCCTGCCGGAGTGAGAGAGAGAGAGAGAGAGAGAGAGAGAGAGAGAGAGAGAGAGAGAGAGAGAGAGAGAGAGAGAGAGAGAGAGAGAGAGAGAGAGAGAGAGAATGTGTATGTGTGTGTGTGTGTCCTTACTCGAAAATCGTGGCTAATTTAAGATATATTATTTAACATCTAAGTAATTCATCAAAAGAAAAAACAAATCAAGATCTTAACATCCTTTAATGGTTCACAATAACACATCAATCAAGGGTTCAACATGTTCCTCATACCTCCCCAATATCTCTGAGAGTTCACGATCACCTTAACACACATCTATGCTTTCCCACTTCCCCATTTACCCCTCAATCTACTGCCTCCCACCTTCATCCTCCCCTTTCCTTTCTTCTACTCTCTGATCCTTACCGCCACTTCCTCCCTATTCCCCTACCCCACCTCACACATCACCCAACTCCTCCCTGGAAATCATTAAGAGGGTCCTGAGGCGAGTATAAAGTGTGTTTTAGGCGCCTCTCACCCACTCCAGGCGAGCATGAAGCAGACCAAAAGCCGCATCTCAAAGAGGTCACTCAACTCACTGGTCGACTCACGGACGAAAGGCGGAAAGAGGAAAATAAGTGGGGGGGTGGGGGGGGAGGAAAAAGAGGGTGTGTGAAAGATGGGCTGGAGAGAGGCCTCGGGTGTGAGAGAGGTTGGTTAGAGGTGGGTGTGTGAGCTATCTTCTCCAAGCCCAGGGAGGCGTGAAAACATCTCTTGCCTGGTCCCTGGCCCGAGGGGCTGAGAGCTCCCTCAGGAGGGTAAAGGGCCGTGAAGAATCCCTCCTTATTTTCTCTCGTCTTCGTCCCTTATACCTGGCGCAGGTGAGACGCTGGGCACCTTAGGCAACTCCGCTCTTATTGTCAAACATTTTAAGAGGACCACAGCTCGCATGATGCTAATTTATAGGATCTTAAACAGAACGTAAACGTCTTCTTTAAACACACACAAAAAACATACACCTACCATTCATAAACAGACGGACACACACACACACACACACACACACACTTACATATCCATACATATCCAAAAAGACCTCACAATAAGAGAGAGAGAGAGAGAGAGAGAGAGAGAGAGAGAGAGAGAGAGAGAGAGAGAGAGAGAGAGAGAGAGAGAGAGAGTAATTTTGAAACAAGCGATGGTGGTAATGTAAACTTTTCTTGATTGTAATGTTGTTGGTACCGTAAGTTATGTATGTAGTTATTTCGTTATTTATATTTTCCTCGTAAATGCTCTGGGAACAGCGAGGGACAACGAAGCTTCACAGGTTAGTAGAGTTAAGATGATTTTCACAGGCTTGGTGAAGTTGATCCGCTGAGCTGGTCTAAGTCAACAATGTATATAAAACTTGAGAGAGATGGATGGATGGATGGATGGATGGATGGATGGATGGATGGATGGTATGATGGATGGATGGATGGATGGATGGTATGATGGATGGATGGATGGATGGATGGATGGATGGATGGATGGTATGATGGATGGATGGATGGTATGATGGATGGATGGATGGAGCGGATGGCTGGATGGATACGAGAAGGATGGATGGATGGTATGATGGATGGATGGATGGATGGATGGATGGATGGATGGATGGATGGATGGATGGATGGATGGAACGAATGAGGAAAGGAAAGAAGGAAGAAAGGGTGGATGGATGGGTGGAAGGAAGGAAGAAAGGGTGGATGATGTGGTGGAAGGAAGGAAGGAAGGAAGGAAGAGGTTAGAAAGTAAGAGCGTTGGGGGGAATGAAGGAGTTGTGCAGGAAGGAGGTTGGGGGAAGGTGTTGAAGGAAGTGAGTGTTGGGGGAAGTAACAGTGTTGGGGAGTAAGAGGGCTAGAAAGCAAGATTGTTGGGGAAAGTAAGAGTGTTGGGGGAAAGTAAGAGGTTAGTGGTGAAAGAGTATAGAAAGAAGAGTGTTGGGGAAAGAAGAGGTTGGGGAAAGTAAGAGGTTGGGGAAAGCAGAGTGTTGGGGAAAGTAAGAGTGTTGGGGCAAGTAAGAGGTTGGGGAAAAAGTAAGAGGTTGGGGAAAGTAAGAGTGTTGGGGCAAGTAAGAGTGTTGGGGAAAGTAAGAGGTTGGGGGAAAGCAAGAGTGTTAGGGAAAGCAAGAGGTTAGAAAGTAAGATTGTTGGGAAAGTAAGAGTGTTGGGGAAAGTAAGAGTGTTGGGGGCAAGTAATAGCATTGGGGAAAGTAAGAGGTTGGGAAAACAAGAGTGTTGGGGGAAGTAAGAGTGGCGGGGGAAGTGAGAGGCTGGGGGGGAAAGTAAGAGGTTGGGACAAGTAAGAGTGTTGGGGAAAAGAGTGTTGGGGAAAGTAAGAGTGCTGGGGAAAGTAAGGAGTGTTGGGGCAAGTAAGAGGTGTTGGGGAAAGCAAGAGGTGGGGAAAGCAAGAGTGTTGGGGAAAAGCAAGAGTGTTGGGGAAAGTGGTGAGAAAGCTAGAAAAGTAAGAGTGTTGGGGCAAGTAAGAGTGTTGGGGAAAGTTCGAGCGTCGAGGACAAAAAAATTGAGAGATGAACGAGGAGAAAGAAGAAAGAAAGAATGAGAGAGGAAAGAGATAAAAGAGAGTAATGGTAGTAAGAGAGGAAGAGAGGTGAGGGTTATGAGACGAGGAGGTGATGAGAGGTGTGAAGAACCAGAGAGAGAGAGAGAGAGAGAGAGAGAGAGAGAGAGAGAGAGAGAGAGAGAGAGAGAGAGAGAGAGGGAGAGAGAGAGAGAGAGAGAGAGAGAGAGAGAGAGAGAGAGAGAGAGAGAGAGGGAGAGAGGTGGGGGATGGTGGGTTATCGTTAGGAGGGTATAATGGCCACGGGGTAAGATAAATGAACGGAGAGGGCGGAAGAGTAAAGAAACACGAGATGGAAAATGGAAGAGGGGGATGGAAGGGAGAAAGAGATTGATCACCATTATAACTAACAAAGGCCAAAGAGAATCCGGTTGGATATTGGCTAATGAAGTTGGATTCGTAAATACGCGTTTTTGATAAGACGGATTCTTAACTATGCGTTTCTGATAAGTAAGCTTTGTAAATTTACGTTCTTGATATATAGGTCTTGTATTTAAACAATTTTGAGAAGAAGAATTTGTAAACAGAAAAGTTTTGATCAAATTAGGTTTTGTAAATATATACTTTGAAGAGACTATTATACATAGATTGTATGTACACTTAGTCATATATCTTGTACACACTATAGAGGAAACACATTAAAACGCTAAACAAACCCGGAATTAATATATATCAATAAACGACATGGGAAGCTCCCCCCCTTGGTGTGCTGTAGATCAATAACACCCCTCCCACACCCCCAACATCTCTTTAATACCCCTTATATATCCTCAACACTCTCCAACACCTCCCCATCACCTCATCAACACCCTTCAACACCTCATCAACACCCTTCAACACCTCCCCATCACCTCCTCAACACCCTCCAACACCTCCCCATTACCTCATCAATACCCTTCAACACCTCCCCATCACCTCATCAACACCCTTCAACACCTCCCCATTTCCTCCTCAACACCCTTCAACACCTCCCCATCACCTCCTCAACACCCTTCAACACCTCCCATCACCTCCTCAACACCCTCCAACATCCGCAACACACACCCCCAACAACAGCTTTCCTTAATTGAGAACTTATGTGTGATAACTTTTCCCCGTGGTCGTCAAAGGCAGAATTTCTCGTTTTTACCCACAAGGAAGAATTAAAAGATGAATGACAAAAAATATCTTCCATTCCATTTCGACTTCAGGTAGAATTTTCTCGGGTGACTATAATCAAATTTGTTGTTGGAGGGTGAGGAGGCGAGAGAGAAGTGGGAGGTTGAAAGTTCTGGAGGAGTGAGTGTCAAGGGAATGGGTTAAGGGAAGTGTTTAGCGGAAATGTGTTCGGAAGAATAGAGGTTCTTGTTGTAGTGCCTCCTCCACTTTCCGTTTTCTGTGAGTCAACGTTTCCTTATAAGAATTTTCGATGGTAAACTATTTCAAAAGAGTTCAAAAAGACTGTGAAACAGTTACAGTACATTATGGGTCGCATATCTTTTGAAGATGCGTGGGCAGAGTTCGCCCGGATAAAATATGTTCTGGACGATGACCGTCGTTGGTTTCTGGGAGAACTTAGAGAGAAGTTTTTAACCACCGAGGGCAGGTTTGGGCCCATGCGAGATCAAGATAAGGCACTGAAAGGTAAATTCGTCAATGCTTTACCCAGGCAATTGCAAGCCGAGTTGAAGGATTATGCTCTTGAACCTTGTCCAGTGGAAACTTTTGTGAATATGAAAGAAAGGCACATGCTCACAGAATGGGGTCTCCGTCCGTGAGAAAGATACAGCACGGATCAGGTTAAATGGCGCTAGTGTATGAAACCTGAGGTGAAAGTGTCTAGGGAGGAAGGTAGTGCGAGAGGACGAGCAGCCACACAAGCTAACACAGTAGAGAGAATGATTGAACAAATTCCAATTGCAACCCACAGTAAATATCTGGTTGGCCAGCGACAAGGAACATATTGTGGGGATCGTAGGACATGGGATCACAACCCCCCCCCTGAAGGTTAATGATGGGATTGCATGAAAATGGGTTTCCCAGATACTCCCACAGAAAAATGTATAAGTAAATAAATTGAAAGAGATGATATACAACAATGGAATTAATCATAATAATTACCTGTTTTACAGTAGCAGTAGTAGTAGAAGGAGTAGTGTAGAAATAGTAAACAATTCTCCATAAACCAATTCACATAAGTTATGAAAACATTAACTCTTGTCAATAAATAACCCCAAAATTCCTGTGAAGAAGAAACTTGTTGTAACAAGACGCGACCACAAAGGCTGTAACTCATCCTCAGGCCCTGGTCGCCCGTTGCCTCAACTTACTTATTCATGTATGTAAAACGAGGAACACGGACCTCCCTTCACACTGAGTAGCTTTTAAAGGTATCAGTTAACTCGCGCGAGGTACTGGTATATACTGTATATATTTATTGTAAATCTTGTTAATTCTTCTTATATACCGTGTGAGTTACTGGTATATAAAGTATACTCACTGTGTAAAATATATGCTTTTATATAATCAATGCAAGACCTATTTATTCTCATATAAATATCTGGGCATTTTTGTCGTAAGATATGAGATAATGATGGAAATTTATCGGCAGAGAATAACTTTACGATATCGGGACATTGACGTTACAGCTTTCCGATATCTTAACGTTAACCATTTCGTATGATTAAGAAAAACGTTCCAATATCGGGATATAAATGACATGAAGCTTAAGAAAAACGTCCGCTTTTATTTATCGGTGTTTTTAACCTCTCACCATAACATTCCGATATCGTAACTTTAACCTGTTCGTATGGTAGAGGATAACGTCGAGATATTGGAACATTAATCCCTTAGTTTATTTTATGTACGGGTTGTGTGGCCTCTTTTATGAGCTTATTCAATTATCAGTTTAGTTATATTTTTTTCCTTCAGGCAGACACGTGTTATTGATGCTCTGACGGTATAGCTGATCTCTCTCTCTCTCTCTCTCTCTCTCTCTCATATTTCTCTTTGCTCTCTGCTTTTTCTCATTTTTACTGTGTGTGTGTGTGTGTGTGTGTGTGTGTGTGTGTGTGTGTGTGTGTGTGTGTACCATACCCTCACCATAAAGGAAGCACCATAGTCAGGGAGGCAAGACACTGCTTCTTCCCTCAAGAGGCGTTGATGGTGTTTCTGTCTCACTGCCATTGTTAGAGGCAAGCTTATGGGTGAAGTGGGGAGGGAGGGAGGGGAGAAAGAGGAGGAGGAGGAGGAGAGAGAGAGAGAGAGAGAGAGAGGAGAGAGAGAGAGAGAGAGAGAGAGTGTGTGTGTTTGTGAATTGTGATAAAACACAATATGTTTAAGGGAGCCAAAGCCACAAAGACAGATACGGAGAAATTCATACTATACTCGTGGAATTGGGAAGGGCGGGGGGGGGCACCCACAATAAGTCTATCAAGGGAACCGAGAGAAGAAATTATTTGGTAGTATGGTGCTGTGGTGGTATTGTTGTGGTGGTGTGTTAGTGTGGTGATGGAGTGGTAGTGTCTGGTGGTATGATAGTGTGGCGGTGTGTTAATGTGGTGGTGATACTGACACCTTGTTGAGAGAGAGAGAGAGAGGAAGGAACATCCCCTCGTCCATCATCATAACTCACATATAGGTTACTCATGCCCCCAAAACCTTAGGTGCTAAACTAAACTGACCCTTAACAACTAACCCCCATAGATCACACCCATTGCCACACGACCTGAACCCTTACAACCACACCCAGCCACCATCAATGATATACACTTGCTCTTATTCACTATGGCTATTGTCTCTTATTCATAATTCATAACAATTGTTTACATTCATCTTCACTCCATTGTTGTTTTGTACGGTGATGTGTGACGCCCTTAGAGATATGGCAAGTATTGTAACTAAGGTTGAGAGATATCGTAGTTAACGTTGAGAGATATATCATGTTCAAGAGTTAAGAGATATTGTGTTTTAAAGGCTGAGACACACACACACACACACACACCTATCTCTTTCACAGACTCCAAAATGGCGTCACAATATAAGCAAGACTCTACCTTGACAATAACAACATGAACAGCCCAACACTTGGATATCTTCTCTAAAATTCATGGGTTTGAATGGACCTGTGTCACCTCAGTGCCTATAATGTTTCATTTGTGTTTGTTAGGTCAGGGCAGAGTCTAGGTCAGGGCAGAGTTTAGGTCAGGGCAGAGTCTAGGTCAGGGCAGAGTTTATGTCAGGGCAGAGTCTAGGTCACAGCGGAATCCAGGTCACAACAGAGTATAGCAAAGTCCAGATCATAGAACACAGTAATAGAGGAGCCTAAAGCACAGCAGATTTCAGGTTACAACAGAGAGCCCAGATCAAAGTAGAGCCGAGGGCAACAGCAGAACTCTCCCCCCGTCTGTCTGTGGCCACTGACAACAGCAGCTCTCACATACACACTTGCTACACCTCGGTCTTCAGGCGTACTCCGGGGTCTATGCCATTTAACAACACACCAGCGCCTCCTCATTCCCCATTCCTGAGCCATCACCTGCGAGACTTGGGGCGTGGATGAAAGGTCTTAGCCAGCGACAATAAATTAGGCTCAGGTATGTGACGCGCATTTCAAGAGAATGTTTCATGCAGTCTCTTTTTGTCTTGTGTTTTTGACGGTGGAGTATCGTCTGTTGTGTTCCTCCAGAGACTGAGGATGTTTTAAGAGATTATTTGAGAGAGAGAGAGAGAGAGAGAGAGAGAGAGAGAGAGAGAGAGAGAGAGAGAGAGAGAGAGAGAGAGAGAGAGAGAGGACACGAAATATACACAGTGATTTACTGTACATTACTTCTAAACATTTGAAATAATCACATGCTTCCCGCGGCGTTGATTTCCCCTTATCTTTTGATGGCATTTAAATCTGAATGGTCAAGTTATCTCTCCAGTCGAAGATAATATATGTATATATGTTTATATACAAGTTAGAGGTACAGTAATGAGGTCACGTCAAGAGCTCTAAATTGACATGATACTGTGTGTGTGTGTGTGTGTGTGTGTGTGTGTGTGTGTGTGTGTGTGTGTGTGTGTGTGTGTGTGTGTGTAAAGAAGACATTAATAGTGTGTTCATATGCCCAGAAAACATGTGTTATGCTAGCTATGAACCCTGAACAAACTTCCACACACACACACACACACACACACACACAATTATTTAGGTGTATTGTGGAGATATCACGTAACCAAATTGAATCTTTTCTTATTTTCGACAAGTACATACATGGCTCTCCTGTCACAAAAAAACCTAATTAACTCTGAAACCTTCTGGAGAATCACTTACAAATTAAATATTGTCTTAAAACTGATAAAACTGACTGGCTTTCCACAGCATAACAATTGATTATCTTCAGGGTATTTGAAGCGCGATAGAAAGATGGCCATTTTGTGTGTCTGTGTTATTAGTTTCGTTATGACTCGTCGGTGTTTGCTCTCGACGGCAAACCCTTGTGGCAAACTTGTTCTATTTGTGTTGACTGACTGTGTGTTGCACCATTGAGATTAACTGTTTGAATGATGGAACCTCTCTTTCTCTCTCTCTCTCTCTCTCTCTCTCTCTCTCCTTCTCTCTCTCTCTCTCTCTAAGGCTCTCTTCTGTTTCATTATCTGTTCTTTCTCTTGTTTTCCTCTCTCCCCTCCTAGTGTTGCAACAGAAACAGCCAGCAAACGAGAACAACAGGTAACAGAAAAGAAAACAAACCAAGTGTAACGACTCAAGATAAGTCAGTTCAGAATGTAAGATTAAAAACAAAAGTGGCACTGTATTTAAAAGATCTTTGGTAACATTAACTGGGACACAGGTAAACAAAAACTCCCGACGGCGTAGAGAATACAAAAGCTGTGCAGATTTCCGGGTTTTTTCTCAGGTTTCAGAGGTAATTGCTCACCTGAATACCCAGCAGGTGAGCTGAATTCAGTCCCAGTGTGTGTGATTTCTGGCGCACCTGTGTCCTTAAATACATGGTGTGTCCTTCTTGTGTCTTCCCACGTCCTATACTGTCACCCACTTACACTCGCTCGACGTTCAGGCATCACCCTCACAAAGGCCTGTGTGTCCCTCTTCGGTGTGACCTGCCCCGCCTCTTACTCCCACACACAACACCCGCCCACACTTTCTGAAGGGCTGGAGTTCAAATTATGTTTTCAAGTATACAGGAGAAATTCCACTCGATTGAAATGCATTCACTAGTACGAGGTATTTGTGTATAGTCTATACAATTTCATCCATCGGTGTATTGGTGATTATCTTTGTATAATACAATATACTTTCCAGTGTAACAATCTTGTTTCGATTCGCGCAAAACTACAATAGCTCTGCCTGTGAATATCCCGCATTCTCCATTTATAATAATAGTCGAGAGTTTCTTGGAGCCCGGGAAAGCGAGGCAGTACTGGTGGTGTCAAGAAATGTTTTGTAAGAGGGAAGTTCTCAAGCTCATTTTCGCACCAGAAAAGATTTTATAGAAGTTCACAGTGAAGGAGAACTTTATTTCTGGCGTTAATATTGACAATTCGGGGTTTATGCACAACAGACAAACAAAGACATTGTGTAGTAAATCCCCCCGAGTGTCCAGAGAAATTTTACTGGAGGTTTCAATCACTGTTCACTGTTACATCGTCTGTTATGGTGCGGCTACACTAACAGATTCCCAGATGAGAAAATAAAAGCTTTACTGTACACATCAAATCTTCTCCCTTTTGTCCGTCCCACTTAGCGTGCCTGTCCTTAGCTGTGATCAGGCTCCCGTAACACACAAACGTCACCACAAGAAAATTAAACCAATAAGGAAAACACAACCTGAGAGGAAATACGCGTATCAATAACAAACATTTTACTCCCACCTCATCCCCCATCTTTTAAAATCTCAAAATAATATCCTAAACGAAACTTAAATTATTCCTCAAAAACTTTAATTATTATTCTTTTCGCTGCCCAAGGTTCTGTTAATCAAGAGAACCTACACCAAAATCAAACAGACAAACATAAAAACAATAACAGTAATAACCACAATGTATCAATCTACACTGTATTCGGGATGAGAGATGAGTCACACACTATACTCGCGTCACGATACCTCTCCACACCGCCGCAGCTCACCACTACACACTGTCACTCATCACACCCCAGGCAAGTTTCGCAGGAGTCCACTGGATTATAATCTGACGAGTTCTGTCAGTTTGTGTTTATTTATAAAGAGTTTTCGGTGGGCTTTTCCACCTTCAATTTATAAACTAAAGTAATTTTATGGTTCATCTTTCTCAGACTTGCTATTTTCGTTACATAAATTTAAGTTAGTATTCATTTTCTTTTTAAAATCATGTTGCTTTAATTTCCATTTATTTACTTCTTACAATATCATTTTCTTAGGTTATAACTGGACTCAATTTACCAGTAGTCTGCTGGACCTTTAACGACCTCTTGAGCACTGTTTACCCCAAACTTGTGGCCAGTTGGGAAACTTTGTCAGATCGTATCACACTTTCGGAGTTTCCTTGTTGACGCAGCCCACCACTAGAAGTCTCTGTTAGACATTAGGTTAGACTTATAGTGTTTCTAAAGCCTAGTCCAGACTTTGTTTCTCGTCTGTCTAGCGACTATTTTGAAAAAGTCGGGATACAATTTATTGGTAAAGTGTTGCACGTCCAGACCAAACTACACCCAGGAATTGGCTGGAATAGCAGTTGTTAACATGATGTCGTTGAATGAAGAAGTAACCGCTGCAGTGTGTTATATATGTTGTGACTGCGTTGGGAATAGCAGGCGGAAAGCAAGGCGAACATCTGACGATATTCATTATTTGACACGTGCACCGGCCTGGTGTTCAATACCTTAAGATAACCAGGGATTTGCATTATGCACGCGATAACTTTACATTAATAAAATATATATAATTTTACAACACCAACACATGTGTATTCTGCGAATTTCATTCCAATTTCTGGATTCATGTTTTTAGTTTTTCCAACAGACCACGACACGGGTCACAGGCTCGGTGTCGACTGATCAGTGGTCACTACCTCGTGCTGCCACACATCGTAGAACACGTCCTGACAGAGAAACTTTGTATTTGTTTCCCATTTTTCGACAGAGACAGAAAACACGTAAAATCGTGACTCCGAACTGTTTCGAAACTCAATAAATTTCGATTGTTGCGAAACATTTGGGACACAGACGTAATATTGTCTCGCAACAGTATAGATACGAGGTTGAGTACAATGCATCTTGGGCTGGACTAGGCTTTAGACTAGAGGCTGTGTCGGCGAGGCAGTGCTGGTGACGCCAAGAAATGGCTTTGCTAGAAGAAAAATCCTCAAGCTTCGTCTTGCTCGAGAAAACATTTTAGAGAATTTCACATTGAAGAAAAACACTACTTCTGGCATTATTATTGACAATTCTGGGTTTGTGCACTACATAGAAACAAGGAACTCGATGTTGAACTAAAGCAAACTGTCTTTCATATCAAACACAAAATCAACACAAGACCGAATCTTCGTCAGACCTTGCCAGACACACGCCATTTTTTCCCTCGTGTGGTCTTTGTCGCAACTTAGACTAAACTTTATCAACAATAAGATTTTCGTCAAACATAATTTGTTACCTCAAGTTTATTCGATGAGGAAACTGAATATTCTTTTTTTTTCACTTTTTTTTAATCTTTAGTCTCGATCATAATACCGAGAGAGAGAGAGAGAGAGAGAGAGAGAGAGAGAGAGAGAGAGAGGAGAGAGAGAGAGAGAGAGAGAGAGAGAGTAAATAAATATTTAGAGAGATTAGATAAATAACTAGAGGGAACGAGAGTGAGAAAAAGAAGAGAGAGAGGGACAAGACAGACAGACAGATAGACAGACAGACAGACAGACAGACAGACAGACAGGGAAAGGCGGAGAAGAGGGAGATAAAGAGACAAACAGAAAGAAAGGGTAGATAAATAACCAGAGATATAGAGAGGTTGGGTAAATAACGAGAGAGAGAGAGAGAGAGAGAGAGAGAGAGAGAGAGAGAGAGAGAGAGAGAGAGAGAGAGAGAGAGAGAGAGAGAGAGAGAGAGAGAGAGAGTAGTCAAACACATTCTAATGACAAACTGGTGTTACCAAGGCAATTCCAACCAGGCAAATTTGACCACAAAAGTTGTTAGCAGAGGCAGGAGCAGCCATGCAAAGTTTTGTCGAGTGTTTCGACTTGGGGAAACTCGTGTCAGACAAATGCGAGTTTGAGAACTCTTCTCATATAAATCCTGGCGGGAAAGAAGCGGCCCCTGACGACCATAACCCCCTGGAAGGTCGTCCTCAACGCCCAAGGTGGACCTTGGCACTAGTCTGTTGGACGATACTATTTGCTTGGCCTGGAACACACCGGTTGCCATATGTGGTGAATACTGATCCTTAGGTCTGTAGATCTTTATTGCAAAGGTCTGAAAAATTCAGTTAAGGAATCTTATTATTATTATTATTATTATTATTATTATTATTATTATTATTATTATTATTATTATTATTATTGTTATTATTATTATTATTATTACTATTATTATTATTATTATTATTATTATTATTATTATTATTATTATTATTATTATTATTATTATTATTATTATTATAATTATTATTATTATTATTATTATTATTATTATTATTATTATTATTATTATTATTATTATTGTTATTATTATTATTATTACTATTATTATTATTATTATTATTATTATTATTATTATTATCATTATTATATCTTCAAGCGTACAGTCTTCACCACACGCACAGTGCAGTAACACACCGAAAAAGAAAATAATAATAATTTCTTACATTAATCCTCTCACGTTTAATATCTGACAACCTTGACAGCTCCGCCTGCCCTCACCTCCTTCTCTCGTCTCCCCTTCCCTTCCACCTCTCACTCCATCTACACTAAACTCCCCTCCTCCCTTATCTTTAGCCACTCCACCCTGCTCCTTTTCCCTCTCTCCACCGTCCCTACGTCTCTCCCTCCCTCCACCCTTCCTCCCTCCCTCCTCCTCGGAATTACAAACCGTGAAATTGACCTCCGGAAGAAAGAGAACAACCCGCTTGTTTTGTTTCGTATTATTTCTCCTACTTTTGTTTGTATTCATAATCCAAACCAGTTTTCTATAATGTATTCCCAGTAATTCTCATTTTATCTGTGTACGCTTTATCTGCCTTCACCCAAACCATCTTTATTGTCCGTTTTTCACGAGTTTAAGTTTTCTTCTTGTTTTCTTGTGTGTTGGTTCGTTTAGTTAATGTTATCGTATGTTTTGGATAGGAGTGTATAATGCAGACTCGCTTATATGATATTAGGGTGTTAGGTCTTGCCCATGAATATATTATATGTAAATTCCTGCTTAAAAAAGTAGATTGTATCGTTTTTGCTTTTTCTTTTGTATTTTTGTTTTCATGATAATTTAGTTTGCTATTACCTGATCAAGTATTATGATGATTGGAATAATTATGGTCACGTTAACCATTTCATATGACAGGATAACGTTAAGATATCTGAATATAACCATTTGGAGGATGCCTAACCTAACCTAACCTAATGTAACTAACTAGCATAAGCTAATCTTAAATAACCTGACCTAACCCAACCTAACCTAATTAAACATAACCTAAATTAACCTAACCTAACCACATCGTAATCAGTAATATAAACAATAAATTTCCTGAAAAACTGACTGAATAAATATTATTTGTTATACTTTGTCAATAAATTATAATGACAATATATTCAATCTATTTAATCTTTTACAAAAGTTATGTTCAATTATTGTGAGTGAGATTTTTTCTTACGAATACGTTAAGGAAAAGCGTTAGATTGAGGTCTATTGGGGAGAGAGAGAGAGAGAGAGAGAGAGAGAGAGAGAGAGAGAGAGAGAGAGAGAGAGAGAGAGAGAGAGAGATAATACGTCATCAATTACAGAGAGAACAATAAAGAACAGTAATGTCTCAGAACAATACACATCACTCACCACAGAGTTAATAAAATAGAATACAAATAGAGAGGAAAAATGTGGGTTATGGCCATGATGAGAGGCAGTGTTGGTGATGAGAGGCAGTGTGGGTGATGAGAGGCAGTGTGGGTGATGAGTGTTGGTGATGAGAGACAGTGTTGGTGATGAGAGGCAGTGTTGGTGATGAGAGGCAGTGTTGGTGATGAGAGACAGTGTTGGTGATGAGAGGCAGTGTTGGTGATGAGAGGCAGGGAGATGAGTGTTGGTGATGAGAGACAGTGTTGGTGATGAGAGGCAGTGTGGGTGATGAGAGGCAGTGTTGGTGATGAGAGGCAGTGTTGGTGATGAGAGGCAGTGTTGGTGATGAGAGGCAGTGTGAGATGAGTGTTGGTGATGAGAGACAGTGTTGTGATGAGAGGCAGGTGGGTGATGAGACAGGTTGGTGATGAGAGGCAGGTTGGTGATGAGGAGGGAGGAGGTTGTGAGAGACAGTGGGATGAGAGGCAGTGTGGGTGATGAGTGTTGGTGATGAGAGACAGTGTTGGGTGAAGCAGTGTTGGTGATGAGAGACAGTGTTGGTGATGAGAGGCAGTGTTGGTGATGAGAGGCAGTGTGGGGAGATGGTGTTGGTGATGAGAGACAGTGTTGGTGATGAGAGGCAGTGTGGGTGATGAGAGGCAGTGTGGGTGATGAGTGTTGGTGATGAGAGACAGTGTTGGTGATGAGAGGCAGTGTGGGTGATGAGAGGCAGTGGGAGATGAGTGTTGGTGATGAGAGACAGTGTTGGTGATGAGAGGCAGGTGGGTGATGAAAGGCAGCGTGGAGTCGAGTGTTGGTGATAAGAGACAGTGTTGGATGAGAGGCAGGAGAAGAGCGTGGGTGATGAGTGGCAGTGTGGAATGAGCGTGGGTGATGAGAGTAGGTGTGGGTGATGAAAGGCAGTGTGGGAGATGAGCGTGGGTGATGAGAGGTAGTGGGTGATGAGAGGCAGTGTGGGAAATGAGCGTGGGTGATAAGAGACAGTGTTGGTGGTGAGAGGCAGGGAGAAGAGCGGGTGATGAGAGGCAGTGTGAGAGAAGAGCGTGGGTGATGAGAGGCAGTGTGGGAAATGAGCGTGGTGATGAGGAGGCAGTGTGGAGATGAGCGTGGGTGATGAGAGGCAGTGTGGGAAATGAGCGTGGGTGATGAGAGGTGGTGGGAGATGAGTGTGGGTTATGAGAGGCAGTGTGGGTGATGAAAGGCAGTGTGGGAGATGAGCGTGGGTGATGAGGAGGCAGTGGGAAATGAGCGTGGGTGATGAGAGGCAGTGTGGGAGATGAGCGTGTGATGAGAGGCAGTGTGGGAAATGAGCGTGGGTGATGAGGAGGCAGTGTGGGAGATGAGCGGGTGATGAGAGGCAGTGTGGGAAATGAGCGTGGGTGATGAGAGGTAGTGTGGGAGATGAGTGTGGGTTATGAGAGGCAGTGGGTGTGATGAGAGGCAGTGGGGAGATGAGCGTGGGTGATGAGAGACAGTGTTGGTGATGAGAGGCAGTGTGGGAGATAAGTGTGGGTGATGCAAGGCAGTGGGGAGATGAGTGGGTTATGAGAGGCAGTGTGGGTGATGAGAGGCAGTGTGGGAGATGAGCGTGGGTGATGAGAGACAGTGTTGGTGATGAGGCAGTGTGGGAGATGAGTGTGGGTGATGAGAGACAGTGTTGGTGATGAGAGGCAGTGTGGGTGATGAGAGGCATTGTGGGTGATGAGAGGTGTGGGAGATGAGTGTGGGTGATGAGGCAGTGTAGGTGATGAGAGGCAGTATGGGTGACGAGAGGCATTGTGGGTGATGAGAGGCAGTGTGAGATGAGTGTGGGTGATGAGAGGCAGTGTGCGTGATGAGAGACTGTGTGGGAGATGAGAGGCAGTGTGGGTGATGAGAAGCAGGTGGGTGATGAGAGGCAGTGGGAGATGAGAGGCAGGTGGGAGATGAGAGGCAGTGTGGGTGATTTGAGGCAGTGTGGGTGATGAGAGGCAGTGTGGATGATGAGAGGCAGTGTGGGAGATGAGAGGCAGTGTGGAGATGAGAGGCAGTGTGGGTGATTTGAGGCAGTGTGGGTGATGAGAGGCAGTGTGGATGCTGAGAGGCAGTGTGGGAGAGAGAGGCAGTGTGGGAGATGAGAGGCAGTGTGGGAGATGAGAGGCAGTGTGGGAGATGAGAGGCAGTGTGCGTGATGAGAAGCAAGTCATGAGTAACATTATAAAGACAATAATATGTAGATGAGACATGGGATGATCTTAAGGCTGCTTCAGAACAGCAGGTGAGAGAGAGAGAGAGAGAGAGAGAGAGAGAGGGTGGGGGGGTGCTCAACTGAATCTGAGTTAAATGAATAATTTCCATACTCCAGTATACAAAAAAATAAGTCTTACACTTCAATACTCTTGAGACTTACAATACTGTCATGTCAGTTTCAGTTTTAATGAAATTATAGTTTCCAGGCTATAACGAGACCACCACACTTGTAATATAATAGTCGATGATTAAATTAGTGAACCTCTTGTCGGTATGTGTCGTGGACGCCACTCAGGCCAAACATTGTAATCATAAGCCAAAGAAGTCACTGGACCTATACTGTGTTTCTAATGAGAATTTTTACTACATTTTCTCACTCAAACGTGTCTACCACGAGAGGTGTTCAAGTTATGTGAGGGGAGGGGGATTGTGGCATTGGTATTAGTCTCTTTTCAGAAGTAATAATTCAAATAATGATAATTAATAACCCTAGTAATAATATCTGCAGTCGTGCTACTATTGCTGGCACTAATAATGATGAGAAAATGTTGATAATAATGATATTAACAACAACAACAATAACAACAAAAATAATAATAATAATAATAATACGTAATAGAATTAATAACAACACAAAAATAACATTAATAACAAATATAATAATAACAATAGTAATAATATCATCAACTTTCACACCAACAATATAATATAACCAATAGTGAAGACAATAATTCCGAGAACTGGAAACATACACGAGTAATCAATATCCCAACCGGTGACCTGAAGGCGAGTAAAAAAAAGTGAAAGTAAAAATAGAAAGTAAAATGCAAAAGTAAAAGTCAAAGCAAAAATGAAAGTAAAAATCACTGATAGTTTTATGAACGAATCCTCAGGTAACGAAGTTATTAAGGGATGGTCGAATATATCCTACAGTATGAGTGAGTGCTATTGGTGAACACCTGAGAGAGAGAGAGAGAGAGAGAGAGAGAGAGAGAGAGAGAGAGAAATTTTGGCACTCTTCTTCTCACATGTACCTCTCAGTCTTCCCTTTCTTATCTCTTCCTTCTCCTTGATCCTCTGTTCCCCCATTTGTCTCATTATTATCTCTCCCTATCTCAGTATCTCTTTCTCTCTCTTCCCAAATCTCTTATTCATTTTCATTCAATCGTTTATCCTCTTGTCCATACAAAATATTCTAATTTTCACTCGTTTCCTTCCTCCCGCTCTGTTTTTTCTTTTAATTACATTTTCTATCTCTTTTCGCTTTCATTATATATTATATTTCTCCCTCTCTTGCCATCATTACAATTTCTTCGCCTCTCTCGCTCTCTTCCACCACCACCACTGACTCTGCACCGCCGCCACTGACTCTGCACCGCCGCCACTGGCTCTTGCACCACTACCGCCACTCGACTCTTGCACCGCCGCCACTGACTCTTGCATCACCACCGTCACTGACTCTTGCACCGCCGCCACTGACCCTGCACCGCCGCCACTGACTCTTGCACCGCAGCCACTGACTCTTGCACCGCAGCCACTGACCCTTGCACCGCCGCCACTGACTCTTGCACCGCAGCCACTGACTCTTGCACCGCAGCCACTGACCATTGCACCGCCGCCACTGACTCTTGCACCGCCGCCACTGACCTGCACCGCAGCCACTGACCCTGCACCGCCGCCACTGACTCTTGCACCGCAACCACTGACTCTTACACCGCAGCCACTGACTCTTGCACCGCAGCCACTGACTCTACACCGCAGCCACTGACCCTGCACCGCCGCCACTGACTCTACACCGCCGCCACTGACTCTTGCACCGCCGCCACTGACTCTGCACCGCCGCCACTGACTCTTGCACCGCAGCCACTGACTTTGCACCGCAGCCACTGACCCTTGCACCGCAGCCACTGACTCTGCACCGCAGCCACTGACTCTCAACCACAGCCACTGACTCTGCACCGCCGCCATTAACTCTGCACCACCGCCACTGACTCTTCCATCACCACTGCCACTGACTCTGCACCGCCACTAACTCTTGCACGCCCCCACTGACTCTTGCATCACCACCGCCACTGACTCTTGCACCGCAGCCACTGACTCTTGCACCGCAGCCACTGACTCTTGCATCACTACCGCCACCTGACTCTTGCACCGCCCCCACTGACTCTGCATCACCACCGCCACTGACTCTTGCACCGCAGCCACTGACTCTTGCACCGCAGCCACTGACTCTGCACCGCAGCCACCACCTGCACCGCAGCCACTGACTCTGCATCACCACCGCCACTGACTCTGCACCACTGCCACTGACTCTGCACCGCCGCCACTGACTCTTGCACTACCGCCGCCACTGACTCTTTCACCACCGCCACTGACTCTTGCATCAATACCGCCACTGACTCTGCATCAATACCGCACACTCTGCACCGCCCCCACTGACTTGCATCACCACCGCCGCTGACTCTTGCACCGCCGCCATTAACTCTGCACCACCGCCACTGACTCTTCCATCACCACTGCCACTGACTCTTGCACCGCCGCCACTGACTGTTGCACCGCTGCCACTGACTCTTGCATCACCCACCGCCACTGACTCTTGCACCGCCGCCACTGACTCTTGCACCGCCGCCACTGACTCTCTGCACCGCCGCCACTGACTCTTGCATCACCCCCGCCACTGACTTCGCACCGCCGCCACTGACTTGCATCACCACCTCCACTGACTTACACCGCAGCCACTGACTCTTGCACCGCAGCCACTGACTCTTGACCCGCCGCCACTGACTCTTGACCCACCGCCACTGACTCTTCACCCGCCGCCACTGACTCTTGCACCACCGCCACTGACTCTCCCGCCGCCACTGACTCTTGCACCACCGCCACTGACTCTGCACCGCCGCCACTGACTCTTGCACCGCCGCCACTGACTCTGCACCGCCGCCACTGACTCTTGCATCACTACCGCCACTGACTCTGCACCGCCGCCACTGACTCTTGCATCACCACCTCCACTGACTCTACACCGCAGCCACTGACTCTGCACCGCGCCACTGACTCTGCATCACTACCGCCACTGACTCTGCACCGCCCCCACTGACTCTTGCATCACCACTGCCACTGACTCTTGCACCGCAGCCACTGACTCTTGCACCGCAGACACTGACTCTGACCTGCCACCACTGACTCTTGCCCGCCGCCACTGACTCTTGCACCGCCGCCACTGACTCTTGCACTACCGCCGCCACTGACTCTTGCACCACACCACCACTGACTCTTGCACCGCCGCCACTGACTCTGCACCACCGCCACTGACTTTGCACCACTGACTTACACCGCCGCCACTGACTTGCACCACCACCACTGACTTTGCACCACCGCCACTGACTCTTTACCGCCCCCACGACTCTTGCACCACCACCACTGACTCGCACCCCGCCACCACTCGCACCGCCACTGACTCTACACCGCCGCCACTGACCTTACACCGCCGCCACTGACTCCTGCACCGCCGCCACTGACTCTTCACCACCGCCACTGACTCTTACACCGCCGCCACTGACTCTTAACCGCCGCCACTGACCTTAACCGCCGCCACTGACTCTTGCACGCCGCCACTGACTCTGCACCACCGCCACTGACTCTTGCACCACCGCCACTGACTCTTGCACCACCGCCACTGACTCTCCACCGCCACTGACTTACACCGCCGCCACTGACTCTTGCACCGCCGCCACTGACTCTGCACCGCCGCTTCTGACTCTTGCACCGCCGCCACTGACTCTTGCACCACCGCCATTAGCTCTCCTTTTAAAGCCCTTCAATAATTAGATTATTTTGATTCTCAGAAAATTTCGAAAAACATCAAAAGAAATTAATCAACGATGCACCTGTTTTTCTCTCTTGTTACAAAGGAAGAAAGAACAAAAGAAAGAAGAAGACGAAGAAATAAATTATAATAAACGTGAAGAATATATTAAAGAAAAATAAGCTAATAAAAACGAAACACAAATAGAGGCAGGCGTTTTAAGGTAAGAGAGAGAGAGAGAGAGAGAGAGAGAGAGAGAGAGAGAGAGAGAGAGAGAGAGAGAGAGAAGAGAGTATGTGTCCCAGCTATAGTGATTGTTTAGTACACTCTATGAACCTTCTCTCTGTGGACACATACAAGAAACACACACACCAACACTTCTTATACCTTCCGATAGTCCAGAGTTTGACAATGGTTCGTTCGGTGACTGAAGATGTAACAGAGTATACTAAACTATTTGATTTAAGACAAAACACAGGAAATATCTTCAAAAAATATGAATCAAACTGTCCTTACCTCAGTTAGATACGTTCATTTAAACACGAATTAGGAACTTAAAATTAATAAATATTTGATTTTGTCTTAAAACTTGTACTAAGTGAGACTCTGAACGTATCTAGGAAACGTAGAATCTCATCGTAATTCTAATGACATTTTTGGATGTTATCATTATTATTTCAGCTTATATGAACTAGTTAAGTGCATTTTATATGTTTATTTACAAGGAATATCTATTGTACGAACCTTGGGAAATCTTGACCAGGGATCACTGTACGTATATGACAGACTGGCATAAAATAAGGATATGATAAATAAGTGAGTAAAATGAAACAGCGACTGCGGTGTAATGTGTGAGTCCTTAAGTAGATGTCCAGCCTGGGTCAACACACGCGGGAGGGGACGTGAGCTACAGTCACAGATAACTCAGGGTCGCCCAGTAGCTAGGGACGCTCCCCAGGGCTCCCACTGCCCGGCCAGCCAGGGATTTGGCAGGAATCCCTGGTATTACTCCCCTAAACCTCTCACCCGACACCAGGGACTTGCTGGGATCTGGCCCCAGTAGTTAGCATCGACTCGAAAATCCTACCAGGTTTCATCTCTGTTTAAAAAAGGGCAGACAACACCAAGATGGAGGAACACTATCTCTCTCTCTCTCTCTCACTCCAAAAGTTTTTAATGGCTCTGGGAAAAGTCTTGGAAGGCATTATTTGCATTCTATGTTTACTCTGAAACAGTCAGCACTGAAGGGCTCAGTATAATCTTGCGACGATTCCCTTCGCTTCTCAGAATGACTTGAAGACTCACGACTGTTTCATCTAGACTCTCTTTTTGTCTTGAGGTAAAAATTGTAATACAGTTTAGAAGTTTTGGAGAGGAGGGACGGGATCATTCTCGGAGTCACCGGGAGCAATATTACTCTCTTACTCTGAGAGGATCGACGGTGTTTTCATTCTCACTTTATTTCTTTGTCGTAATGCCTCTATGTTTACATTTTTTAATTGTGTATGACCTCACCTGTGTGTGTGTGTGTGTGGAGGTGAGTGGTGATCAGTAAGTTACCTGGAATTATTGTGATTCATTTCGTGTTTCTTTGGATCGTCTTGGAAATTCCTGTTTCTTTTTTTTGTCATCGTCAGTTATCCTCCTATTCTCGAGTTTTCTTACTATTATTAATGTTTTTGGTTTCTCCTCTTTCCTTTCTATTCAAAATTAAAACTGTCTTCTACGTATTCTTATTTTTTTTATTTCAAACTATAATTAATACCTTTGTCATCTTCCTATCCTTTCTTTAACTAATGTCCTCCTCTTACTTGTTACAGATCACCACCCACCACAGCAACTCCCAACACCTATACCCTGAAACACTTGTACTTTCCCAGCAACTACCAGCAAGCCCTCCACACAATCCCTCAGACCCGAACAACTACCAGCAAGCCCGCCACACAATCCCTCAGACCCCAACAACTACCAGCAAGCCCTCCACACAATCCCTCAGACCCGAACAACTACCAGCAAGCCCGCCACACAATCCCTCAGACCCGAACAACTACCAGCAAGCCCTCCACACAATCCCTCAGACCGAACAACTACCAGCAAGCCCGCCACACAATCCCTCAGACCCCAAAACTACCAGCAAGCCCTCCACACAATCCCTCAGACCCGAACAACTACCAGCAAGCCCTCCACACAATCCCTCAGACCCGAACAACTACCAGCAAGCCCGCCACACAATCCCTCAGACCCGAACAACTACCAGCAAGCCCTCCACACAATCCCTTAAACCTGGCAGGAATGACTGAGAGACGAGAGTTATTAATATCCAGTAAATTAAAAAAAACAAAAAAACCCAACGCTTCTTTACTCTGATTTGTTGGGAGTTAATTGATTTTTTTTAATCCTGTAAAATATAATAAGGAATATTTAGTCAAATGTAGTAATCCTGTAATATATATATATATATATATATATATATATATATATATATATATATATATATATATATATATATATATATATATATATATATATATATATATATATATATATCAATGCAAAACAAAGTATGATACAAAAATAAATAATCACAATCTCGAACAAAGATCCGTCACCCTAACGCAACCTTAAACTATCTCCCTCTGTCGCTCTTAATCGTTCTTGTTCACCCTAACACATTCACAATGAGCCTAGATCGTCCATGTGTTACCCTGGTTGTAAATGGTCACCTTACCATATCCATTTAGGTCACCTTGGTCACCCTGGCATATGTACTATTGTCTTGGGTCGTCCCTATACCACAGTTTATGACCTCAGGCACCCTAGTGTCACTCTGACTCGTCCCTGGGTCACCCTTGGGTTACCCAGGCGGAGCAGAATGGTGGTGAGGCGAAAGAATCATTTTATGGAGGGCTAGCGGCACCTGCGAGAGCCTCAGGATGTGGCCCCAGGGTATAATGTAATCCTTCTGTCGCCTGCCGCCCGAGACACACACACACACACACCTCTCCTTCCAACCTTCCTCCTCTCCTTCTGTCCAAAGTTAATATAATGGTTGGGAGCGTTAACAGTTTTATGGAATATTTGTATTTACTCTGATATTGTATGTATTATGTATCTCTTCTACAGTTACTGAGGAGCCGCTGTTTTGATTCAGAAATTTTAACTATTACTGGTGTGCGACTCTACTCCATGAGGCTAAAATTATTACAACATAAGAGTGTGCTTTTAGCTTTATGGAGTAATTTATTTTTTACTAGTATTTCCTGTAGCTTTTATGAGAAGAGGAGAAATAACGTTTGTGAAGAGATGATGTTTGACTCCAAGAATTTTATCCTCCCTCGTATGAAACAGTTCTGTGAAGGAGTTAAGACTTACTACAGTAAAAAGGTGTCTTACAAATTGTATTGACACTATCTGCTTTCTGGATATTGCCTGTACATAAGAGAGAGAGAGAGAGAGAGAGAGAGAGAGAGAGAGAGAGAGAGAGAGAGAGATTAACGCCTTCAGCGTGGTAGTGACTGATCTTTTTTATTTTGCCGCTTACAGCGGCTACTTTATTGTGCACCCCACACTCATCCTGTGAGCGGTAGCGCAAAAGGATTACAGAGTAGAGTTTACTACGGGTCATAATAATTAACCCCCGTTGTCAGGATATTATGGCACTGAATGTTACACAGTATTTCAATTACATTATTTGTTTAGTTCTATGCATAAAGGGTAACTCATTCACAAATGCGTGAGTACAGGTGTGTGAGACAGTATGTCTGGCCGCACACTTTGTTATTCACATTTGCCTGAGAAGTATTCAAGCACATTGTGTATTTGGTTCTGTACATGAGAACCGATATAGTCACTAAGTGCAAAAGGTGGATACAATCTTAATGTGTCGGCTATCTTGCCATTAGAGATGAAGTGTTGTGCCATTTCACACACAGTGTGCTTGGACCTGTCCCTAAAAGGTTCTATCTTCACACAGTCGAGGACGTAGTGTTCAAGTGTGTGGCTATATGTCTGTCTAAACACTTTACATTTAATCTTATTTACATCTGCTTGAGGAACATACTGCCAGAGATACTTATACCCTAACCTTAATCTAGCGGTTACAACATCTTGTAATCTAGTGCTCTTGTTACTTGCTCCATATACATGTTTCACTTGATAAATCTCATCATGGTAAACTATGGATCGACTAGTGCCCGTTTGCATTTGTGTGTGTGTGTGTGTGTGTGTGTGTGTGTGTGTGTGTGTGTGTGTGTGTGTGTGTGTGTGTGTGACTAAGATAGCATGAGGGTTATTAATCTGAGGATAGGACCAGGGAGACTTAGGCTCTCAGAAAGTGTTCTATAATAACCCTTGTAATTCCTGTCACTGACTATTACCTCCCAAGGCATGTTCCTGCCTTCAATATCTTGTACAGTGAAGGTTTAAGGCGAAGTGTGTGTGTGTTGAGAGATTATTATTATTATTATTATTATTACTGTTATTATTATTGTTATTGTTATTATTATTATTATTATTTTTATTATTATTATTATTATTATTATTATTATTATTATTATTATTATTATTATTATTATTATTATTATTATTATTATTATTATTATTATTATTATTATTATTATTATTATTATTATAATTATTATTATTACTATTATTATTATTATTATTATTATTATTATTGTTATTATTATTATTATTATTATTATTATTATTATTATTATTATTTTTATGATTATTATTATTATTATTATTATTATTATTATTATTATTATTATTAATATTATTATTATTATTATTATTATTATTATTATTATAATTATTATTATTATTAGTATTATTATTATTATTACTTTTTTTAAAGTGGCCTCCAGCCTACCCCAACAGCCACACCTTCGCCGCTATTTTATTACCTTAAATTAAACTATCCTAATACGTAAGTAGCTACCCTGGCTGTGTTGAGTCAGTTGAGCAACAGATCTATGCCGCATTCAGTGACTGTTGCCTGATAGTCAATATCTGCGACCGTTGTCGGCTTTGGGGCCGAAGATCTCGTTCCCCTGAGGCAAAGCAATGCAAACCTAAGCAGAAAGAAGGACGTCGACATCTCAACCAGGCTGTGACGTAACTTCTGGGCTGTTGCTTCCGTTCAGATAACACCTCCGCGAGTCTGGCATAGAAGCTCCTTGCACTTGGTACCATCCCACCAGAGGTTGTGAACACCAGAGGAGTGAAGCTGCCATGATCACATTCAGAATTCTCTCCCCATATACCCCGATCTTGTCATTCTCGTTCCTCCTGTGTGCAGCATCGAGAGCTAGGTTATGGTGACAGGCGGCCATGGGATCGAAAATCCTTATGTCAAAGAAGGCTCGCTATCCCCGCGTCCAGAATCCTAGAGCACTGACGTCCACATGGGCTTCGTTGGATGAGTTTGAAGTCCTGTGACGGAGGTTCCTACCGTCCAATGGAAGGCGGGGCGGTTCCACCCTGACGTCGCGGCAGATTTCCTTCAGTAAATTTGCTATGAGATCCCTTACTTCGTCATGCCTCATGCACACCATGACGTGGTTGATGTCGTAGGTTGAGCCACACACGCATTGGGAGGGCAAACCTTCTACTGGCCTACAGTACCTTAGAGTAATGGCATCTGTGAATTCTTGTCTTTTAAGGATAAAGCTTTTTGCCCTTATCAGTAACGTTGTTAGCCAGTTTGAGGCGCCCACCTCCTGCGCTATAGGTACTTTTTTTCAAGTTATCTGGTAATTGCAGCAACAGTTGTTGCAGTTTATCACTTTGGATGTGCTGCTGTTCTGTAGTAATGGACCGTCGAATCTTGTTTAATTCGATGGTATCCACCTGACTTGCTGCATTCTGAGCAATTATATGCTCAGTGAGGGCTGCCGCGAGCTTGACAGAGTTCTGATGTTCTGTGGCGGCAAGCTCCTCTTGATTAGTCAATCCCATTCCTCCCAGTCTCAGTGGTAGTACAATGAGTGACCTTTCTGAGAGCGTTAAATAATGGTTTTTTACTAGTGTTGAGATAAAAGCAACCTTGATGGCTTCTTCCAGAAGGTGGAGGAGGGGTCCAATATCAGAGATAGTGCGCATCAGGTAATTCCAGCGATGCTGGACTCCCTGGGTGAATGTCGCAAAAGCCGCATGTGGCTCTGTGTTAGCAATCACAGACACAGCTTGGATTTCCTTAACCCATTCATTCACCTTTCCCGTTACGTACTCAGTCTTAAAGTCATTCGTGCCAATTACTGCACCAAGGTGTCTTTGGCCCTCCCTTGTTATTTTGACCTCACTTCCACCGAACACCTCCACTGCCCGTTCATAGTGTTCTGGCTTCACAATGAGGAAGGACTTGCTGGCATTTGGGTGATTCCCTATTTGTGGACCACGTGATGTTATCAGGTCCCACCACTTTTTGATGTCCTCCACTTTTCTGCTCCTGTAAGGTCGTCAGCATAAGCCACTTGCTTGACCTCGGTTGTTTCAAATTTTATTGTGTGTTGGAGCACGGATAGGCCTAGTGCGTACATTTCCATGGCGACAGGATCCCCCTGCGTTGCTCTCTCAGTTGACTGTATGGTGGTATCTCCTCTTAGGGCCTTGAAGCTTTTTATGTAGAGGTCTGATGGATTCCTATAGGAGTTTTCAACATACATTACAAAGCTTGGACACTTGATCGTCATGTTGTGCAGTGCGGCCTTGCAGTTGATTATGTTGAATGCGTTGGAAACGTTAACCAGGAGTACTGCCTCACAACCACGCTGCTCAAATATCTTTCTTATGACGCGAATGGCAGCTCCCCCCCCCCTCCCCTCCCCAGCCTGGTGGCCAGCACATACCTGTAGGTTCCCTACAGCTGCCTTGACATCATCATTTACCACCTCCATTATGCATTTTCCGATGATCCGCCTCAGCACTTCCCCCACCCCTATAGGCCTACATCCTGGATTTTTATCCAGGAGAATGAGGCGGCAGGCCGTCAGAGCATGAAGGTGGTGGCATCACGAGGTTGCTAGCTTTCTTGCAAGGGCGGTGGTAGCATTGTAGAGATCACTTGCTGAGGCACCAAACTTTTTAGTACTGAGGATGACTCTCCAACCGTCTGCATCCAGGCCTGAAGGGCCAGCACCTCCCTCTGTCTTCAGTGCCTTTATCCACACCATCCCTCCTGTTATTTTCTCGAACATGACAGCATTTGGAGGGATATAGGCACCATGGAACCTGATGCCTTCCTCTTCACTTGCAGGAGGATGTTTTTCCTTCAGTTGTTGTAATGTCTCTCTGTTTATTGGAAAAACACCACCGAAAGATTCCTCTGTGAGAGCTCGTACCGCCAAGGACACTTTTCCCACCCTCATCTTGTTACCAAACTTTCAAGCGACATCCTCAGTTTTTTGTTTTCCGTCGTCTATGAATTTTAGTCTCTCCTGCAGTGCTCTTGCTTCACATAGGAGATCATCAAGGGCCCCTTTCTGCCACATAGTCAATCTTTTTTTTCATTGCTGCCACATTTTCTTTGCACTTAGTCCTTGCGTGTGTGCTCTGACAGAATAGATGTGGTATTATTGCCAGTATTTGAAGAGCTAATGGGGAAAGGAAGCTGTCCTGAGTGTACTGTTATGAGGCGAGTCATCTTCCGAATCATTTCTTTGGTGACCGCACACTTGGGAGGTTCAACGAGGTTTGGCTGGCGACTACCTGGCAAATTTTTAGGACGTTTTTTTAACCCATTTATCCGCATTTTCCATCGACATTCCATTCCACTGTGGTGGCTGTCTGTCATTTACCTCGTGGACCACTACTACTACTACTACACCTACTACTACTACTACTCCTACTACTACTGCAACCGCCTATATCAGTATTACCAATATTATCCTCCTGACCAGCATTACTCATCCAGCCCAATAAAGTAACTCTCCACAAAAGAAAAAGTTTAACCTCAAACGAACGACCAATTAATCTCAACTCTCACAAAAACAATGAACTTTATGGCACAAAAACCGATAATTGTACTGAACCTCGGGACTAAAAATAAAACAAGAGAGAAATTAGAAAAAAAAAGTTTCATTTAACGAAAAAAATAAAATAAAACAGACACACCTGATTAGTAGTTTTATTACAGGACTGAGTATTAATCAATGGCACATGTTCATACAGCTTATTAGTATTAAAAAAGTTATCTCCCGCGGGAAATTACGGCTCAGGGTTTTGGCTTCCCTCTTGTAATTTAGATTAATTTAACATTCATCAGGTAACGAAAAATTTGATTTATTTTTTAATTTTTTCCAGATCTCCCATAATGCATTTAATCTACATCCAATTCGCTCTTCCGAAAAACATAACTGTCTACCTGTTGGAATACTTGATTGACCTGACCTTCACGGAGCATCCATATAGTGAGTCAGTTGGGATATTTTACTGTACAATAGTTCACATGTTCACTGTGTTTAATTAGCCCCGTGTGTCTCTCTTCTCACCCAATAGATGGAATTTTTTTCGCACATGAGGAAGGTTCAGTTAGCTCAGTGTTTGCCTTGACTAACTTTACTGATGGATTTTTTCCCCTTATGTGTGTGATGTTTTCTCATACATGAGCGAAGAACAAATTACCAAGAAGAATATATGAGAATAGTGAGAAGAGTGGATAGTAAAGGGAAGAAATTATGAGAGAGAGAGAGAGAGAGAGAGAGAGAGAGAGAGAGAGAGAGAGAGAGAGAGAGAGAGAGAGAGAGAGAGAGAGAGAGAGAGAGAGACAATGTTCTGTTTCCTGTAACATGAGGACGCCTAAGGTGGTCCAGGGAGGCAGAGCTTCGACTGTGAAAATAATTGCGAAGTTTTGGCGGAAGTTGAAGTTCTATGAAGTTCTGAATGGAATGCAAGAATCTTCTTTATGTTTAACGTGAAATGTTAATATTTGTAAACGTTAACACGGTACTTATTTATTTTGTGAAGCATTTCATGGAAGTCGAAGGTTTTGCGAACATTTGCAGAGATTGTGAAGGTACTGTGAAGTTTTCATTAGGAACAAAGATTCTGAAAAAGTTTTAACGAGAAATCCGAAGAGACCGCTTTACATGCTGAGGGCCAAGGGTTTGAGGAACGTCTTACATTGATCTAGAAATTTTTGAGAAATCTTTTGCACTGAAGGCGAAGATTTGCCAAATGTTTTACTTGCAACTCGGTACAGAATATGTGAACTCTGCACAGAGCTGGAAGATTGTGCCAGCATGGCATACACTATTATGGCGGGGAAGAAAACTGCGCTATTTGATTAGAAAACCTGTTTCCCTGATTGCTATGATCCTGAGCGCGTCGATAAATGTGTTTTTATGTACTGTTAAAAATCTTGGGAAGTCATTACGAAAGTTATGGTAGTATGGTGACAATAATTTAGGGTCGTGGTGTGAGGTTCGTTTATCTAACACGCTAATACGTAAACATGTAAATTTTCTCTCACAAGAAAGTATACAAATTTTGTATGTGTGTGTGTGTGTGTGTGTGTGTGTGTGTGTGTAATTATAATAATAACAATAATTAACGGTTTATTGAAAGAGCATGGCAGCCGGAAGGCTGAAAATATACAATTACATAATTGGGGAATGGGTCTCTTGATTTACAAATGATGTACAAGTAACACAAGTGATACAAATATGATATATAATAATTAGGTGTTAACAATTTCTACAATGGTTGGGACTGGGCTGTTCTTATAGCAATCAGTTCGTGCTCGTATGGGCTGGATGCGGTTGGGCAGGTGTGTGGCCACGTGTTCAGGACAGTAGCTTGGGGCAATGCAGGTGTGCTCCATCCTTCAGGTTAGGTCAGGTGAACATAGAACATAAGAACATAAGAAAATAAGGAGTCTGCAATAGGCCGGTTGGCCTGTGCATGGCAGCTCCTGTCGAGAGTTACTACCACTCTCTATCATCCATGGATCTATCCAGCCTCCTTTTGAAACTTTCCAGCGTTCCAGCACTTACTACAAAGTTGCTAAGCTTGTTCCACTCGTCCATCTCCCTCCTAAACCGAAACTTATCCAACATGAATCCGTTGCTACGTGTCCTATCCTGCTCGGATAATATAAAAACTTTATCTATATCCCCTTTATTGATTCCTTTCACCCACTTAAATACTTCTATCATATCTCCCCGCACTCTTCGTCTTTCCAGGGAATGCAAGTTTAGTTTCTTTAACCTATCCTGATATGGAAGGTTTCTAAGTCCCGGAATCATTTTCGTCATTCTTCGCTGCACCGACTCGAGGGAATTGATATCCATTCTATAATAAGGGCACCAGAACTGAACCGCATAATCGAGGTGCAGCCTGACTAGCGCAAGATATAGTTGCAATAAGACCTCTGTACTCTTATTACTTACACTTCTAGATATAAAACCCAATACTCAGTTTGCCTTATTTCGAACATTAACGCACTGTTTTCTAGGCCGTAGGTCCGGGCTTACAAGTACCCCTAGGTCTCTTTCACAAGTCAACTTCTCTAGGTTGATGTTGTTAAGGCTGTATACATTGACAGTATTTGTTCTTCCAATATTAAGTACCTTGCCCTTGCTGGTGTTGAATTTCATTTGCCATTTTTCAGACCACCCCTGCAGTTTATTTAGATCCTCCTGTAATGCATTTGCATCCTGCCCTGAATTAATCTGCCGCCCTATTTTGGTGTCATCCGCAAACTTGCTTATGTCACTGCTGATCGTAGTATCTAGATCGTTTATGTAGATTATGAACAAGAGTGGGCTTAGTACTGACCCCTGGGGAACCCTACTGGTTACACGGCCCCACTCAGATTTAACACCATCTACGCTGACCCTCTGCGTTCTATCGGTGAGCCATGATTTTATCCAAATTAAAACTTTCCCCTCGATACCATGAGCCTTAATTTTTCAGATCCAGCCACACTCAGTATTACACTGCTGTGTTTTTGTGCTTTTCCTTGGAGTACACTATAGGAACACTGTTTGGTAGTCAATCGTTCACTGATCACTTGAATGTTCTGCTGAATAAATCCCGGTGTAGTAAGGCTGGTAGGGCATTGGGATATAGCAGGGGAGGGGGGTGGCCAAACAGACTCGGCCTGGCTGCTCAAACTAGGAGCGCCTTCAGGGCACGTCTTGCCTCGCTGTGTGTGTGTGTGTGTGTGTGTGTGTGTGTGTGTGTGTGTGTGTGTGTGTGTGCACTCAGCTCACCATACCTCATCAAATCCCCCTATACCCACCCAAAAGTCCTATGGCGACGGACGAGTGGCGACGGGGACAGGTAGATATGACTACCGGGAGTCTCTAGTCACAACTCTGCACATGAGTGGCACAGATAAGATGGTCGTTTATGCACTGGGATCTAGGCAGCAATGCAATACGGTCATGTCTGTGCAAATAAGCAGGCCTTCCGAGGAACCACTCTGCTCACCCCACATGGGGAAGGGGCTAGAAAAGGTGCCCTAAACATAGCCTGCCTAAATACCCAACCTAACTGGGCAACATCACCCAGTAAGGTCATCCTTATGCGGTCGAAAACACAATAAAAATCACAGACCCAAACAAAACAAACCACACAACCTCTTATGGTCGCTGCAAGGAATGTCAGGACCCTTCTGGATACTGGCACAAATGCACATCCTGAAAGAAGAACTGCCCTTGTGGCAAAAGAGCTGGCTAGGTACAACATCGACATATCAGTCATCAGTAAGTCCCGGCTCCCAGATGAGGGCCAACTCACAGAACTCACTTTCTTCTGGAAGGGTAAGCCTGTTGCAGAGAGAAACCGCATTTATGGACGCTTCGAGTCCCACTGAATCACTCACGTCATGCCTTCTTCATCAGTGCATATGCCCCAACACTGGATGCAGCGTATGACATCAAAGAGGCCTTTTACGCCGACCTCGACAGAGTGCTAACCTCTATCCCCAGAGAAGACAAGGTTGTGCTCCTTGGCGACTTCAAAGCCAGAGTTGGCAGAGATGCTAACATTTGCCAGGGAACCATAGGGAGAAATGGACGAGGCAAGTGTAATCCCAACGGCCTACTCCTCCTTAGCAAGTGTGCTGCTCACAACATCACTATCACCAATACCTTGTTCGGGCAGGCCGACAAGTTCAAGAGTTCATGGCAACACCCATAATCCAAACACTGGCATCTTATTGACTACATCAGTGTCAGAAAGAGAGATCGCCGAGCTGTCCTCATCACCCGTGCCGTGCGTGGCTCAGACCACTGTGACACCGATCATCGACTTGTTAGAGCCAAGCTCTCACTTCACATCGCCCCAAAACGGCGACAGCAGTAAGCCTCCAGGAGAGGTTTTTGATACTAAGCGTCTGGAGGATCCAGCGGTAGCACATGCTTTCGGAGAGCAGCTCGAACATGGGCTTATAAACAACCTAACAGCAAACAACATGAATCCCAGTGCCAAATGGGATACTCTTAATACTGTTATGACAAAAACCTGCAGAGACCCTCGGCCAGATCAAAAGAATACACCGGAACTGGTTTGATGAAAATTACTCGGCAATCAAAGTACTCGTTGATGATAAACGTGCTGCTTTTACTGACTGGCAGAACAACCCTCAGTCTTGGACCAAAGCTAATACCTTCCGCAAGAAGAAAGCGGCAACCCAGCGGGAAGTTCGGAATCTAAAGAACGACTGGCTTAAAAATAAAACATGTGAAGCGCAAAAACTTGCAGATCAGCACAAGAAGAGAGAATTTTTCTTTTCCACTAAAACATTTTATGGGCCACTCACTCGTGGCGCAACCCCTATCCGCTCATCTGATGGTAACCACATAATAAGAGATGAAGACGGCATCCTTCTGCGCTAGAAAGAACACTACCATTCATTGCTCAACCGAAACACCGATGTGGATGTCCTGACTACCCAGCCGGTCCCTCAGCATCTAGAGCTGACCCACCCTAGCTATCCTCCATCCCTGGATGAGATAGCTACTGCTATCAAACAGATGAAAAATAACATAGCCTCAGGGCCTGATGGAATCCCAGCCGAGGTGTATAGAGTAGGAGGACCTCTGCTTACCAGCTGTGTCCATTATCTCTCTCCTGAAGAATATATGGGAAAAGGAGGAAATCCCCCGAGCTGCTAAAGACGCCTCCTTTGTCAATATTTATAAGAACAAGGGAAAGCGGTCAGACTGTGGGAACTACCGTGGGATCTCGCTGCTCTCCGTAGCTGGCAAGATAAGATTATCGCCCGAGTTCTCCTAAACAGACTTCTTCCTGGAGCGGAAAACTTTCTCCCAGAATCTCAATGTGGTTTTACACCATCACGTGGCACCACTGACATGATCTTTGCTGCCAACCAGATACAGGAAAAGTGCAGAGAACAGCGTCGTGACCGGTACATGGCTTTCATGGACCAAACCAAGGCCTTCGACTTGGTCAACAGGGAAGCCCTCTGGTGGACCCTCAGCTGTTTTGGCTGCCCACCAAAATTCATCGCCATTGTGAGGCAACTGCACGATGGCATGAACGGCAGTGTCCTGCGCAATGGCACCCACTCAAAGTTCTTCCCCATCCAAGCAGGGGTTAAACAAGGATGTGTACTGGCACCAACTTTCTTTTCCATCTTCTTGGCTGCCTTCCTTACTCGTGCCAGTGCCAATTTAGCCAGCGGGGTGAACATCGAGTACCGGGTGAAGGGGTTTTTTTTTCGACATAAGACGACTCCAGGCAAGAACAAAGGTGTCGGCAACTTCCATTACTGAACTTCAGTATGCAGACAACTTCACCCTTGTTTCTCACACTGGACACGACCTACAAATCCTGAACACCTACCCAGACGCGTATGCGCACTTCGACCTTGAGGTGACTGTATGTAAGGCTCAGATTCTCTTTCAACCTGCTCCTGGTTCAGACATTCCTCCACCATCCATCCAGCTTAACAGTACTACCCTCTCTAATGTTGCCCACTTTCGGTATCTCGGCTCCCACCTGTCCACCACCGCAGACATCGATGAAAAGAGTCAACATCGGATCAGATGTGCATCTCAAGACTTGGGCGGACTCCGAAACCGTGTCTTAAGCTGTAGGGAGCTGAAATTATCTACAAAGCTACACGTATATCGAGCAGTGGTCCTCCCCACCCTGCTATATGGCAGTGAGACATGGGTCACATACTGGAGGCACCTTAAGGTACTTGAAAACTTTCACCAACGTAGTCTACGTTCCATCCTCCGAGTTCGCTGGGAAGACAAGAGAACAAATGCCAGTATTCTTGCTGACACCAACTGTAGGAGCATCGAGGCTACCATTATCCATGAACAACTACGTTGGACTGGCCATGTTACCCACATGGACGACAGTAGACTGCCAAAGCAGCTACTTTACAGTCACCTAACGAATAGTAAACGTAACGCCGGCGGGCAATTGAAAGGGTATAAGGATAGTCTTAAGACAAACCTGAAAAGGTTAGCCCGACTGCAAACCAAGGCAGACAAGCGCCAACGTCGGAAAGACGCTGCCACCGCCCCTCCCACAATAGATGGAGCCCTCCACATGTGCAACGAATGTGGACTACGCTGCCGGTCCAGCATCGGCCTCTTTAGTTACCTCAAAACTCACCAACCTAGGTGACATCCCTAATAACTCATATCATTATATTATAGCTGGGTGATCGTCATACTCGATTCCGAGTGACAGCAAAGTAGTAGTAGTAGTGTGTGTGTGAGCGTGTAAATATATATATATATATATATATATATATATATATATATATATATATATATATATATATATATATATATATATATATATATATATATATATATATATATATATATATATATATATATATATGTGTGTGTGTGTGTGTGTGTGTGTGTTCTTATTAATACTCACATTAATACACTAATTTTCTACTAACAAAACAGACATACAAACATAAAAACACCTACTTTTTTAACACAGACAATCACAAACAATAAACCACTCATCCGCATCATTAACTTTTACGTAAACTGATCCATTAATATTGTTATTTCTGAAAAAATAACAGCTGGGTTTCTAGGCAGAAAAAAACCTACGCTAATTACTAACCAAAAAATACCGGATTTAATCATATGCAGAGAAAAAATTCCTCTCTCATTTTTATTCACGGTTAATGCCCTCATAAACATACCTATGTGTGCGTGTGTAAACTGGCGAACAATAAATACTAAGCACTGATATTCCCACCTGACTGATGGAATATTCAGGTACTGTTTTGTTCTCTTACAGTGTTTGGTTTATGATGGCAATGATCAAGATAATTATAGTACTAAGTAGGATCGTAATATTAAGGATGAGGGTGATAATAAAATAGTTATAATAATAATGATGATAATAATAATAATAATAATAATAATAATAATAATAATAATATAATTAATAATAATAATAATAATAATAATAATAATAATAATAATAATAATAATGATAATAATAATAATAATAATAATAATAATAATAATAATAATAATAATAATAATAATAATAATAATAATAATGATAATAATAATAATAATAATAATAATAATAATAATAATAATAATAATAATAATAACAATAATAATAATATAATAAACTTCACATGCGCCATAAGCCTCTGACGTTAACAAGGGAATTAGTATTCTGTACATCAGACTTAACACATTAATTCTTAGTTGATATTAAAAAGAACACAAGTTAATTACACACCTTCTTTCTCCTCTTATCTCTTTCCTTCTGTTTATTTGCGCTCGTAATATTAATAAAATGGAATTATGATCAATGATGGAGGTGCAGGAAGAGGCTTCACGCCTCTCCCTCCACCTGTGTTCTGCAGGGAGAGGATTTTACCTCTCCTTGCCCTCTCCTCCCATGTCCCTCTCACCTCTCACCGTGTCCTGCCTCTCACCTCTCACCGTGTCCTGCCTCTGTCTCCCTGCCTCTCACTCTCCTCTCCACCGTGTCCTGCCTCTCTACCTCTCACCGTGTCCTGCCTCTCCCTCTCCTGCCTCTCACCTGTGTCCTGCTCCTCACCTCTCACCGTGTCCTGCCTCTCACCTCTCACAATGTCCTGCCTCTCACCTCATGTCTCCTCTCCCCGTGTCCTGCCTCTTACCTCTCACACCGTGTCCTGCCTCTCACCTCTCTCCTCCTCTCACCGTGTCCTCCTCTCTGTCCCTGCCTCTTACCTCCTGTCCTGTCCTCACCTCTCACCGTGTCCTGCCTCTCACCTCTCACCTGTCCTGCCTCTCACCTCTCACCATGTCCTGCCTCTCTACGTGTCCTGCCTCTCACCTCTCACCGTGTCCTGCCTCTCACCTCTCCTGCCTGCCTCACCGTGCCCCTGCCTCCTCCTCCTCACCGTGTGTCCCACCCTCTCTCACCTCTCACCGTGTCCTGCCTCCTCTCTCCACCGTGTCCCTCCTCCTCCTCACCGTGTGTC
This sequence comes from Homarus americanus, assembly GCF_018991925.1. Lineage (NCBI taxonomy): Eukaryota > Metazoa > Arthropoda > Malacostraca > Decapoda > Nephropidae > Homarus > Homarus americanus. The sequence continues at coordinate 9,425,948 of NW_024732440.1, read as the reverse complement.
CTGCCTCCCACCTCTCACTGTCCTGCCTCTCACCTCTCCACCTGCCTGTCCTGCCTCTCACCTCTCACCGTGTCCTGCCTCTCACCTCTCACCGTGTCCTGCCTCTCACCTCTCACCTGTCCTGCCTCCTCACCTCTCACCGTGTCCTGTGTCCTGCCTCTCACCTCTCTCCTCTCACCTCTCACCGTGTCCTGCCTCTCACCTCTCACCGTGTCCTGCCTCACCTCTCACCGTGTCCTGCCTCTCACCTCTCACCGTGTCCTGCCTCCTCTCACCTCCTCACCTGTCCTGCCTCTTACCTCTCACCGTGTCCTGCCTCTCTCTGTGTCCTGCCTCTCACCTCTCACCGTGTCCTGCCTCTCACCTCTCACCGTGTCCTGCCTCTCACCTCTCACCGTGTCCTGCCTGCCTCTGTCCACCTCTCCTCACCGTGTCCTGCCTCTCACCTCACCGTGTCCTGCCTCTCACCTCTCACCGTGTCCCTCTCCTGCTCACCTCACCTCTCACCGTGTCCTGCCTCTCACCTCTCACCTCTCACCGTGTCCTGCCTCTCACCTCTCACCGTGTCCTGCCTCTTACCTGCCTCTCACCTCTCACCGTGTCCTGTGTCCTCCTCACCTCCTGCCTGCCTCTCACCTCCTCTCACCTGTGTCCTGCCTCTCACCTCTCACCGTGTCCTGCCTGTCCTGCCTCTCACCTCTCACCGTGTCCTGCCTCTTACCTCTCACCGTGTCCTGCCTCTCACCTCTCACACCACCTCTCCTGCCCTCTCACCTCCTCACCTCTCACCGTGTCCTGCCTCTCCTCTCTCACCTCCTCACCGTGTCCCTGCCTCTCACCTCTCACCACCGTGTCCTGCCTCTCACCTCTCACGTGTCCTGCCTCTCTCTCACCGTGTCCTGCGTGTCTCTGTCACCTGTCCTGCCTCTCACCTCTCACCGTGTCCTGCCTCTCACCTCTCCCGTGTCCTCTCTCACCTCGTGTCTCCTGCCTCACCTCTCACCGTGTCCTGCCTCTTACCTGTCTCACCGTGTCCTGCCTCTCACCTCCTCACCGTGTCCTGCCTCACCTCTCACCACCGTAATACCCTCTCCTCTCACCGTGTCTGCCTCCTCACCTCTCACCGTGTCCTCTTGTGCGTCCCCTCTCCCTCTCACCGTGTCCTGCCTGTTGTCCTGCCTCTCACCTCTCACCGTGTCCTGCCTCTTACCTCTCACCGTGTCCTGCCTCTCACCTCTCACCGTGTCCTGCCTCTCACCTCTCACCGTGTCCTGCCTCTCACCTCTCACCGTGTCCTGCCTCTCACCTCTCACCGTGTCCTGCCTCTCACCTCTCACCGTGTCCTACCTCTTACCTCTTACATTTTCTCCTCTGCCTTTGAAGTGTCGTCAAGATTAATGAGTCAAGGTGACGACACATTCACTCACCTTGTCTCTTGAGCTTCCCCGCCCTGGAAGAAAGAAGATGAAACAATAATAATAATGAACTGAGTGAGTGGTCAAGGGCGTACGTGTATAGTGAGGTGATGAGTATAACTTGTCCTTAAGTAGTTTACTGCACAGTTTAAATGTACTCACACAAGCACACACACACACATACACACATATACGTTTATTACATGTGCATATTTGTACAATATATTTGGATATAACACAAGAGAAACAAATCGTTTTAAATCTTATCAAAATGTTGTTAGTAAAATAAAATAAATAAACATATATATAAACACATGAGAAAACATCCATAAACAAACATCCCTCCCACACGAGACTTACATCGACACAGACGTAACCAGAGTTCCTGTAAACGTAATTTCCCTCCTAATATACTTTCCCCCATCTGAGTATAATTATGTAAATAGTTCGTCCCGGCAAAATCCCCCCAAAATAGCCTTATACATGCCCCCATAACCTACCTTTAAGTCTTATTACTATGTTGATGTGCTGCATGACTCCCATCACAAACCTCTATTTATGCTAAGGTAACAATTTCCGAAGCTATCTCCATCCTACGAACCCAGCCAATCACTTACCGCCAATATACATCCCAATCTGAGGCTTCCACCAATCAGATTAACTCTACTCTCGTGCCCTGAAAGTCTGCCAGGCGAAGGTTTGTTTTTTGTTGTTGTTGTTGTTGTTGTTGTTGTTGTTGTTGTTGTTGTTGTTGTTGTTGTTGCTGACGTTGTTGTCGTTGTTGTTGTGTTGGGTAATAGAAGGTTGGAGGCTGGTGATTTGGTCTGTGATTATTTACTTGGAAATGTAGGGGAGAAGAATATGAAAGAGAGAGAGAGAGAGAGAGAGAGAGAGAGAGAGAGACACAGAGAGAGAGAGAGAGAGTAGTAGCAGTAGTAGTAGTATAAATGTCTTCTTTATACACATACATACATACACGTATACATAAACACACAGACACACACACACAAACTCATACCCCTTGATACACACAGTGAGGCTTTAAATATATGTTCGTCTGACAACACCGGGTCGCGTCTTCACCAGTGTTATTCTTATGTGAATTAATCATCAAGTAAGAAGTTACAAAAAACTAAAACAATACATAAATATTTGCTACAAAAATTTCACTTACGCTGCATACAGTACAGTCAACTGAAGAGGCTAGAAAAAAATCTAGCTAAAATGTAGAAGTGATATGCTAAAATACTGACTTAAATCAGGTTCATTATAAATTATGCAAAGTTCAAAGTTTGTTCATTACAGTCGACATTTTTACCTGTTATGTTTGTCGACGAATATGAACGATTATTTTTCAAGTCACAGTAAAAAGTGAACGGCGGCGATGATGTCTCGTCCTTCATCATACACCAGTAAGGGTCGCCAGAAATACACTTAATTTTATGTAAATAGTTACATGATAATAATATCAATATTTCACAACGTATGTGTCGTAGGAACTGACTCAGAAATAGGTGTTTACACACACACACACACACACACTATTAGAATGACATTAGACTACCGCTTCCCTGTTTACATATAAATGTCAAGGAGAAAACAAGGCCCTGCTTACCACCTTACTGTCTACAGGTCACAAAAGGAGACCGCCATGTTTACAAGTTCGCCAAGAACCTTTTGGCACACCGTCTTACTGCTTGCAGGTCATCATATCCCGCCTGTTTACTGCGTCGTGTTGACAACATCTGATGACCAGCCCCCCTCCCCCACTCCCCCGGGCAATGATTCACGGGTGGGCACCAGGCTATCAGATCACCTTCCAATCTCTACGGCCAATCACGTGCAAGTAATCAGAGGAGCGTCTTCCCCAGGCCAGCCAATGAGGGTCGACAGCTAATCTTGGGGGCGGCCATTGTGGTTGATATGTGGGAAGACTCCATCTCTCGTCTCACCATTATCACCTTCCCTGAAACTTATCTCACTCTTTCTCCTTGAGACATCATATTGTTTTCTGTCTCTTAATGTCCTTCCCTTTCTTTCTTTCTCTGTTCTTGTATTTTCACCCGCATCTGTTTCCGTTTTTCTCGTCCAAATGTTTTGTCTTATGAGTTTCTCTTTGTTCTCTCTACGTATTACGTATTTTTCTGTTTTATTTGGTTTTGCTGTTTTATTCTTCCTCTCTCTCTTTTATTTTTTCTTGTTTTTGTTTAATTTGTCTCTGTTGTTTATATTTCTCTTTAGTTTCTTTAGTTATTTTTATTCTTTCTCTTGTTTCTTCCTTTCTTTCAATCTCTATCTTTTTCTTCTTCTCTTTTATTTAACATAAGAACATAAGAATGGAGGAAACTGCAGCGGGCCTGTTGGCCCATACTGGGCAGTCCCGTTTACACCCAACCCCTATTGCTCATATAAGCATCCAACCTATGTTTGAAGCTATCCAGCGTATTCGAGTTAATGATGACACTTTCTTTCTTTTCCTTGTTCTTATTTTCTCTGTCTCTCATCTATATTTCCCTCTTCCATTTCTTTTTATCTCCGAAGTTATTTCTCAGTATATAATTCTCAAGTGTCGAGGCCAAGAGTTATGTTAAACTATGATAACATGAGTTTACTGTTAAATTAACCTCATCTTTATAACTGTTAACTTTATCTTAACTGTAATTATAACTGTTTCATTTACCTGACGTTTACCTGCCACGGATAAATTTATCTTAACTTGTCACTGATAAAATAGCCTTTAATCTTTACTAAGCCTGCACTTGTTAGAGCCACATTAAAAAAATAAAATAAATCAACATAAGCTTTTATATTTAATTAACTAGTACAGTAATGGGAAAAGTGCCAGGAAATGTAAAAACCTTAAAATAAGTCATTACTTATTATGAACATATCAAATATTCATTAAACATAAATTTATAACATATAGTTTTTCATTATTAAAACGTTGTGTGCCTGAAAACATGTCATGTAAAACCCAACTCGTTCTGCATTTTTCAGGCTGTATTGTTAACACACACACACACACACACACACACACACACACACACACACACACACACACACTAACTAGAGATAATCACCAATTAAACCTTAAAAACGAACTGAAGTTTTGCTGAATAAGGATAAAGTTTTGTTTTATCTCTATAGGTCACTGGAAATTAATTCGCATATGGTAAAAAGTGCTCAGTTTCATTTAAGGCGTCGTTTACTGTCATAAATTATAGTAGAATAGATAAGATTAGGTGAGGTTGGTTAGGTTAGGTTAGGTTAGGTTAGGTTAGGTTAGGTTAGGTTAGGTTAGATTTTGTATGAAATTATTAATTTACACGCATTTTTATGATCTTCAAAAGTTTCCAAAAAAGTTAAATAAGTAGAAGTTATTAAACCATCATCATAAAGAAGTTAAACCATCATCATAAAGAAGTTAAACCATTATCCTTTAAAATCCTCGTCCTCGAAATGCTAAAAACCCAAGTGTCACCTTGAAACTTTAGTCCTAGTGCCTCACCATCCCAGGAGACGACCATACACGAGCCAGATGGAAGGTCTACATCAACAAAAAGGTATAAAGGTATAGTTTACGTCATCACACCTCACCTCACCTCCCACACAAGAGAGTTGAGTAACACCCTCAGACACATACCCCGCGGGAGCTCCGTAATTTGAGCTGGCCGCACTCCCCATCCCAGAAATGGAAAGTTCAGTGGAATTTACATGCCAGTCTATCTGCGTGCCGAGCATTATATACCCCACAACCAGACCACAAACTATATCGGGCAGGAAGAGGAGCCGGGCTGGAGTGTTTCCAACTTCACATTTGCCGGGATGCTGGAGCGACTATAGGTGGGAGAAGGAGGCGTATCAATCCCCCCCAAGTCATAAGGTTAGGATCTCCTGAAGATTACGCACCTCAACCTATGTCATCTACTGATTAAACACCTTAACACTAACCTAACCTAATGCTAACTTATGCTAAACCAATCTAACCTAAAACATATTTCTTAACGTAACGTAACGTAATCTAACCAAACCTAAAATCACGTAACCTAACCTAACCAAATCTACCCTAACCTAGACTAGCCTGGACTAGACTAGATAAACCTAACCTAACCTCACCTAACCTTACTCACCTGAGTCACAACGCTTTATGAATAAGGAAAATTTCTCCACATAATCATTGTGTTATATCTTGTTGTAGTAGCGAGATTCAGATGATCAAGTACAGCACATCGATATTACCAGGGGTCTGGCACCGTCGGCGGCCAATACTGCTGCATTAGGTAGAAGTCCGTATTCACTCACACTTTTCTCAAGAACTGTACAGGACATGAAAAATATCTTTCCCCTTAGTAATGTTCCACAGTGAAACCAAAGGCAACAGCTTCTGCATGGTTGAAAAAATCTACTTCATTTGTTCCAATTATTAAGAAGTTGATAAATACCAGAGTGGTCAAGTGTCGACACAAATTACTATTCTACAACAACCTTTCACGTATCGGAGTTACTGTCCTCAACGCTTCTGGCGACAGACTGAAACTGTTTCAAGACATTTCGCGTTTGTTCATCCCTAAATGCCTCAACATGTCTCTACTAATACTCCACCACTGCATAGTTTCTTTGGTTCTGTCACCTGCAGCCCAACAATGTTCCAGCCATAACACTTATTACACATTTCCATTTTTAATGTTGTAAAGAGTCCGGTCTGCTGCAGTAATGTGTTTTTTAGTTGCCTTATCCCAGCTGGTGTTTAGTAAACATGAGACCCCGACGGTCCTCTGTGGCAGCCGGGATGAGGCTCTTCACTACGAACTCATTAAATATTATAAAGGAGGATAGGAAGGTGGGTATGAGAGAGAGAGAGAGAGAGAGAGAGAGAGAGAGAGAGAGAGAGAGAGTAGCAGCATCAGGCTTCCCCTCGTGTTGGTTGACCTCACTCCTGCACCACCAGCCAGCCGTGCTCGACCATGAGAATATTACATTTAAAAGTCATGCACTGTGTCCTGGGAAACGTAATTACATTCCATTGTTTGAGGCTTCTATTTTATTCACACCTCTCTATTTTAGTGGGTTCATGTATGCAGGAATTCTACCGGCATTTCATCTCTGTATGACATGTGTGAGAGAGGCGTACTCACAGTTGTTTATGAGTTTGACTGTGGAGTAAAATAATGCATAAAAAGTTGATGTTTTTACACTGGGTTTCTCTTCCCCAGTGTTATATATATAGCTTATTTTATCAAGACTCGTCGACAAATGTTTCTATAATCTCATTTTAATTTTAACCTAATTAGGTTATATTAGGGTAAATTAAATTAGGTTAGGTTAGATTAGGTTAGATGAGACAAGTTACAGTTAGTTTAGGTTTGGGTGGGTTAAGGTTTAGGTTGGGTTGGGTGAAATTAGTTAAGTTTAGTTTTCGTGAAATTTGTTAATCTAGGATGAGTTTATTTTTAATTTTGATTTTCCTCATAATTTTTCGCCTCTCGAAACCTCACTCTAACAAATTTTCATCTATAAGTGCAAATAAAAATATATTTTTGTCGGGTTCGTTGAGTGTCTTCGTGCAAGCTTCCACCGATGCCAGAAGTATGCAAAGCGTGAAAACAGTATGCCCCAAATTATGCCATTAAGTTAGAAATATACCCAAACTATGCCAGTATGCTAGAAATATGTCCAAACTATGTCAGTATGTTAGAGATAAACCAAAGCTATGCCAGTATGCCGAAAGTATACCACAAATATATCAACATCTCAAAAGTATAACAAAAGTAAGCCATTATGGAAAAATTATACCCAAACATATAAGTATGTCATTATATCAAAAGTATATTGAGTGTGATAAAAGTATAAATAATACTGATATTCCCGGCGAGGACGGTGTTGTTAATTACACAATCCTTAAAGAACAAAAGTAGAAAGAGAGACAAAAATGACCAATTCGCTTCAGCAATACACAGCCTCTGCCGACACCACCCACTGAGCGTACACAAAATACCTGAAAACAATGGAAATTATCACATATTAAATATAGCACACAACAACACGCGTCACAATAGGATGCGTTATTTAAACTTGACATATTAATGTAAATGATAATTATCGATTTTTACCCCACACACCAGAACATCTTATGCCAACACACACACACACACACACACACACACACACACACAGGCCAAGAGCAATATATTTTTTGGCCTTCAACCACAGCTTTTGTGCCACAACTCTTTCAACCTGCCATATCAGATCACACTCCCCGATCTCACCACACAGCAGCCGGTCCTCACACCCACCCCAGAATTTTATTATTTTTATTTTTATTTTTTCGTGTGTGTGTGTGTACAGTATGAGTTTACGTAGAGGTGTTGCGGGCCTCATGCGTCAGTAACACTTCCTGGCACACACACACACACACACACACACACACACACACACACACACACACACACACACACACACACACACACACACACACACACACACACACACACACACACACACACACACACACACACACACACACACACTTCTAAGAACAACATAATTGGACAAACAGTAGATCAAGTTATGTTCGTAGTCACCATGTATTTCATCTTACTAAAATAGTCTTAAAAACTTATTTTTTTCGGTCTCGTCCCTGCTTCTCTTCCTGCCAGTAAATTAAT
>NW_024732440.1:9412868-9415368 GCF_018991925.1 Homarus americanus | reverse complement strand
CGCCCCTGTATCCAGTATTTTGTCTTGATCCGCCAGACTTCAATATATTTCATCTGTTTATCTGAAAATATTACATTTTTCTCGTTGTTTTCTTATCTCGTGGGATTTAATGTTGGTCTGTTTAACCTGAAAGACGTCTTCCCATTACTTCTTTATCTTCTTTTACTTTCACGATAATATCTTTCCCTTGAGGGCCATAGTCACTCTTGTCCCCTCCTGCCTCTTAAGTGCCGTGTCAAGTAACTATCCTTCTCAGTCTCTTAGACCAGCCAGGAGTTTCTGCATCATTCTTATATCTTAATTTGATTTATATCCTTACGTAAGATCTGGGTGCATACTTATGCTTATGTTATGTTATGTAATACATGATTTAGTTCACTCATAGTCAATCTTAACTCCTCTCAACTTCTCCTTTCGTTTTTGCTTGGGTGAGTTACACTTGCAGGCATCAGTTACCCTCAACATGTTTATTCAGTGATGGTTTAGTTTTAAATTATTCACCTGTATTGGGTGAGACTCAGTGAACCTGTTGAGCACTAGTTTTGGCCGAGTTCAGTTTCATTCCTACCTTGTTGCTTGCTTGATCCCCGTGTGTCTGTGTGTGTGTGTGTGTGTGTGTGTGTGTGTGTGTGTGTGTGTGTGTGTGTGTGTGTGTGTGTGTGTCCATATACTATTAAATATACCTTACCACCACCTGGTAAGGACGATGACTAAGACTGCACCATCCTGGCCTCCCGACACCGATGATGTAAACATACATATACCGATACTCCTTCCGTACTCCTCTATCTTCATGTCAAACGATATTTACACACATCACTCAGTATATATAGGTGTATACACGAACAAGTATAACATTCACACAAAAATTAAGTCGTTTTATAGCCAGATGCCTGTCCCAACACACTACCCGCCTGTCAAATTGAACCATTATTATTTTTAGTAATTTCCATTTAAATGCATCATCTTTCCAGGACTCAGCGTTCTCAAACTGTCCGTGCGGCATTTGAACATTCAAAAAGTTAATTTGACGTAAAAAAAATTTAATTATTGGGGCGAAATTCAATTTGCAATACAATATAGGGGAGAGAGTGAGAGAGAGTGAGCTGCATTCCCACACACCGCAGAGGTCACGGTACAAAATTGCATTGGATGCAGTTGAGTCAAGTGCATTAGTGGCGGAGCCGTACATAAAAGGGGAAGTTCCAGGAGAATAAAAAAAATGTTTAATGAATTTCGACCGTGAAGCCAAGATGAAGATAACACAAAGGATGGTGGAGGCTGTGTGTGTGTGTGTGTGTGTGTGTGTGTGTGTGTGTGTGTGTGTGTGTGTGTGTGTGTGTGTGTGTGTGTGTGTGTGTGTTCTCTTATTTTTCAGCTTATTTCATTTTGTTCCTATTTATTTTCTACGTTCACTTAGAGTCAACCAGGAGACAGAATTATTGTAGAGGCGATCTTGGTAATTCTAAACAGTAACCCATTTATTTATACAGGGAGTTTGAACCTAATTTAATTATAGACACACTGACCAGTCCCCACTGAACACCGGAAATAAAACCTCAATTTAAGTTTCTCTTAGTTTACACGGTGCTGTAAAGCATAACTTAATAACTGGCTATGTTTAGTTAGTCTTAGATTTTTTTCCTGTTCTGACTGAAAATGTTCTTCCAACATGCGGGAATTCTTTCAAGTGCCAACGATCACATTGTAATATCAAAACGTATTTTCCTATCATGGGTAGGAAAACAAATAAACAAATTTTGTTTGATTTATGGGAGACCTTTTAAGAACATTTTTTATTTATGTCAGACGACAGCAGGTAAATGCACTCTGGACTACATTTTTTTTAAGTACTGCAACATGAAAGGTTTTTAAAAGCACTCTATACAACAGCTGTACAGGCTGCGGCAACTCCAAGCTCAGTGTCAACAAACCCAGGCAGAACACACGTGACGTCACAACCAGTACCCCCCCCCCCCTTGGTGTGTACCTGAGGCAACTGAGACTTTGAAATGACACACAGAGGGAACCGAGGAAATATGAACAAAAATAAATAAAAAAATAAATGGATACAAATAACGAATGATTCTCTGCGTCCACAACACAAATTTTTATTAACATTGTTTTTGTTGATATATAAGTGATTAATAACACCCACAATTCCCATATACTGTACTGTACATATACCTGTGCAAATGTTTATGTGAAAACTTGCAGTCTTTATATATCACCCACATGAATCAAGTCTTTTAGTGAGGTTATGGTACTAAAAATAAACCTACACATTACACTATAAAACATTAAGTAACTGACTATTGACTATTAATAACACATCCCTCACCCGTGAAAAACATCCATCAGTTTGGTCAGGAAAGGCAGATTTAGCAAGTAGGGTGACGTTAATAATATATTCTAGAGTACAACTCCAAGCGAAACTAATGGCACTGTTTGACACCTTCTACCTGAGGGCCATGGAGGTGATGGACACTGAGATAATTGA
>NW_024732440.1:9285368-9407868 GCF_018991925.1 Homarus americanus | reverse complement strand
GACTCAGTGTCAACAAGATGCTAACATTCTTCCAGTCCTCCATTAACTCAGTGTTGTTCAGGCTGTGCCCCTCCTGCCCTAACCCTTTACTAGGCATTCTTATGACTTTGATTAACCCTTTTATAACCCCCGACTTTAACCCTTTTACAAACACTTACTAACTCTGTCCCTTTCATAACAGTTGACTGAGTCTCTTAGCGCTCACGATATTTTCATGACTCAGGTCCACAACCGGGTATATGAGATTCTTTTTTGACGAAGGAGAGGCTTTCCTCTCACTATTCTCTGAGGATCGCGCACACACACACACACACACACGTAGTTCCAGGCAAAGGAATGTGTTTGGACTAACTTCGTTTTTCTTAAGAATTGTCGTGCGACCTGTGGTGTAATGGTCAGCATTCTCGCCTCGCAAACTAGCAGACACGAGTTCGATCCTCGGGCAGGGTGAAACTACGGGTGAGTTTCTTTACGCAATTTGCCTCTCTACTCGGCAGTAATTGGGAACCTGGATGTTAATCGATTTGCGGCTCGTATTCAAGGGTAATGGTTGGCCAGTGCAGTTGTCGAGTTGTCCGGTCTTCTCGGACTATTCTTTGACACTGGGTCACTCGGCTCGTTACCTCAGGGTGTGGTTGTTGTGTTGGCCACAGCTTCTACACCTTAAACAAATTCACGCCTAGGTGGCCCTTGGGTCGGCCATCATCGTACACGAGGGGCAACCATTATATATAGGTATATTGGCTATGGTAGAGCGTGTGGTGGTTGGGTAGGGTGACTGTGGTAGAGCGTGTGGTGGTTGGGTATGGTGACTGTGGTAGAGCGTGTGGTGGTTGGGTAGGGTAACTGTGGTAGAGCGTGTGGTGGTTGGGTAGGGTAACTGTGGTAGAGCGTGTGGTGGTTGGGTAGGGTGACTGTGGTAGAGCGTGTGGTGGTTGGGTATGGTAGAGCGTGTGGTGGTTGGGTATGGTGACTGTGGTAGAGCGTGTGGTGGTTGGGTATGGTGACTGTGGTAGAACGTGTGGTGGTTGAGTATGGTAACTGGTAGAGCGTGTGGTGATTGGGTATGGTAGCTGCGGTAGAGCGTGTGGTGGTTGGGTATGGTGACTGTGGTAGAGCGTGTGGTGGTCGGGTATGGTAACTGTGGTAGAACGTGTGGTGGCGGAGTGGTAACTGGTAGAGCGTGTGGTGATTGGGCATGGTAGCTGCGGTAGAGCGTGGTGGTTAGGGGTATGTAGACTGTGGTAGAGCGTGTGGTGGTCGGGTATGGTAGCTGCGGTAGAGCGTGTGGTGGTTGGGTATGGTGACTGTGGTAGAGCGTGTGGTGGTTGGGTATGGTGACTGTGGTAGAACGTGTGGTGGTTGAGTATGGTAACTGGTAGAGCGTGTGGTGATTGGGTATGGTAGCTGCGGTAGAGCGTGTGGTGGTTGGGTATGGTGACTGTGGTAGAGCGTGTGGTGGTCGGGTATGGTGCTCTCGGTCTGGATTGAATAATGTGGTTTGTTATGTACTCAATGTGTGTTTGGAACAGAAAATAGTACAGTAAATTTGCCTCCCACATCATACCACACCTCACCCTTTCCCTTCTCCCACATCCCTATCCCAGCCTTTCCTCTCCCATTCATTTTGTTCCTGCCTCATCATATTTTCCCAACTCCCTTTCTCTTTACCACATCCCTCCCTCTCACCTCATCACCTCTCTGGTCTCCCTCCTTATCCTTCTTCCTAAGACTCCTTCTCCTCCTCCCTCCTTCCCATTACTCCTTATCCTCCCCATCTTTCCCAGCTCTCCTTACCCTCCCTCTCCCTTCCAGCACGTCACCTCATCACCCCTCTCCCATCCATCTCCCCTGGCATTTCCTCTCACTCCTCCTCTGCCCACAACTCCCAATGATCTTTTCCTCTCCCAGTTTTACTCTCTTTTACCATCTGCTGGGCCCATCCCCCACCCCTCTAGCTTTCTCCCTCCCTCCCGTGCTCTCTCTTTACCTCCCACACTGTCTCCCTCTCTCCTATGCTCTCTCCTACCCTCCCACACTGTCTCCCTCTCTCCTATGCTCTCTCCTTACCTCCCACACTGTCTCCCTCTCTTTTTACCTCCCACACTGTCTCGCTCTCTCCTATACTCTCTCCTTCCCTCCCACACTGTCTCCGTCTCTCCTATGCCCTCTTTACCTCCCACACTGTCTCCCTCTCTCCTATACTCTCTCCTTCCCTCCCACACTGTCTCCGTCTCTCCTATGCCCTCTCTTTACCTCCCACCCTGTCTCCCTCCCCACCGTGCTCTCTTTACCTCCCACCCTGTCTCCCTCCCCACCGTGCTCTCTTTACCTCCCACCCTGTCTCCCTCCCCACCGTGCTCTCTCCCAGAACACAGAGACAATAGCCTCCTCCACTTGAAGGTACAGTAATCAGAGAATGTACCTGTTCTGCTCGCAACTTCATTCTTATTCTCTAATTATTTTCTGCTGTTTTAAAATTCCCTTTCAAATACCTCTATTTCCGCCGTTGTTAATGACTATGAACTCTGAATATACACAATGGAGGGTAGAATAGCGGTGTGTATACCAGGGTGTACATTACTGTATAGTGAATATATATACACGATATATTTGTGTGTGTGTGTGTGTTATTCTACAAATAAAGATATAAATAATAACCTGTGAACAATAGTTCTATAACATTTCCCGGAAGGTCTTGTGTTCACCACCACTACTTCTGAGAACCTGTATAAAGACAACATGAGCAGGGGACCTGCCTTTGTCCTCCTCATAATTAAGCAACACACACACACACACACACACACACACACATAACACCACCTGTGAGGGAACTAGTACTCCACGTGATGCCCCTCATAACGCCATCTGTGAGGGAGTTACTACACTACGTGTCTGCTGTTCAACACCTCAGCTCACATGATCTACGTGTGTAAACATTAATCTGTATGTTCACTGTATGTTCCTTCACCTTTCCCTAATGAAAGCTTTTGTTAAACCACCAATGTATGTAATAAGTCATTTATGTCCAATGCATATTTTCAGCCTTCGGGCTGCAAACTTTTTCAATAAACCGTTTATTATTATTATTATTATTATTATTATTATTATTATTATTACACACACACACACGCACACACACACACACACACACACACACACACACGCACACACACACACAATACTCTGCTATACGCTACACCTCTCAACGAGCCTCCTATACCAAGTTCCAGTATCACCATCATTTCTCAACACAAGTTTCTTCAGGTGGAAGACATCAGACCAACACACTAACCGGCTACTTCCTCCTAGTCTTGGTCAGTTCGTCATTGTGTCTAAGTATTGTAGTACGAGCATTTGTGATTCTGTAGTATGAAATTGGTCGTAATATGTTAAGTGACAATATATAACGAGTTCATGTGCAGTGCATCTCTCTCACTCTCTCTCTCTCTCTCTCTCTCTCTCTCTCTCTCTCTCCGCTAAAATGCCTCTGTTCTCCCTTTATCTCTCTGTCCCTATGTCTCTCTTTTCCTATTCATATGGCTGTTCGTTTAAACACGTACATATACACAGACTAAAAATAAAAAAATTCTGATAAACATTTACACCACACATAAACATACACACAAAGAGAGAGAAAGAGAGAGAGAGACGAAAGAACATATATATACGCACGCAAGGAAAGCGAAAGAGAGAGAGAGAGAAAGAGAGAGATTGAGATAAATAAACACAAAAATAAATACATCTACAGTAAAATAAATACAATGAAGGCAGGATAACAGGGGTGAGAAAGAATTGACCAAAGGCTCAGTTAAGCTGTACTTGAAATAACATCCCACATACGTGAAAAAACATCCACCAATCACATCAGCAAAGGAGCGGATTGGACTGTTTGGACTGCGTGAGTGGAGGGTGTAGTGGGTGGAGGGTGTAGTGAGTGGAGGGTATAGTGGGTGGAGGGTGTAGTGAGTGGAGGGTATAGTGGGTGGAGGGTATAGTGGGTGGAGGGTGTAGTGAGTGGAGGGTATAGTGGGTGGAGGGTGTAGTGAGTGGAGGGTATAGTGGGTGGAGGAGGTGGTGGAGTGTAGTGAGTGGAGGTATAGTGGGTGGAGGTGTAGTGGGTGGGAGGTGTAGTGAGTGGAGGGTATAGTGGGTGGAGGTGTAGTGGAGGAGGGTGTAGTGAGTGGAGGGTATAGTGGGTGGAGGTGTAGTGGGTGGAGGTATAGTGAGTGGAGGTATAGTGGGTGGAGGGTATAGTGGGTGGAGGGTGTAGTGGGTGGAGGATGTAGTAGGTGGAGGGGGTGTAGTGGGTGGACTCACTTCATCCATCGAACAGTGTATCTAATCCATAAAACACAGAGAGGTGGGATGGATGGTGTGGGTGGGGGTGAGTGTGAGGCTTTGAGGCAGGCAGGCAGGCAGGGGGGTGGTAGGCTGGGGATGGCAGCAGTGGCACCGATCGGGAAGAGGATGGTAGAATGGCGGCAGCAGTGGCACCGATGGAGAGGATGGTAGGATGGCAGTGAAAATAATAGTCCCTGGGTACCGCTGCATCTTCCACACGTCCTTTCTAACTTCCTACACATTCTGGACGACCGGAGGAGAAAAAGTATTACTCTTGTTTCGTTGGAGTCGAGGCGGTGTCGAGTGAGTATCTCTCTTCACACTGTTGTCCTCACACTAGTTTATTTTATTAGTTTTTTGTCTTCTGCTTATGGCTTCGTGTCGTGGTGTAGAGAGAGTAATATAAGCTTCAGGATTGTTCTCCTTTAGTTTTTTGTCTTCCCTGTGTTGAAAGTGTATCCTAAGCCTCTGGGGATCGAACCCTGGCATCACGGAGCTTTATTCATGATTGTGTTTTTTTTTCTCTGTACTGAAAAGTAGCTAAGTATTGAAAAATTCATCGTGTTTATCAGGGTTCGCACCCCAGTCTGTGAGTTTAATCATTATAACACTCCATCAAAGGGTCTTAATCCTTATGTCTTTTGAATATATTTGGATTCTGTTAAGATTGTGAAGCCCATGTGATAAAAAATTGTATTAACTCGCGGGGAAGTTAAGGGAGGGAGGGGATGATGTACTGATGTAGCTAACCACCGCCCCTGTCTCCAAGTCTCACACTGTAATATAACATCTTGAATAAATTTTACTGTACTTGTGCTTTTATGTCCTGTGTGTGTGTGTGTGTGTGTTTGGACGGTAATAACTGGTGATTATATAGTTATAGTGCATTCTCTCCCCACCCCTTCACATCCACCCTCACCCCTCCACCCTCAGCACATTCTAATCCCAGTCCATCGAGTCCTTCCTTCCACCCCCTCCATACAATCCTCGCATCCCTTCCACTTCCACCCTTACCCTCCCTTCCACCTCCACCCCCACCACCCCTTCATGCCCACCACCCCTTCACTCCTTCACCCTCACCCTCCCGCCTTCTCCCCTCCCAACAAGGAAGTCATGCCACGTTGTCTGCCGAAAGATTAATGTTCTCGGAATGTAAACAAATAGCCTCTTGACGCCGCAATCCACCGGTTAAGTCTGTCTGTCAGGAAAACAATTTTACCAGTCTGAAGTTGGTGCGCCGAGGCAAAGTTTAGGATCTTGAGAGTTCTCGGCCCTCCCTGGCTGTCACTCATCCTCAAGAAAGGAACGAAACTCTTTGGTCATGAGTTTCAGTTATAGATAAGTGTGTTTTTCAGGGCTCCAGGTGTGAAGTTTTAGGCTACAGGTGTACAGTATACTTGAGTGACTGGCTGTGTTCAGGAAGTTGTTATTACGTCAGTCAGTTGCATGGTTCGTGTTATCTCTGTATTACGTGTAGAGATGTAAGCGTTGTCAGATTATTATTATTCGTAGTAGTTTTCTTATAATCACCATAAGTAGTTTCAACTGTAAGTAAAATTTTCTCTAACTGTACATAAATTTAAGTCATGAGGAACGTCAATATCTTGATTGATATATACAACTCATGTATGTATGATGTAAATTAATTAAGGTTATTAGGTGTTTCTCATACAACACATGTTAAAATAAAAAAGTTAAATTGAGACTGAAAATATTAAATGAGTTTAAGAGAAAATGCAAAAAAATGTGACAAAGACTGAGTTACTGCCAGCATTAAATCTCACCTGAGAAAATAGATCCCCACGCGTGAAAACCATCCATCAGACTAATACAGAAAGACAGGTATTTGTTGTCTGAATAAATATTAACAAAAATAATCGTCTTTTTTCGAAGATTTACAAATTGGATATTTTTTAGGATTTTTGCTTATTTTATCCTTAATTATATATATATATATATATATATATATATATATATATATATATATATATATATATATATATATATATATATATATATATATATATATATATATATAAATTTTCACCCAATCTTTATTTTCTCCTCCGCTTTTTTTATTTATTTTACTTTTTTACTTCTCCTCACTCCTTCCTCTTCCAAATAATAGAAATAAAACAGCCAAGGTAATATAAGCGACAGGTAATAAGCTGAACCTTACCCAAGTTGAGCTGAGATTAATAAATGAGCTGAGATGAGGCTTATGGGTGAGCTAAGACCAAGGTTTATGGGTGAGCTAAGACCAAGGTTTATGGGTGAGCTAAGACCAGAACAACAGAGTCTACGTCAAGGTATGAGCCAAATGAAATGAAATGAGGTAAGTGAAATCCAGGTTCATGTGCTCAAGGAAAATGGTGAGAGAGTTTTCCCCCTGGTAGGTGAGATAGATAGATAGATAGATAGATAGATAGATAGATAGATAGATAGATATAGACAGTAACAAGGAGAGTTATTTACAGTGTGCTATAGAGGAAGTATTAAGGTCGTTCATCTCTGTCACCAACACCTACATAAAACACCTGAATAAATACTGTCGACCCAAAGAGAGAGAGAGGTTGTTGGAAATAACATTCGACTTACAACAATATCATATTCATCAGTGGTGTTATAGAATTGTAAACAGACTCGAGTAAGAACCACCACCCACGTCCTCTTCCGCTTGGCCAACTATTCTTTATTTTGACGCCCGTGATAACAGTTTTCCCTCCTGTGGTCTTGTCACCCAATACAAAAGCAGAGGAAAAAGGAAAAAATATATTCAAAAGCATGGCAGGTCATTTCCACGGGGAAACTACCATTTTTCTTTGCCTGAACTATGAACAAAGCCCCCAGCGTGTAACCGCGGTTACAGGAGGAAGTTCACTGTGAAAAACCTCAGTTTACTCTCTGTTGTGTAACGTAAAAATAAAGGAACAATGAAGTCTACCTCTGCCACCTGTCTCTCTCCTTTCAGTAATTGAAGCTTTAGTTCACGACCTGTCTACCTCATTAATGAAGTTCGTAATTGTTAAAATCTCCGAAGAAAATAGAAATAAGTCAAATAAAAACAAATAAGCTTTTACAATTACTCGACTTCGGTGTTACTCGTCGAGGGAAATAAAGTGGCGAAGATGATGCTGTTAACACTGTTCCAGATTATCTTAACAGTGTCGCAGATTTTGTTAACATCATCACAGATTTTGCTAACAACGATCCCGAATTATGTTGACAATGTTCCAGATTATGTTAATTACGTCACAGATTTTGTGAGCACTACGAGAGGTTAACTATAGTAAACAGAGGTAAAGGCTAACTCTAGTTACCGGCGCGACAAGTTACTGGCGGCAGAGAGAGGCCGGGCGTCGTGTAACTCTCAGTAATAGTGATTAAACTTATCCTGACGATCGGTCGGTTTTTTCAGGTGCAGTATTAGCAGAGGATTCAAAGCTAATTTACTTAAAAGACTCGTCGAGCTTAAAAATTAACATAGAAACTGGATTATCCTAAAGGGGGGAGTGACTGGGGGGAGGGAAAGGGTGGAAGGAGGGGGTGTGAGAGGGGTTGGCGTGGGGGGAAATGGCTCGGGTTGTTCAGTCAGTGTATATAATAGTAATGTTTATATAGATACATTTATGAATAAACTAGCAAGATAAATACAGAATGTGTCAATGACTTATTAAGTTGAAAATAAAAAATTTACACATCCTTCACACGATGAGCATCCATCAGTCAACGCGTCAATTCAGGAAAGATTAGACTACTACAACGTAAAATTTATGAAGGAGAAAAAGAAAAAAAAAGATCTAAAACGTGAGATACATGACTCGGGTGTTAGTAAGGACAACCATTACATGTGAGGCGGCCACCAGAGTCCACCATAATCAGAGGCCCAAGTGAAAGCTCTTTGCTCCGTCGTCTCTGAATATCGCAGTGTTCCCCTTCCCGCCAGAACACAGACGAGGAACATTCTGCCAGGACTTAAGCTCCCAGCTGAATACTACTATGGTGAGCTGAAGGGCTGTGGTCTTCTCTCTACCAGCGAGGCGAGAGCAGCCAGATTGACGTCTTCCCTAACCCTCTCTCTCCCGATGAGTTTACTTAACCTCTTTCTTCGTTTTATTTCCTCAGTGGAGAATATTCTTCTGCTGTGTTTGTGTTAGTCTTTTAGGGCTTCTGTTTTGTTGTATCTTTTTCACTTAGTATTTTATTTAGGCGTAGTCTCTCTCAAGCAATTCCTTTTCTGATTCCTTTTATTTTTTTATTTATTTTTTTTATTATTTTTAGAATTCCAAGGCAACCGGTGAGTGTTTGTGGGTTACGTCCTTATTCGAATGTGCACACACACACACACACACACACACACACACACACACACACACACACACACACACACACAAACACACAATAAAAGTTTCTGCTTTATATAATAGATATTTAGTTATCGTAGTATATATTCACGTTACTGGGAGTCTCTCAGGTTCCTTAATTGGTTGGTGAAGACAGATGACAAAGGCATTAATTATGTTATTAAGGGGGAAGAAAAATGTTGCCTATATGACCAGAGACGGTGACCTATGACCTATCACCCTTGATGTGGAGACAGTTTATCTTCTCACCGGGATGAGAAGGAGATGGGGAGCAGGAAGAGGAGGAGGAAAAGGAGGAAATAAAGAGGAGGAGGGGAAGGGAGGAGGAGCAGGAAGAGGAGGAGACCAAACAAGGAAAAGGAGGAGAAAGAAGAAAAGAGGAGACAATAACAAGGAACAGGAGGAGGAAGGGGAAACAGGAGTAAGAAAAATAAGTAGGACGCACAAAAGGTTTAGGAAGTAGAATAAAACACAAAGATTTAATGAAAGAGACTAAGAGGGAGAAAGTCACTTACTAACACAAACAAAAATAATATTATCACTTAACACCATAACAAGTGAGCAACTCTATCTGGCTTCAGTGTTGATAAAACGTCGAATTATTATTTTTTTTTAAACTTTTGTACGAGGTTAAATTACGTTAAAATGGCGTCCTGTGCCGCTGGGAGGCTGATAACCACTGAAAGTATAATGTAATACTTTTATCATTCTTCATGACATGATAATATTCTTTACACAACACAATATTAACACAACTTACTGCCGAGAATTATCTTCTACGTGGGAATACTTAAACGTAATGTATATAACAGTATTTAACAACTTGAGGATACCTAACCTAACCTAACATAACCTAACATAACCCAACCTAACCTAACCTAACCTAACCTAACCTAACCCAGCTTAGTCTTACTTAACCTAACCCAGCCTAATTTAACCGAACCTCAACCAAAAGACTGATAATGTTTCCATATATTAATATTAACCACATCGATATCTTATTTTTTACCACAGTGCTTGAGAGCTTTATGAGGAAAGGCTATATAATGGGGATAATAATGGGTAATGGCTGCAAGATAGAATAATGGGGTAATAGATGCTAACGTCTGTCAATCAAATATCGTAATGGGGATGAGATAATGGGGGTAATGGATGCTAAACTTATATCACTCATATATCGTGATGAGAGATTAGCAGGTAGAATAGTGGGTAGAGGATGAGATATGAGGGGAGGTGGAATAAATATCTACATTAACTTAAGAATGTCCTCATTAGTATTGCTTAGTCATGAGTGAAGCAGATTAGACAACAGAAGGGGGAAGAGATACAAGAAACTGCATTAAGTCCTCATTTCGGTGTGTGGGAAAATAGGGAGAGAGAAACAGACAGACAGAGAGGAGGGGATATTCAGCTCTGATATTCCAACCGTGACTTCATGTTTGTCAGTATAGTTTATGCTGACGTCTCTCTCGCTCTCTGGGAATTGTTGCTACACCAATATTAATGTCCAGAACCAGAGGCACTGGTTTATGTTGTGTGTTGTGAGGCGTGTGTGTGTGTGTGTGTGTGTGTGTGTGTGTGTGTGTGGGTGTGTGTGTGTGTGTGTGTGTGTGTGTCGCACACAGGGTGGTGAAATGTGTCTAGGTGGCAGCACTATGTTAGTGTTAAGGTGCAAGCAGTGCTTGCTCCCTCTCGCTTTCAGCTGCCGCAGCTGGTTTCCCCTCTTGGCGAAATGGGAAACAACTTGCATAAGTCTTCCCTTGCCAGTACACAGCCTCTTCACCATCAAGACTCCTGCTGTGCCTCCTCGTGGCAACACACGGTTACTGGATGCTTCATAGGCCCAGGCTAGAACAGCAGGGAATCTCGGAGTAGCAGTGGGCACAAGAGGGACTGCGCATAGGCCCACTGGCATGTGGACACGTCCTGGCGCCTACCAACCATTGCCCCGCTGCCTTGCAGATTAACCTTGGTAGGTATAAGGCTACGGGAGTAAACCAAGAACGAAAAATCTGGGGTAGAGCCCCGCATCAGGCAGACATGCTTACAGTGCTCCAACAAGACCCCAACGGCGGTGTAGGCGGAAGAGGTGACCACCGTGGAAACCCAACGACTAACCGGCGGACGAAGGCAATGCCTGATGGACAGGCTACTAAGGCGAAATCCAACAAACTAGGCTATCAGCAGCCCATCGCAACTCTCCCAGTCGTGGCAACATTTGCACCACTGGATGAGGAAAAGGGAGAGCCAAGATGTGTGGGTGCAGCCTGCGCTCCTGCCTTACCACATAAACCAACTCACGTGCAGCCATAATGCAGCTCATCATACCTCTCATCATCATCAAAACATATATTCCATC
Source organism: Homarus americanus (assembly GCF_018991925.1). NCBI lineage: Eukaryota > Metazoa > Arthropoda > Malacostraca > Decapoda > Nephropidae > Homarus > Homarus americanus. The sequence continues at coordinate 9,396,801 of NW_024732440.1, read as the reverse complement.
TAAAGTCCTATGGCAACGGACGAGTGCCGACGGGGACAAACAGAGATGGTGGCACAGATAAGATGGTCGTTTATGCACTGGGATCTAGGCAGCAGTGCAATCCGGTCCTGTCTGTGTGACTGAGCAGCCCTTCCGAGGAGAAACTATTCTCACACCACATGGGGAGGGGGCTAGAAAAGGTGCCCTAAACATAGCCTGCCTAAAAATCCAACCTGACTGGGCAACCGTACCCAGTAAGGTCATCCTTATGCGGTCGAAAAAACAATTAAAATCACAGATCCAAACATAAACAAACCACACAACCTCTTATGGTCGCTGCATGGAATGTCAGGACCCTTTTGGATACTGGCATAAATGAGTGTCCTGAAAGAAGAACTGCCCTTGTGGCAAAAGAGCTGGCTAGGTATAGCATCGACATAGCAGCCATCAGTGAGTCCCGGCTCCCAGATGAGGGCCAGCTTAGAACAGGGGTCTAGCTATACCTTCTTCTGGAAGGGTAAGCCTGCTGTGGAGAGAAACCGCATTTATGGAGTTGGCTTTGCCATCGGCCAACGCATCCTACACAGGCTAACTGAAATGCCTATTGAAATCAACGAGCGCCTCATGACGCTTCCAGTCCCAATGAATCACTCACGTCATGCGTTTTTCATCAGTGCATACGCCCAAATACTGGATGCAGAGGATGACATCAAGGAGGTATTTTATGCCGATCTCGACAGAGTGCTAACCTCTATCCCAGAGAAGACAAGGTTGTGCTCCTTGGCGAATTCAATGCCAGAGTTGGCAGAGATGCTAGCATTTGGCAGGGAACCATAGGGAGAAATGGACTAGGCAAGTGTAATGCCAACGGCCTATTCCTCCTCAGCAAGTGTGCTGCATACAGCCTCACTATCACCAATACCTTGTTTAGGCAGGTCGACAAGTTCAAGGGGTCGTGGCAACACCCACGATCCAAACACTGGCTATATTGACTGCATCATTGTCAGAGAAAGAAATTGCCGAGCTGCCCTCATCACCCATGCCATGCGTGGCTCAGACCCCAGTGACGCTAATCATCGACTTGTCAGAGCCAAGCTCTCACTTCAAGTCGCCCCAAAACGGCAAAGGCAGCAAGACTCCAGAGAGGTTTTAATACTAAGGGTCTGGAGGACCCAGCAGTAACTCTTGCTTACAGAGAGAAGCTCGAACATGAGCTTATAAACAAGCCAACAGCAAACAACGAATATCCCAGTGCTGAAAGGGATACTCCCAACAGTGTTACGACAAAAACCTGCAGAGAGACCCTTGGCCAGATCAAAAGAATACACCAGGACTGGTTTGATGAAAATGACCCGGCAATCAAAGTAGTCATCGATGATAAACGTGCTGCTTTTACTGACTGGCAGAACAACCTTCAGTCTCGGACCAAAGCTGATACCTTCCACAAGAAGAAAGCGGCGGCCCAGCGGTAACTTCACATTCTAAAGAATGACTGGCTTAAAAATAAAGCATGTGAAATACAAAAACATGCAGATCAGCGCAGATGAGCGAATTTTTCAATTCCATTAAAACATTTTATGGGCCAACCACTCGTGGCACAGCCCCCCTCCGCTCATCTGGCGGTAACTTCATAATTAAAGACGATGAAGGCCTCGTTCAGCAATGGAAAGAGCACTGCCATTCATTGTTCAACCGAAACACCGTTGTGGATATCCCGACTACCTAGCAGGTCCCTCAGCATCCAAAGCTGACCCACCTCAGCTATCCTCCATTCCTGGATGAGGTAGTTAATGCCATCAAACAGATGAAAAATAGCAAAGCCTTAGTGCTTGATGGAATCCCAGCTGAGGTGTATAAAGCAGGAGGACCTCTACTTACCAGCAGTCTCCACTCTCTCCTGGAGAATATATGGGAAAAGGAGGAAATCCCCCAAGCTCTTAAAGACGCTTCCATTGTCATTATTTATAAGGACAAGGGAGACCGGTCTCACTGTGGCAACTACCGTGGGATGTCGCTGTTCTTCGTAGCTGGCAAGATTATTGCCTGAGTCCTTCTAGACAGACTCCTTCCTGAGGCGGAAAACTTCCTCCCAGAATCTCAATGTGGTTTTAGACCATCACGTGGCACCACTGACGTGATCTTTGCTGCCCGCCAGATACAGGGAAAGTGCAGAGAACAGCATCGTGACCTGAACATGGCTTTCATCGACCTAACCAAGGCCTTCGACTAGGTCATCAGGGAAGCCCTCTGGTGGACCCTCAGCCGTTTTGGCTGCCCACCAAAATTAATTGCCATTGTGAGGCAACTCCGCGATGGCATGAACGGAAGTGTTCTGCACAACGGCACCCAGTCTGAGTTCTTCCCCATCCAAACCGGGGTTAAACAAGGGTGTGCACTAGCACCAATTCTCTTTTCTATTTTCTTGGCTGCCTTCCTTACTCGTGCCAGTGCCAATTTAGTCGGCGGAGTGGACATCGAGTACCAGGTGAAGGGGGTTCATTTCAACTTAAGGCGACTCCAGGTAAGAACAAAGGTGTCGGCAGCTTCCATTACTGAACTTCAGTATGCACACGACCTCACCCTTGTTGCTCACACTGAACACGACCTACAGGAGATCCTAAACACCTACTCATATGCGTATGCACACTTCAGCCTTGAGATGAATGTATGTAAAACTCAGATTCTCTTTCAACCTGCCCCTGGTTCAGACACACCACACCCATCCATCCAGCTTAACGGAACTACCCTCTTCTAATGTTACCCACTTTCGGTATCTCGGCTCCCACCTGTCCACCACCGCAGACATCAATGAAGACATTTAGCACCGGATCAGATGTGCACTCTCAAGCCTTTGGCAGACTCCGAAACCATGTCTTCAGCTATAGGGATCTGAAATTATCTACAAAGTTACACGTATATCGAGCAGTGGTCCTCCCCACCCTGCTATATGGCAGTGATATATGGGTCACATACGGGAAGCACATCAAGGCATTTGAAAAATTTCACCAACGTAGTCTACACTCCATCCTCCAAGTTTGCTGTGAAGACAAGAGAACAAATGCCAGTATTCAAATGACAGTATTCTTGCTGACACCAACTGTAGGAGCATCGAGGCTACCATTATCCATGAACAGCTACGCTGGACTGGCCATGTTCCCCGCATGGACGACAGTACACTGCCAAAGCAGCTACTTTACAGTCACCTAACCAATAGTAAACGTAACCCCGGTGGACAATTGAAAAGGTATAAGGATAGTCTCAAGACAAACCGGAATAGGTGCCAAATCGACCCCCTCACCTGGAAGTCGATTACTCCACATCGTAACGCTTGGAGGAGCACCACACGAGAAGGTGTCAATACTTTCGAGTTAGCCCGACTGCAAATCAAGCAGACAAGCGCCAAAGCCGGAAAGACGCTGCCACCGTCCCTTCCGCACTAGATGTAGCCCTTCACATGTGCAACGAATGTGAATGACCCTGCGGGTCCCGTATCGGCCTCTTTAGTCATCTCAAAACTCGCCAACCTCGGTGACATCCCTAATAACTCATATCATTGTATCGTAGCCGGATGATCGTCATACTCGATTCCGAGTGACAGCAAAGTAGTAGTAGTAGTAGTAGTAGTAGTAGTAGTAGTAGTAGTACCACATCTATTTTGTCAGAGGACACTCACAAAGGCTAAGCACAAAGAAAATGTGGCAGCAGTGAAGAGAAGATTGGCAATGTGGCAGACTGGGGCCCTAGATGATCTCCTATGTGAAGCAAGAACACTGCAGGAGAGACTAAAAATTACGGGTGACGGAAAGCAAAACACCGATGACGTGGCAAGAAAATTTGGAAACAAAATGCGTGTGGGAAAAGTGTATCTTGCGGTAAGATCTCTCACAGAGAAATCCTCCGGTGGGGTGATGCCAATAAACAGAGAGACATTAAAACTACTGAAAGAGAAACATCCCTCTGCAAGCGAAGACGAAGGCATCGGGTTCCAGGGTGACTATACCCCACCAAATCCTGTCCTGCTCGAGAAAATAACAGGAGAGATGGTGTGGAAAAAGGCACTGAAGACTCGAGGAGGAGCCGGCCCTTCAGGTCTGGATGCAAACGGTTGGAGAGTCATCCTCAGCACAAACAAGTTTGGCCCTGTAGCAAGCGATCTCTGCACTGCCATTGCCGCCCTTGCAAGAAAGCTTGCATCCTCTTGCTGCCATCACCTCCAGGCCCTGACGGCCTGCCGCCTTATTCCTTTGTAAAAGAAACCAGGATATAGACCTATAGGGGTGGGGGAAGTGCTGAGGCGGATCATCGGAAAATGCATAATGGAGGTGGTAAAGGATGATATCAGGGCAGCAGCAGGGAACCTACAAGTGTGTGCTGGCCACTAGGCTGGTGGGGAGGCTGCCATTCACGCCATGAGATTGATATTTGAGCAGCGTGATTGTGAGGCCGTTCTCCTGGTGGATGCTTCAAACGCATTCAACATACTTAACCGGAAGGCTGCACTGCACAACATCAAGATCAAGTGTCCAAGCTTTGCGATGTATGTTGAAAATTCGTATAGGAATCCATCAGACCTCTACATAGTAAACAACAAGGCTCTAAGAGGTGATACCATCTTACAGTCAACCGAGGGAACAACACAGGGGGACCCTGTTGCAATGGCAATGTATGCAATTGGCCTATCAGTGCTCCAAAAAGAAATAAAATTTGAAACAACTGGGGTCAAACAAGTGGCATATGCTGATGACCTTACAGGAGCAGGAAAAGTGGAGGGCATCAAAAAGTGGTGGGACTTGGTAACATAGCGAGGTCCACAAATAGGGTACCACCCAAACGCCAGCAAGTCCTTCCTCATCGTGAAGCCAGAACATTATGAACGGGCATTGGAGGTTTTTGGCGGAAGTGAGGTCAAAATAACTAAGGACAGCCAAAGACCTCTAGGCGCAGTAATTGGCACTACGGACTTCAAGACCGAGTACGTAGCGGGAAAGGTGAATGAGTGGGTTAGTGAAATCCAAGCTCTGTCTGAGATTGCTAACACAGAGCCACATGCGGCCTTTGCTGCATTCACCCATGGAGTCAAGCATCGTTGGAACTACCTGATGCGTACTATCCCTGATATCGGACCCCTCCTCCACCCCCTGGAAGAAGCTATCAGTGTCAAGTTCATTCCCAAATTAGTGAAACACCCTCACTTAACCCCAGCAGAAAGAGCACTTCTTGCACTTCCACCAAGACTGGGAGGGATGGGACTAACAAATCCAGAGGAGATTGCTGCCACTGAGCATCAAAATTCACTTAAGCTCACGTCAGCCCTCACGGACCACATAATAGCCCAGAATGCAACAGGGGAAGTGGTTACCAGCGAAGGCAATAAGATTCGTAGGTCCATTACGACAGATCGACAGCACTGCCAAAATGATAAGTTGCAGCAACTATTGCTGCAGGTACCAGAAAATTTGAAAAAAAAGTAGCTATAGCGCAGGAGGTGGGCGCCTCGAACTGGTTAACTACGTTACCGATAAGGGCAAATGGTTTCAGTCTTAATAAACAAGAATTTACATATGCCATTGCTCTAAGGTACGGTCGGCCAGTAGAAGGTTTGCCCTCCCAATGCGTGTGTGGCTCTTCCTATGATGGCGATCACGCCATGGTGTGCAAGAAGGGGGGCTTCATATGCATGAGGCATGACGAGGTAAGGGATCTCACAGCAAATATGTTGAAGGAAATCTGCCGGGATGTCATGGTAGAACCGACCCTCCTTCCATTGGATGGTGAGATCTTCCAACACAGGACTTCAAACACATCTAACGAAGCCCGTGTGGACGTCAGTGCTCGAGGATTCTGGATGCGGGGACAGCGAGCTTTCTTCGACATCAGGATTTTTGATCCCATGGCCGCATGTCACCATAACCTAGCTCTCAATGCTGCACACAGGAGGAACGAGAACGACAAGAGAAGGGCATATGGGGAGAGAATTCAAAACGTTGATCAAGGCAGCTTCACTCCTCTAGTGTTCACAACCTCTGGTGGGATGAGACCAAGTGCAAGATGTTTCTACGCCAGACTCGCGGAGTTGATCTCCGAATAGAAGCAGCAGCCCAGAAGTTATGCTACAGCCTGGATGAGATATCGACTGTCTTTCTCTCTCCTTCGGTCGGCTTTGCTCTGCCTCAGGGGAACGAGAGCTTCTGCCCCAACTCCGACAACTGCTGCAGATATTGACTATGAGGCTACTGTCACTGAATGCCGCATAGATCTGCTGCTCAACTAATTTAACACAGCTAGGATAGCTATTTATGTATTAGGATATTTAATATTAAGGTAATTAAATGGTGGCGAAGGTGTGGCTATTGGGGGAGGCTGGAGGCCACGTTTTGAAAAAAAAAAAAAGTAGTAGTAGTAGTAGTAGTAGTAGTAAATAATTAACGGTTTATTGAAAGAGCTTGGCAGCTGTGTGTGTGTGTGTGTGTGTGTGTGTGTGTGTGTGTAATAATAATAATAATAATAATAATAATAATAAACGGTTTATTAATAGAATTGCAACAGGTGGCTGAAAATATGCAAACTTACATGTGATTTAGACTTAACAATATACGTTCAGTACATAAATCAGGAGCTGTTTATTATTTTAACAATAGATGGGATGGTGCTCTTCTTATATCTATCAGTGCGGGCTCTTATGGGCTGAATTTTGTTGTAGTGGTGGACTGCGTGAGGTGGGCGGGGGGCTGCAGGTGGTAGAAGGTGGCGATGAGGAGGTTGGTGTAGTAGTCCACTGCCAAACCCTGCTAGTGCGTGGTGGTGGAAGTCACAGAGGGATGGCATTTCCAGGGTGGAGAGAGAGCGTTTTTGTAGCCGGAGTAGTCTGCGCCGAGCATGATTCTGCAGGCCATCTTCTGTACATTCTCTAGCTGATGTGTGTGTGTGTGTGTGTGTGTGTTTTACTGTGAAAATATATACAACTTGTGGTATTATTCAGAGGGATGGTGTCTTGGTACATACTGTATATGGTGTGGTTATGTGTGAAGGTTGTAGGTATATATATACAGATAATGGTAGTGTATACATGGTGCGGTGGTACATACATGGTGTGGTAATATATACAAGGTGTGGTGGTCCGTACATTGTGTGGTCTATGCAGAGTGTGGCATAAGCCTGCCTTTGTGTGTCAGTGTCATCCGTTTGTCATCCACATAATGGGCTGATGAGTTAGGCTCCGGGTCTTTACTCTTCCGCAGCCTTTGTTTCACTACAGTCACGTCCATATTGTGTTAATTGTTGTGGTTGGTGGTGGTGGTGGTAGTGGTGATAGTGGTAGTTGTGAGGTACTTTTATTACTATTGGACACGATGGTGGTTGGTGGTGGTGGTGGTGGTGGTGGTGGTGGTAGTGAGAGTGGTGGTGGTGATGAAGTTGGTAGTGGTGGTAGCAGTGCTTTTGATAATACTGGTAATAATGTGAATGTGTATGATAGCTCCGGGAAATATGTTTCATATAAATAACTCTGCTCTCTCTCTCACTCTTTCTTACATTAACTCTCACGCTTCCAAGATAGGGTGAAGATGGGGAGCTATAGTTCTTGTGCTGAGTGGCCATTTCCAGGGTCCCCAAACGCCTTGTATCCCGCCACAAGTGTACACAACTCTATGGACTCTGGTGCCCATGTTTCACACAACCCCGCACCGCCTGTTGGAGTAAATCATTTTGTTTTATATTACAAGTTTATCAGGTGAAGGAGGCGTTCCAGTGTTTGACTTATATATCTATAAGGTTGCATAAGGGGCGTTGTAGTTACCTTAAGGGAATTTTAGGGAAGGACAAGAGGTTGTGTATTTACCATAAGGAGTTTATTGTTTACACACATAGCTGTAGGAGGGGATGGGTTAACGACAACCAATAATTACAGTAATGTGGACACCTGAGTCAGACACACCTGGGGAGGCCACTACCTGCCCTCCCCAGGTGTCCAACAAGGTGATATTGATGACCCGAGAGACTTACAGGAGCCTCACTGACCAGCAATTCTGCAGTAATCCGTCACTCAACTCCCTAAGGCTGTCACTCCCTTAGGTTGTCACTCCCTAAGACTGTCACTCTCTAAGACTGTCACTCCCTAAGACTGTCACTCCCTAAGACTTTCACTCATATAGGCTGTCACTCCTCAGGCCGTCATTCTCCCACAGCAGATGATGATATTGATAGTGCCCCCCCACCCCCCCAAAGCCTCAACCCACCCTCCCGACACCCAGCCAGCCCAGGTGATCCGCCACTGGCCTATTATTCCCAATAAACCGAGTAATTAAGGTAACTAACGCAATTATATTCACCGGTGGATGGCCTCTCCCTAGTGGCGGCGTTGGCGGCGGCGAGGCAGGATGTTTTACGCGTGTCCGAGGGTTTTGATATATCGTGGGGAAGGGAAGAACAACGGCTACTGATGTCATTAATAACAAGAGACACAGTGGCCGTCAGCTCTCATTCATCCATCACAACCACCACGTACCACCCACCTCACCACCTACCACCCTACCTCTCATCCATCACCCTACCTCCCACCTCACCACCACGCACCTTACTACCTCCCACCTCACCACCTACCACCCTACCTCCCACCTCACCACCACGCACCTCATCACCTCCCACCTCACCACCACGCACCCCACCACCTACCACCCTACCTCCCACCTCACCACCATGCATCCCACCACCTTCCACCCATCTACCCCCACCCCATCTCCTCCTACTCACCCTGTCAAGACTACTGTAGGGAGGATCATCGTAGCTGTAATATATCAGGATTTCATGCCCATTGCACATAATGTCCTGGATATAGATTCTGTACAGACGGTATCCGCAAGATATTGTTAGTACTGGGAGGTGGAGGGAGGGAGAGGAAGGTAAGGGAGGAAGGGAGGGAGAAAGTAAGGGAGGAAGGGGGGAGAAGGTAAGGGAGGAGACGGAAGAGGAAAATAAAGTAAGGAGGAAGGAGGGGAAGAGGAGAAGAGAGGGAGAGGGAGGGAAAGCAGAAGCAGTAGGAGAGGAGAGGAAAGAGAAGAGAAAAAATGTTTGGGTGATAATTTTCATGGACAACAGTGACAGATCTTCACACACACACACACATGAATGTATGCTCATCTGTATATTGTTATGATAAACTACTGTACTTCTCAGTTTGTGTAGGGAAAACTATGGTCAGACTGACTGATGGCGCTGGCCATTAGTCAGCCTGGGGTATAACTGGCCGGTCTTAGTACCAAAGTATATGGAGCCCTGTCCTGTGATTGGTCGTGGTCGCGAGGTGGAAAATTTGGTGTGTTCTTGAGTCAGTTACTGAGTATAGGCTGTGACGTCAACATCTGGTCTCCTAAACCATAAGTACCGAGTGTTAGTGTACTCTAATTGTTCCAGAAGTTATTATATTTTATATGGTGATGATTAGGATTTAGTGATTATATATTATAGTGTGACGGTTAGGATGTAATGTTCATCTATTATTACTTGAGTTTTCTTATTTCTTTTGTTGTATATATTTTGTATAAAATTCCGTCATCAGCTTTAGTTACTATTGTAACTGACTAGTCACGTCACCCCCCTTCTCTTAAGCTCCTCTACGTGTGTGTTGGTGTGGGGATTAGTGGATGACATCATTATGACCTGACCTCATGTTTTTAAGGTCACCCTGTATATTTAAGCCTCTCTCTGTCCATGTAATCCAGTTGCCTCTGAAGATGTCTTGAATAAAGACGAAAGCTAAGGTGCTCCGTTGTTTCCCTTTTCCCAAAGTAGAAGGGCAGACATTCCTCCCCTACCCCTCCCATGGGCTAATGGCTATCCTCCGCTGTGAGAAACCGCTTGAAGAGGCCGGTGGGAGGCTCTCTCAGCGCCCCCAGTCGTTAACGAGAGTCCTTTGTGTGTAGCTGAGAACTTCCAGGACTGATGAGTGTTGTACGCCTCGATACTTCTCAGCACTCAACTTGCAATCACTATTGTTATCACTCCAGCATGTCTTATCATTATTATCACTCAGCACCGAAGAATATTACTACTGACGTCCAGTGGTGAGGGATGGGGGTGTGTGAGGGGTTGAGGGAGGAGTAAAAGGTGGATTGGGGGGAGGGGTTGAGGGAAGGCGAGGCAGGGAATCTGGGTATCTAAAGGTGTGATGCGGCCCTAGGCAACAGTAGATGGCCCTGGATGACGCTAGATGGCCTTAGACGACAGTAGATGGCCCTAGACGACAGTAGATGGCCCTAGACGACAGTAGATGGCCTTAGACGACAGCAGATGACCCTAGACGACAGTAGATGGCCTAAGACGACAGTAGATGGCCCTAGACGACAGTAGATGGCGCTAGAATAAATATTATCCTAGACGACAGTAGACGCATGTAAGCGACAGAAGTTGCCAATGGTAAATGATGGGCAGCGTCAGTGCATCACTTTAATGACCCCACGCTCATCTCAGGGTCACGGGCATGAACTGGACGATGGCATAAACGAGGCATAAACAAGGTGTTGGGGGGCATAAAGTCCCTGTGATCGACGTCCGTAAACGAGCTGGTGGTAAGAGCGTGTGGTCAGAGCGTCCATCAAGGCGCCCATTATCTGAGTTACGGCCCAACAACGTCTCCCTTTTCAATCATCCTTTGGGCAGAAGTGTGTCCTGTGCCGTGCTGTGGGGAGTTCTGTGTCCTGTGCTGTGTGTGAAGGGTCCCGTGTCCTGTGCTGTGCAGGGTCCTGTGTTGTGAGGTGTCCTGTGTCCTGTGCTGTGAAAGATCCTGTGTTGTGAGGTGTGCTGTGCTGTGAGAGGTCCTGTGTCCTGTGCTGTGAAGGGTCCTGTGTCCTGTTCTGTGTTGTGCGGGGTCCTATGTTGTGAGGTGTCATGTGTCCTGTGCTGTGCAGGGTTCTGTGTTGTGAGGTATCCTGTGTCCTGTGCTGTGTGGGGTCTTATGTCGTGTGCTGTGGTCACTGCTGCTGATACTCTGGTCTAAGCCCATTCCTGTGGTCATTCTCCTGTGATTCCACTACTGAGGTCAAGCTGCTCTGGAGTTCCCGCTAAGCTGTGAATAATTAACTAAGGTTCCTACACATGTCTCTAGATTCACCAGGTTCATCTCACTGACACAACGTTTGGATTTATCTGACTGAGAGGAAGAAGAAGATGAAGATTGAGGGAAGAGAAGAAGCTAATACAAGCATTCTTTGTGTAAAGCTAAGGTTGAGAAGAGAGTTAGGAAGAGTAACGCGAAGAGAGGTGATAGTAGTAGTAGTAGTTTCAGTTATAATGAATATTAGTATAATTATTAACTTTTCATCATTATAATTCTCATCGTGATATTACCATTATATCATTATCACGAGTGCTATAAGTATAACGCTGTAGGACTAGCCAGTGATTTTACGTTATATTTCACCTCAGTGAGCGACTAGAAATACTTGTGTCTATTGCTGCCATCATCTAAAAGCTATATCCCTCTCTGATAGCTCTTCAGCCTATCACCCTAGACGGCCGTACTCGTGTTTGTGATCTATTGACACGGCGTTTTGGATCATCGCTTTATGTCCATTACAGCTTGTTATCATCTATTACCAACTGCTTATGGATACTGCAAATGTGATGGTTGACAATGTTGATGGATTTATAGGGCAGTGATAGTCGTATTAATGTTAATGATCTATAAAGATGGTAGTCACGAAGGAAAGGTTCTTTACATACCTGAGATTCCGACCTGCTGAAACGAGTCTCCGAACTACTTATATATAATCATAGATGGCGCTTTGGTATCTCATTCGGGTTTGAAACAGTTTCAAACTGGTGTGTAAAGGATGTTCGGTGTACTGCTATTAGTTATATATTATTTAGTATTATGTCTAATAGATCATGGTGACATAGTCTAATCTGTTGCTATTTTACTGCAGCTTTTCCTATTTTGTTAAGATTAAGACAATGTTTGTGGGTCTTTACAGTCAGGTGTAGAGAAGATGGTGGCATCTTAGGGTGACGGTGTAGATAATACAGAGGGATAATAAATAGCAGGTGTGTCAGGTTATCTCAGGTATGTGGGCTGTATACTTAATTGCTGTGTGTGTGTGTGTGTGTGTAATAATAATAATAAACGGTTTATTAATAGAGTTGCAGCCGATGGCTGAAAATATACAGACTTACATTGATTTAGACATAATGATATAATATGCATTGAATACTACAGGGCTGTACAGTACATAAATCAGGAGTTGTTTATTATTTTAACAATAGATGGGATGGTGCTGTTCTTATATCTATCGGTGCGGGCTCTTATGGGCTGAATTTTGTTGTAGTGGCGGACTGTGCGAGGTGGGTAGGGGGCTGCCGGTGGCAGGAGGTGGCGATGACGAGGGTGGTGCAGTAGTCCACTGCCAAACCTTTCCAGTGCTTGGTGGTGGAGGTCACTGATGGATGGCATTTCCAGGGTGGAGAGAGCGTTGGTGTAGCCAGAGTATTCTTCTGCAGGCCCTTTTCTGTACCTTCTCTAGCTGACGTTGTTGGGTGGAGTTGAGAGAAGGCGACCAGGCTGGTGACGCATACGTTAGTTTGGGGAGAATAAAGGCGTTGTAGATGGTCCTCAGCTCTGGCGTGGGTGTACCAAGTGACCTAAGTCTTCGTAGCATGTAGAGACGGTACGAGGCTGCCTTGACTGTGTTATTTACATGGGCCTTCCAGTCAAGTTTGTTGTCTATAATTACACCCAGGAGTTTGGCAGACTGCACCAGTAGGAGAGGATGGGCACCCACTGTGACTGCTGGGGCTTGCACTGGAGTGGTGGCGGTGTTGATGTGCACGACTACGGTTTTGGTGTGGTTGTTGGTGACCTTGTTCTCTGTAGTCCATGCCTGTAGCCTGTCCAGGGTGCCTTGTAGCGATGAGTAGTCTGGTGCGGTGTTGTCCACTGAAACCCCTACAGTGCAGTCATCCACGTACTTCCACCTGTGAGGAGTGTCCGACAGAGCGTCGTTGATCAGGATGAGGAAGCACAGTGATCCCATCTTGGTCCCCTGGGGAACACTGTAGGTGAGGTGTTGGAATGTAGAGACCAAGCCCTGATACCTCACTGCCTGGCGACGTCCACTCAAGAAATCAGTGAGCCATGAGACCAGGTTGATGGGCAGCCCTAGTGCAATAGCCTTATTGATAACAGTGCAGTGATCAACAAGGTCAAAGGCCTTCCTGAAGTCCACAAGGGCAACGGCCAGTGATGTCTTACGTTTCTGCAAGTTTTGTGTGTGTGTGTGTGTGTGTAAAATATAAAGGTAAATAAAGCAGGTGTTCTTTGTGTTATTGCTAAAACTATAACACATGTTTCGTCCATATACTTCACACTAACTTTTATTTCCATGACCCAAAAAATGTTGTGGACATTCTCCCTTTGTACGAGAATTAACCTTTTATTTCTTCTATTCCTCACATTTTTTTTATCTACATGTCTAAAAAAAATAAAACTAGAAAAAAGAAAAAGAAAAACAGTGAAAACAACATACGCTTTACAATTAATTCTTTACTCAAAACAATTTTTCTTTTGTTTTTGTCTATGTTCTCCTAAACTCAAAGTGAAAATATGGACAAAAAGCAGCAGCACTGAGCAATGTTGCCAGTCTACACAAATATTTGACGTCGAGGGAAAATCATTTAACCCAAGGGTTTTAATTGCCTTTGAGAGACCTCCGCAATTCTCGCCTCAAACACTTTTAGCCCCACGAGAACACAACCCAAAGTTTGTGCATTACACAATTGTTTCAAAGTTGATGTCATGCCTGGACAATGGTTGTTCTGTGCAGTGATATAACTTTATAGCTGCCAGGGAATGTGAATAGAGAGAAGACTGCACGTCGTTCTCTGTGGCTATTTTATCCTTGTCGACATTCTGTGTGTGTGTGTTCGTGTGTGTGTGTGTGTTCTTCTGCTAGTAAGGACGTAGGCGGCCTTGAGAGGGCGAGACTAACTTTTGTGATATAGTTAACAGACATCTACCCGTTGTCACATGCTTAATAGAGCCTACCTGTTATACTCACAATACCGCAGATAACCAACAGAACACTCAAAAGAACACGAGATAAACTCCCTCACTAAGAACGCTCGCCACCACTACTGAAGGTATGGTGAGAGGCTGAGAGCTCCTCGATATACGACACAAAGTTCACAATTTACCGTCACACCAATCTCCGTATATCTGAGAGTCCTCGAGCGCCGCTAAAATGGGTAATCTGAAAGCGATTTAACTTGTCGAGCATGGCCTTTATGGAGAGAGTGTGCTGGAGAGACCTTGATGGAGAGGGTGTGTTGGAGAAGTCCTTAATGGGGAGGGGATGTTGGAGAGCCTTTGGTGGGGAGCCTGTGTTAGACAAGCCTTGATGGTGAGGGTGTGTTGAAGAAGCCTTGATGGAGAGCGTGTGTTGAAGAAGCCTTGATGGAGAGCCTGTGTTAGGAAAGCCTTGATGGTGAGCGTGTGTTGAAGAAACTTTGATGGAGAGCATGTGTTAGAGAAGCCTTGATGGAGAGCCTATGTTGAAGAAGCTTTGATGGAGAACGTGTGTTAGAGAAGCCTTGATGGAGAGCCTATGTTGAAGAAGCTTTGATGGAGAGCGTGTGTTAGAGAAGCCTTGATGGAGAGGGAGTGTTGAAGAAGCTTTGATGGAGAGCCTGTGTTAGAGAAGCCTTGATGGAGAGCGTGTGTTGAAGAAGCTTTGATGGAGAGCGTGTGTTGAAGAAGCTTTGATGGAGAGCGTGTGTTAGAAAAGCCTTGATGGAGAGCGTGTGTTGAAGAAGCTTTGATGGAGGGCGTGTGTTGAAGAAGCTTTGATGGAGAGACTGTGTATGAGAAGCCTTGATGGAGATGCCTGTGTTGAAGAAGCTTTGATGGAGAGCGTGTGTTAGAGAAGCCTTGGTGGAGAGCGTGTGTTGAAGAAGCTTTGATGGAGAGCCTGTGTATGAGAAGCCTTGATGGAGAGCCTGTGTTGAAGAAGCTTTGATGGAGAGACTGTGTTAGAGAAGCCTTGGTGGAGAGCGTGTGTTGAAGAAGCTTTGATGGAGAGCGTGTGTTGAAGAAGCTTTGATGGAGAGCCTGTGTATGAGAAGCCTTGATGGAGAGCCTGTGTTGAAGAAGCTTTGATGGAGAGACTGTGTTAGAGAAGCCTTGGTGGAGAGCGTGTGTTGAAGAAGCTTTGATGGAGAGACTGTGTTAGAGAAGCCTTGGTGGAGAGCGTGTGTTGAAGAAGCTTTGATGGAGAGCGTGTGTTGAAGAAGCTTTGGTGGAGAGCCTGTGTTAGAGAAGCCTTGGTGGAGAGCGTGTGTTAGAGAAGCCTTGGTGGAGAGCCTGTGTTAGAGAAGCCTTGATGGAGAGCCTGTGTTGAAGAAGCTTTGGTGGAGAGCCTGTGTTAGAGAAGCCTTGATGGAGAGTCTGTGATAGAGAAACCTAGTGAGGAGGCAGCTGAGATAATTAATAGCCATTTTGCTACCATGTCATACCTTACCCAGTCTTGACCTCACTTTCCTCCCAGCTTACTTACCCTCCCCCCCCTCCCTGTGTCCAACCATATGAAATCGCCAACAAACTGCTGAAATTTAAATCCAAACGCTCCACGACCCCAATTGACCCTCCCAATCAAAATTTACAAGGAGTTTGCAGTCGAACTTGCCACCCTCCTCTGTTCTATTATTAATGCATCCCTCAGACAAAGCAAATGCCCTAATGAATGGAAAACCGCATTTGTCACCCCCATCCCCAAGGTCACCACCCCACAGTCCCCTAACGACCTCAGGCCAGTTGCCATTACCCCCATACCCAGTCTACTTTGTGAGGACTTTGTTTTTGAGTGGGCATTTGCCAGTATCTATCAGTCAATTGATTCACAGCAATTTGGCAATATGAGGACCTCTTCTACATCACACCGCTTGGCGAGCTTTCTGGATTTTCTGCACAAAAACTTGCAGAAACGTAAGACATCACTGGCCGTTGCCCTTGTGGACTTCAGGAAGGCCTTTGACCTTGTTGATCACTGCACTGTTATCAACAAGGCTATTGCACTAGGGCTGCCCACCAACCTGGTCTCATGGCTCACTGATTTCTTGAGTGGACGTCGCCAAGCAGTGAGGTATCAGGGCTTGGTCTCTACATTCCAACACCTCACCTACAGTGTTCCCCAGGGGACCAAGATGGGACCACTGTGCTTCCTCATCCTCATCAACGACGCTCTATCGGACACTCCTCACAGGTGGAAGTACGTGGATGACTGCACTGTGGGGGTTTCAGTGGACAACACCGCACCAGACTACTCATCGCTCCAAGGCACCCTGGACAGGCTACAGGCATGGACTATGGAGAACAAGGTCACCATCAATCACACCAAAACCGTAGTCATGCACATCAACACCGCCACCACTCCAGTGCAAGCCCCAGCAGTCACAGTGGGTGCCCATCCTCTCCAGCTGGTGCAGTCTGCCAAACTCCTGGGTGTAACTATAGACAACAAACTTGACTGGAAGGCCCATGTAAATAACACAGTCAAGGCAGCCTCGTACCGTCTCTACATGCTACGAAGACTTAGGTCACTTGGGACACCCACGCCAGAGCTGAGGACCATCTACAACTCCTTTATTCTCCCCAAACTAACGTATGCGTCACCAGCCTGGTCGTCTTCTCTCAACTCCACCCAACAACGTCAGCTAGAGAAGGTGCAGAAAAGGGCCTGCAGAATCATGCTCGGCGCAGAATACTCAGGCTACACCAACGCTCTCACCACCCTGGAAATGCCATCCCTCAGTGACCTCCACCACCAAGCACTGGAAAGGTTTGGCCGTGGACTACTGCACCACCCTTGCCATCGCCACCTCCTGCCACCTGCAGCCCCCCACCCAACTCGCGCAGTCCGCCACTACAACAAAATTCAGCCCATAAGAGCCCGCACCGATAGATATAAGAACAGCACCATCCCATCTATTGTTAAATTAATAAACAACTCCTGATTTATGTACTGTACAGCCCTGTAAATGTATTCAATGCATATTATATCATTATGTCTAAATCAAATGTAAGTCTGTATATTTTCAGCCACAGGCTGCAACTCTATTAATAAACCGTTTATTATTATTATTATTATTATTATTACACACGAATGATAAAATGCTTTACGGACAGAAAAGAAAACAGCTCCATAACAATAGACAAACACGTCTGAAACACGTTATGTAAACACTACAATATAGAACCAAATAACACATACACGTAAAAACGAAAAGAAACAAACAAATAAATATCTCACAAAAAAATGAAATCCAATCCAATAAAAAATAAATAAAAAAAAAAAAAAATCCCTCGCCGTACAACATGACCTGACCTTTGCCCTCAGGTCACTCTCACACATCAAAAAAATATTCTGCCACGACTTTTTTTTTATGCTTTATCTATTTATCTTTCCTTTTTCCATTCACATTTTTTTGGAGGGAAATTGTTATAGAGAAAATCGGATTATGTCTTAAAAACTTGTCCGGGGAAGCACCTACGGAAACCCCTTCTCCCTCTTAACTCATTCCTCCTTCTTCACTCAATTTATTCCCTTCTTCCTTTTCTCCCCCCACCCCTTCCTCTATCTCCTCTTTTTCTCTTAATCCCCCCTTTCCATTTTCCCTCCCTCCCTCCTTCCTCCATCCCTCCCCTTCCCATCCCTCCCTTCCCCTCCCTACTACTCCAACCAGTCGTCATCCAATTATGTTGTATCATTGCTGTTAGAGTCATTACAGCCAAGATGGTTCTAGCTCACCATCTACTCTATAATCTCTGGTATGATCAGGTAATTACGTCCGTCTTTTTGTAGTGTAGATGTGTGTGTGTGTGTGTTTGTCTTTCTGTGTGTGTTTGTGTGTGTGTTTGTCTTTCTGTGTGTCTGTGTCTGTATGTTGTGTGTGTTTTGTCTTTCTGTGTATCTGTGTGTGTGTTTGTCTTTCTGTGTGTGTGTTTGTCTTTCTGTGTGTCTGTATATATTTAGATGAGTGTTTATGTTTGTATGAGTGTCTAAATATTTCTATGTATGTGTGTGTGTGTGTGTATGTGTGTGTGTGTGTGTGTGTGTGTGTGTGTGTGTGTGTATGTGTGTGTGTGTGTGTGTGTGAGTATATTTCTTTTTTTTTCTCTTTTTTTTAGATCTCTTTCAGTATTTTTCTTTGTTCCTTCCAGCTCTTACTCTCCACTTCAATCGCTCTTTTCTTTCTGTTTTTTCTCTCCCTATCTGACCCTCGTTCTTTTTTTAGACAGATGGTACAGTGCTTCTACCTCCCCCTCCTCTCTCCTCTTCTCGACCTGTTTCTTCTTTTCTATCTCGTTTATTTATCAGTATGGAATAAAATATCTTCCCTCTTACGTCACCACACTCTTCACGCATGTTTTTTGACACACACACGCACACACACACACACACACACACACACACACACACACACACACACCATTTCACAGTTCATAAGATGACAGGCGTTCAGGAAGTTTTGGTCAATAAGTTATATATTTTTTCACCTCCAAGAGATAGTGAGACAGCGATGGATAATGTGAGTCAAGAGGAGAGTGAACCTGGCGTTAATTGAGAAGGATCACCTGGGAGAGGTTCTCGCCCAGGGAATGAGTGAAAAGGTGTGATGACCAGTAAGTGAATGTGTCTGTCCCAAACTACTCTAAACTCTTGGCTGAGAATGGTGGGTGAGATGTAGTTTAAGTGTGTGTGTGTGTGTGTGTGCGTGTGTGTGTGTGCGTGTGTGTGTGTGTGTGTGTGTGTGTGTGTGTGTGTGTGTGTGTGTAAATATGCACATACCCGATAATCATAGCATGGGAGAGAAGAGCACACTAGCCCCCCCTCCCCCCCCCATGGTGGTGCCGACAGAAGAACGTCTACTTGTATAAACACAAAACAGGTGACAGTCAGCGGGCGTAAACTTCAAAGCGACCAATGGCAATAATAATATCACGTATATACAAACTATTTTAAAAGTAAAACAAAATATCTAGCTTTTAAAATAACTGAGAAGAAATTTGTAATTTTTGAAGAATATATAGGTCGTCCACGTGCCTCGATGTCACGTTATAAAAGGAAAGTTTGTGAGGGATCAACAGGTGTAAACAAACAGGTGAGATGTCCCCAAATTTTAAGGTTCTTGAGCACTAATTAGCCAGATCGAGGCTAAATGTGTTCCGGTATGTAGTTCATAGACTGGTGTTCGTGTGTTATTTTGAAGAGAATGAAGAGTGAAGTATAGACTAACATATTTATACTTCTCTTCTCACTTTATTCTTTTTCTCTCTATCTAATTCCTTTTTACATTTTCTCCTCCTTCTCTTCACCTTGCCTTACCTCTCCTTCGCCTCTATTCCACTTCCCTCACCTCCTCTCACCTTTATTATCCAATTACCCCAATCTCACGTACCTCTTGACTCCTCCTCTTTGTATAATCACACGTCTTAAGTCCCACATTGTATTACATCCTCAGTCTTCGTTAGTCACACAAATACCAGACTGATTCTTCCTCAAATACCAGAGTCGCAGCGTTGATGACCTGGTGGCTGGATGGTCCATACTTGACGACAAAAATAATCAGGTGTTTTCTATTCCACAATCTCTATAAATTTCTAAGTAGTTAAGTAGTTTATCAAAGTTTAAAAGCCAAATTAGAGTAAGTACTTTCTTCTTTTTTTTAATTGGTAATTCGTGGCTTTAACAGCATCCGCAAGCATTCCTTCCTTTGCAAGAACTACTGTCATTTTTTTTCTCCTAACGTACTGTATGTTGATAACCTGTCAGTCTTAACTACTGATAACTGACGGTAATGACCTCTTGTAGCTTCATACCTCTGACCTCTCTCCTCCCTCCTTCTCTCTCACCCTCCCTCATGCCTTTCTCCCTCTCTACATTCTTCCCTCCCTCCCCACCACAGCCCTCCCACCAAGGCTCAGTGGGAGGGCGAGGATAGGCTCCCTCTCTCAACCTCTGTATCATTCACACACACACAGGAGGCGGCGGCTGCTGCAGGTAACGTACAATAATACCCCGCTGCAGAACCTTCCCTTCAACACCCATTTTTTTCCTCTGATTGTGTCTGAGCGTTGAGTCTTGTCTGCACCAACATTACTCATAAGCCTCTTGATATTTTATATTAAAAGAGAGGACGTAGTGTTTTTACCTTTATGTAACTTAATTATTTGTACTTATATAGCATAATACTACTTACCTAAGCTTTATATATATATGCATGATTGACTGTGTGTATGTGTGTGTGTTTATTCAAATATGTATGTAACTACTTAAGCTCGTGCCCAACGAGGACTGAGCCACCACTTGCACATAGAGATAATCTTCACATACTCATGAAACATTAAGCCAAACCTTCTCCTCCAACACTCCCATTGTGCTACCTCTTCATATCGACTCTATCTTTAATTCATCTTCCTTCCTCCCTTCCCCTCTCCTTCTTTAACTTTCCCCTTCACCTCTCCCTCACCATCCATCTCCTCCCCCTTACCTCTTCTTCTCCTCCTACACACTATCCAACTCCTCCACTCCTCTTCCTTCTCTTTTCACCTATCACACCCCATCCTTCTCGCCTCCTTATCTCTCCCTTACTAACTCTCACTATCTCTTTCATCATCCTTCTCTCTCACCCCTCACATATCCATCACTATCTCGCACCATTCTTCTCTCTCACCCCTCACCTCTCCTTCACCATCTCTCACCATAATCTCTCTCCCCCTCACCTACTCTCACCTTTCATATCCAATGAACCGTTTCTTACTTACTCTAAGACTCTTAACTTCAACACCTTCCTCGCCAGCTTACTTTCTTTCTTTATTCTTCCCTTCCTCCTCATCTCCCACAATTATCACTTTAAACTGCTTCCCCCTGTTTATCACACTCTCAAAGGGTGTTATCGTGGGGGAATTTGCATAAATGAAGATTGCGAGAGAAGCAGCGTGAGGAGCCGCTGAGAGAACGAAAGGAGAAATGATAAAAACATGGGAAAAGCAATTGAAGGGGGGAAGAACAAGGAGAGAAAAAGACAAATGATAAAGGTAATAATTATATAAGAGGTACAGCATGGAATATTGTCGTGTAAATACAATAATAATCAGTGAAACATATCCTGACCTGTACACATAGACAAACTGACGGTCACAATGTTAAAACCGCGGCATTGTAACTGTGGATATACGTAATAGTTTATAGAAATGGATTTTTCTGTTGGCTATACGTCTAATATGATCACTATTATTCTATTACCGAGAGAATGAGTGAAGGGATTATTACTGGGGTGCGTGTGTGTGTGTGTGTGTGTGTGTGTGTGTGTGTGTGTGTGTGTGTGTGTGTGTAATAATAATAATAATAATAATAATAATTAACGGTTTATTGAAAGAGCTTGGCAGCCAGAAGGCTGAAAATATACAGTTACATATTTGGGGAATGGGTTACGAATTACAAATAATATACAAGTAACATAAGTGACACAAATAAGACATATAATAACTAGATGTGGAAAAGCTCAAACTACAGTTCATTTCAACATAGTAACAGTGTAAGGAGCAGTGTTTACTGGGAGTGAATACACTGATTTATTACAAGTTATTGATAATTTTTACAATGGTTGGGACTGGGCTGTTCTTATAGCGATCAGTTCGTGCACGTATGGGCTGAATGCGGTTGTGGTGTCGAACAGCAATTCTCGGACAAGGGATCTCAGGTGGTAGTAGGAGCCGGTGTCGGGGATGGTGTAGAAGCTTCTTACTAAATTTGCAGATGAGGTCGTGGTGATGGTCAGTGAGAGTCGAAAGGGTCAGTGTGTTGAGCGCTTCTTGATATGTGGAGTAGGAAGGGGAGAGAATAATCTTGCATGCCCTCTTTTGCACTTTTTCTAGGTGTTTACGTTGTGTGGTATTTAGGGAGGAAGACCAGGTGGGGGAGGCATAGGTGAGCTTGGGAAGTATGAATGTTGTGTAAACACTGAGGAGCTCGTGTGCAGGAACTCCGAGGGACTTGAGTCGGCGGAGGAGGTGGAGACGGAAACTGGAGGATTTGATGACTTCACTGACGTGTGGTTTCCAATTTAGTTTGTTGTCTATGGTGACGCCGAGGAGCTTCGTGGAATCTACAACCTGGAGTGTGTTCGGACCTAGAGTAATGGAAGGAGGTGGGACAATGTCGGAGGAGAGGTTGATGTGCATAACCATGGTCTTGGTATGGTTGATGGTGACATGGTTGTTGGTGGCCCAGTTTTGGAGACTGTTCAATAAATCCTGAAGGGCGTATAGTTGGGAGCAGAATTGTTGACGCTGATCCCAATGGTGGAGTCGTCGACATATTTCCAGCGAGCAGGGGGGTTTCTCTTAGGGCATCATTGATGAGGCATAAGGAAGCAAGTGGTCCCATCTTGGTGCCTTGGGGACGCCACAGGTGAGTGACTGAAAGGTGGAGACAGCCCCTCAGGAAGCGTACAGCTTGGCGTCGGTCACTGAGGAAGTCTGTAAGCCATGGTATAAGACTTCTCCAGCCCGAGGTCAATAGCTGTTGTTGATGATTATATTGTGGTCGACTAGGTCGAACGCCTTTAGTGAAATCAATGAAGGCGACAGCTACAGACGTTTTTCGTTTCTCGAGATGGCGGTATATGTAATCGAGAAAGCTGACAAGACAGTGAGTGGTGGAGGAAGTTTTCATATTGCCAAATTGCTGAGGTCTACCGACTCTGCAATATCAGCATAAGCCCAGTCGAACACAAAACTTTCACAGATTAGGCTGGGTATTGGGGTGATTGCAATAGGTCATGTGATTTAGAGATTGTGGGCTGGTTGACTTGGGCACTGGTGGATACATAAGAGGTCTTCCAGTGTGTGTGTGTGTGTGTGTGTGTGTGTGTGTGTGTGTGTGTGTGTGTGTGTGCGTGTGTGTGTGTGTGTGTGTGTGTGTGTGTGTGTGTGTGTGTGTGTGTGTGTGTGTGTGTGCTTATGGCAGTCCATCGAAGTTGACGACGTTGCTCCAGATGAGATGATTGATGAGTTATGTGTTATTCCTCTGATGCCACCGTTGATGACTATGGAGTCCAATCCTGGAGGCGCAGATCTTGTTGCATAGGTGACAGGGATGTTGATCATTGAGAGGAATTATGCCTTGAGCCCTCTGGTGTCGTTGGGCTCGTTTAGTAACTCTCTTTTGGTTCAGTGAGGTCTCAAGTGTTCCGCTCCTTTATGACATGTTGAGCGCTATAAGGAACGGTCTGAGGCCAGTTGCTCCAGTGAATTTGGTTGTATATTACAGCACTTGAGAAGAGTTTTAGAGTGGTCCTTATTTCTCGTTTTTCTGTCCTCCCGTCGAGTGGTTTCCATGTGAGAGCTTGCCATAAAATGTTTGCCTTGGAAGCCGGTGGTCTGGCATCCTGATAACATGTCCAAGCCAGCGCAAGTGTCTTTTGGCCAGCATGGTTTCAATGCTGGTCGTGTTTGAGCGACGATATAGTTCCTCATGAGTCACTCTATCTTCCCAGGATATTCCAAACATACGCTTAAGGCAACTAGTCTGGAAGTTTTCCAGCATTTGGATATGGTGTCTGTACGGCGTCCAGGTTTCTGAGACATATAATAATGCAGTCTTCGTTCCATATTTGAGGTCATTGTTGAGAAAAATCTCAGACTTCTGGGTGTTAATTTGCACACCAAGCGAGCGGTAAATACCTGAGATCACGTCCAGTGCAAGTTGCATAGGTTCTCTGTTATGCGTCATTATTGCACAGTCATCTGCATACTGTAGTTCTATGACCTGAGTTGCTAAGGTCTTTGTGTAAGCTTCCAGACGTCTAATATTACAAAGGCTACCGTCAAGACGGTACCGTATACCCACACCTGCATCAGGCCCAAGGGCATTGTGTGAGAGTTGTGCTTCAGCCAGCAAAAAGATGTTAAACAACACAGGTGACAGCACACAGCCCTGTTTTACGCCCATTTGGACACTAACTGGTTCTCACTGCACACCACCCACAAGTACCCGGGCTTGCATTCCATCATGCGTCTGGAGGAGGATGTTTAAAAATCTTGGTGGTACACCGACCCTCTCCAACATAGTCCACAAAAGTTCTTTGTTTACTGTGTCGAAAGCTTTGGAGAGGTCAATGAAGACGGTGTAAAGGTCGACATTTGTTCTCGATTCTTTCTTGAATTTGCCTAGCTGCGAAGATCATGTCTATTGTACTGCGATCCTTCCTGAATCCACATTGGGATTCAGGAAGAGTGTTCTCCTTCAGGTGTTGGATAAGTCTTGATATCATGATTTTTGACAGGATCTTGCCAGCAACTACAAGGAGGGAGATGCCCCTGCTGTTACCACAGATTGCTTTGTCACCTTTATTCTTATAGATTGTTATGATATTTGCATCTTTCCAATTCTGGGGGGATGGTCTCTGTGGCCCATATGGTGAGTAAGAGGCTATGGAGGCGCTCAGTCAGGTGGGGACCTCCATGTTTGTAGATTTCAGCAGGAATGCCGTCAGGTCCAGCGCTCTTGTTGCTGAGCCCCCATATTGCAGCTTCCACTTCTCGTAGGAGTGGGGCTTCCTCCAGGAGGTGCAGGGTCGGCATGGGTGGGATGTTATCCAGTGCTGTAGGTGTTATTCGATTAATTTGATTTAGAAGTGTGCTGAAGTGCTCAGCCCAACTTACTGCAATCATTTGATTGCCTTTGTAGAATGTGGGTGCCAGCTAAAGATCTTACTGGTGTGACATTTCTTCTTTGTGGGCTATAAATGGACTTAACTGCCTCATTGTAGCCGTGAGTGTTATTGACATCAGCTAATGCTTAATTTCTTGTGCTTTTTTTACCCACCAGTCATTTGCCATGCTGAGTAACAGTCTTTGAGTTTCTGACCTGATGTTGGTTAACCGGTCCCTTAATGTTTGTGATTGAGGATTTAATAGCACTGCATGGTGGGCTAATTTTTTGGTTTTGGGAAGATCATGGAAGAGAGGTGAGTTCTCATCAAACCAGTCCTGATGTTGCTTTTAGAAAAGCCAAGTGTTTCCATTGCAGCTTCACTCACTGCAGTCTTCAACTCTTTCCAGCCATCTTCCACAGTGCCACGTTCCATAATTTCATGGGCTGGGAGTTTTTCAGTGATTACTGAGGGTTTTGATGTTAAGTTTACGACTTGGGGCCTTGCCTCAGGTGTTGGGGTCGAATTATCATGCGAATCCTGGATCTTATTAGCCTATGGTCCGTGCCACAGTCTGCACCCCTCATGGCTCTTGTGATTTGCACCTCCTTTAGGTCATCTTGGCGACTAATAACATAGTCAAGGAGGCGCCAGTGGTTTGATTGAGGATGTTTCCATGAGGTCTTGTGCTAGGTTTTCATCTGGAACCAGGTGTTAGTGATCGTAAGATTGTATTCTGAGCACAGTGTAAGGAGTCGGAGTCCGTTGTTGTTCATCTTCCCTACTCCATGCTTGCCCAGATACTTTGTCCCATGTTTCATAGTTTGAGCCAACTCTAGCATTGAAATACCCTTAAAGTAGAATTGTGTTAGTTGGTGGTACATCCGCAGGAGCAGTTTCCAGTATACTATAGAAGCGGTCTTTTGTTTCTTCATTAGCATCAAGGGTGGGTGCATAAGCGCTGAAGATGGTAACATAGCGACCTTTGACCAGGGGGATGCGCCGTGCCATGAGCCTTTCGTTTATTCCAGCAGGTGTCTCAGGGATGTTGCGAAGGAGTGAGGTTTTGACAGCGAGACCTCCCCCATAGTCACGGCGTGTGTCTTCTGGGAGTCCCTCCAGAAAAGGGTGTAGCCCTCCCCCACTTCCGTCAGCGAGTCCTCCCCACTCAGTCGGGTTTCACTAAGAGCAGCAATATCTATGTTATATCTCTTGAGGTCATTAGCGACCAGGGCAGTTCTTCTCCTTACTCTTTCTATCTCTCCTCTGTCCATTAAGGATGTGACATTCCAGGATGCAATATTAAGTTCTTTCTTAATCTGATTATTTTGATTGTTTCGACTGCCTTATGGGATGACTCGACGGCTGCAGCGGGCCGCCCGAGCAAGAGTCAGACAGTATTTGTTTAGGACCACCTTTTCTAGGTCCCTCCGTTAGGAAGCAGTTGAGATCTGCTTGTCCTGATGGAAGATGCCGAAGAGACACGCTGCCCTGTCCCATGTCTCAGCGACCATCACTCCACCACCACCTACGTGCAGGTCGGAGCTAAACACTTCCAGTCACATCCTTGACCTGTGCCCCCCACTCGTTCCCATCACCGTAGGTCATTTCAAGATGATGATGAGATGATGAGGATGATTGGAGCAAAGGGCCTGAGCTATGAGTGGATTTTGAGTAGTGATGATGGAGCGCAAAACACCACTCCCACTACCTTAGCCTCCCCCAGCAACTGTCGGTGGCATAAGAGACCCATGACGACCGACTGCTGAGCGGGGTCGCAGGAGTCTGCCGAGAACGCGGTTTATTGTGCTTCGCCTTTTGGGTGACTCTAGACATAGTTTTTTCGTAGTCTTGCAATTTACCAGTTAACCCACAAGACGGTGGGACAGGGGTTTGTGGGTGCCAGGGCTTGTCCACACGCCGGTGGGCCTGCACGCCGCACCTCTGGGGCCTTCTGTATTAGCCTAGGGTCGCTAGACACCCAGTTACCGTGTGATACCACGAGGAGGCTCGTGTACATACATACATATATACATACAAATATACATACATACATACATACATACATACATACATACATACATACATACATACATACATACACTTGGGACACCCACGCCAGAGTTGAGGACCATCTACAACGCCTTTATTCTTCCCAAACTAACGTATGCGTCACCAGCCTGGTCGTCTTCTCTCAACGCCACCCAACAACGTCAGCTAGAGAAGGTACAGAATCATGCTCGGCGCAGAATACTCCGGCTACACCAACGCTCTCTCCACCCTGGAAATGCCATCCCTCAGTGACCTCCACCACCAAGCACTGGAAAGGTTTGACGGCCAATTAATGCACCACCCTCGTCATCGCCACCTCCTGCCACCTGCAGCCCCCCACCCAACTCGCGCAGTCCGCCACTACAACAAAATTCAGCCCATAAGAGCCCGCACCAATAGATATAAGAACAGCACCATCCCATCTATTGTTAAAATAATAAACAACTCCTGATTTATGTACTGTACAGCCCTGTAAATGTATTCAATGCATATTATATCATTATGTCTAAATCAAATGTAAGTCTGTATATTTTCAGCCACCGGCTGCAACTCTATTAATAAACCGTTTATTATTATTATTATTTTATTATTACATACATACATACATACATACATACATACACTATATGTAGCTTATCATACCTGTTTATTGTATATTTTCAGCCTTCTGGCTGCCATGTTATCTTAATAAACCGTTAATTATTATTATTATTATTATTATTATTATTATTACATACATACATACATACATACATACATACATATATACATACATACATACATACATACATACATACATACATACATATATACATACGTACATACATACATACATATATACATACATACATATTGTACATACATCTGGTTGGAAATGATTATTCCTTCCATTGGTGAGTTGTTCAGGGTGGGAGAGACAAACTGCCGGAAGTACGGACAAATGAACACGCTGAAAAGATGATGGATAGACAATCAAACAGAAAGGGAGAGATGAATGATTAAACACAGACACACACACACACACACACACACACACACACACACACACACACACACACCTCCCCACAATTTGTCTTGCATCAGGGAAAGTCCTGGAGTCAGAATTTCAGGAAACAAAAAAATATCGCCGGGAACTGACTGACGGATTTCAATTTCCTGTTCTTTCAGACAGGACATAGAGGTGATTTATTTCCCCACCGATCTAAATGTCAATAGAAGAGTTTTCATTAGTTTTGATGGAGTTTTAGAAGTTATCATCTGAACAGTTTTTCGACGAGAGATAAAATCAACACAGAAACGAAGAAACAAGATATTCCAAGTGTAATATTGTATAATTATTTCTGTTTTCGGAATTATGAAATTTACATCAAAATGAAAAGATATATTGATGCTACAAGAGATTTTTTAGTATTTAAATTTTGACAGAGTTCCAATATGATCAGGACTACATAAAGTTTGGGAACAGATACACTGGTGAGCCAAGAGACCCCGGGACTGTCTACACTGCAAAATTTTCTTCCTCGTCGAACTGTGTAACTCGATGGTGTGTAACGACAAAACTCCTTCCGCCCATAAATATCGTCATCCATCGTGTGGTGTGTGTGTGTGTGTATTTTCAGGAGTTAAAATAATAATAATAATAATAGGGAGAGAAGGAAAACTTACAATAGACTCCTCTAATAATAATAATAATAATAATAATAAAAATAATAATAATAATAATAATAATAATAATAATAATAATAATAATAATAATAATAATAATAATAATAATAATAATAATAATAATAATAATAATAGGGAGAGAAGGAAAACTTACAATAGACTCCTCAAAACAGTGATTTATAGATTCATGAATTCGGTCAGCAGGAGAGAGAGAATTGTGCAGTCACTTGTCTTTCGGAAACTAAAAGCTTCACTTGCAGGGATTCATTCATGAGCCGGTGACAGGACGAGGAATTGTGCAGTCACTTGTCTCACACACACACACACACACACACACACACACACACACACACACACACACACACACACACACACACACACACACACACACACACAGTCCCTCAAACATTCGAGGAAATCAAAGAGTGAATTAAGAGTCAACATTAAATCAGTTTAACATTTGAGGTTAAGTAAAGGCCAAGCCAAAAGTCTTTGAAATGTGTTCTTGCCTCTGTAAAGAGGATATCTTTGATTAATCTGTACAAGGTCTGAGCTGGTTCTTGAATAATATGTAAATCACAGCCAGAGTTTAAAGAAACCTTGCGGCTATTGATGAAAGAGACAACTTGGTTTAGATACTGAAACAACTAAGAATTGTTTCGGGTATGTAACTGCATTCTCTCTTCACTGTAAAATGTACAAGTATTATTTTCAGGGTTTTCGAAATCGCGTAAAAGAATAACTAGGATGAAATATGTTTGATATTAAGGAGTGAACAACAGATTGTACTAGACGATGACGGTGTTGGGTGTGAAACTTTTACTAGTACTGTTTATTATGTTTAGTTGCTCAAGAACTGGGGCGTCAAGGTCACTAACAAATAACATTTTCACCTAAAACAATTGTCCAGACTTAGTTACTGCGCCGTGTAAACACCTGAGAAACGTTGCACAATTAAGTTCTTGAAGGTTAAATTACACGATAATACAAACGAGTGAAAATTAACTGTTGTGTATAGATGATGCTATTATACTTAATAGTGTATTTTGATTCCTCTCAAACACGATACAGCCCAATCAAAGATCAAACAAATCAGGTTCCACTGGACAAAAAAGAATTCATAATTAATATCACAACTATCATGGACTCAAGTAATAGTAAACTTGAAATTAGATCATGACCGTCAGCTGCTGAGAATACTGAACTGGTCATCCGGAGAGTATTGGTATAATATTACGATACGGATTAATTTAATTTATCTACTTAAACTACATAACAACTTCATTCGTGTTTCTCAGTGACAGCCCTAACAAATATTTAATTACACACACACACACACACACACACACACACACACACACACACACACGTCACTGTTATTATATTCTGCCACTTTACTATTACTTGAATTATGTTTAAACTTTACATCTCACCCCACACGTCCCACCTCCACCCTGTTATCGTATCCTGCCTCGGTTATTAGGCAAAACACACTCACACTTGTGTATGTATCTGTACCCCCCCAGAGCCTCCACACCACCTCAGTAAACTTGGGCGTCACGTAGGGCCAACGGTTCCTCCTCCCCCTCATACAAGATTCACAAGCCGCAGTAAACTCCATTTTTCCACTACATTTGTGTAAGAGAAGGAGTTTACCCGTACTCAGAGGAGGAAAAGATATACCCGTAAGTGAGTTCTGACTATTTTTTCCTCTTTTTTTTTGAGGGGGAGTGGGGGGGGGCAGGGGGGGCGCCATGGGTTTAAGATATGGGTTTGGATATTTGGATATTTCCTCGTAATGTGTTTGGCCTATTATGGGTTATGGGTTCTAGTTATGGGTTTGGGTATTTGCTTATTTTCTCATACTGGGTATGGGCCATTATGTGTTAAAATTTGTTCTCATACTTTAATTCTATTACACTGGAGTAGGTACCAATTGCCTATCTTCTTATAATGGGCTTAGACTATTTTATTTTTATTTTAAAATGAGTTTGTACTATTTACCTATTCACTTATAATATAATATGCTAGGACCATTACCCTATATTCTTTAATATCTTCTTTATTATTCAGCTAATTATTCTAAGTTTAATATCTTCATCCAAAAGCCTTTAAGTCAGATGCTAGCTCACATCTAAGTGTTTATAAGTGTAAAGTATAAGTCTCCGAGGTTTGGTTAAGTGTGAGCTATGGGCCTTAAGTACAGGGTGCTGGGCCGTAAGTAGAGGGCACCGGGACCTAATAACGGGCTTCTTAGGGTTAAATTATACCTTCTATATATTTTTTTGTCTTTCTTTTCTGTCTCATGCTCTCTCTTTTTCTGTCCGTCTGTCTGTCTGTCTGATCCTCCTGATTATTGTCTTTATACTTGCGTTATTTTTCATTCATACTTTTTCTTTCTCTTTCCCTCTTCGTCAAACACAAGCTCTCTCTCTCTCTCTCTCTCTCTCTCTCTCTCTCTCTCTCTCTCTCTGAGCCAGCAGCACATTACATGGCGTTAAGTAGCAAAAAGAGGACGACAATGATACTCAGTGTTGGATGAAGGAGGGAGTGAGGGAGAGGGAGTGAGGGAAGGGGGAGGGAGTGAGGAAGGGAGTGAGTGAGGAAGGGAGTGAGGTAGTGGGGAAGGGAGGGAGTGAGGAAGGGAGTGAGGGGTGAGGAAGGGAGTGGAGGGTGAGAAGGAGTGAGGGAGGAGGAGGAGGAGACTGAGGTAGTGAGGGAAGGGGGAGTGAGGGAGTGAAGGAAGGGGGGAGTGAGGGAGTGAGGGAAGGGGGGAGTGAGGGAGTGAGGGAAGGGGGGAGTGAGGGAGTGAAGGAAGGAGGAGACTGTACTGGTGTTTATGTCATTCTTGGGGTAAGGACCAGTTCACTCTCTCCAAGGCCACGAACATCTTGATTTTTTATCCTAACTGGTGATATGACGGAAAAATAAGGACTCAAGTACAATATATTTGACATAATTCCTGGATTATTTTCGTAGAAGTGAGTGTTACTTTTTTATCAACCAAAAACCATAAAAGCTGAGACTGTACAAAAAATACTCATTTATGAAACATGACATTTGGTTCACTTACTGCATTATCATAACAGAGGGAGAGTAAAATGACTTATCCTGCCTCGGGTTTATAGATGGTAATGAAAATGTTCTTTATCCTGAGTGATGACGTGGGTGTTTATTGATAATTATAATATATTCAAATATTATTTTTCAAAATACTGTTGGCTCTTCTCATGGGGAGCCTGCCAGACATGACTCATTAATGATCATATTCATGTTGACTTAATTGGACTCAGGTGTTTGTGAAAGAGACATCAGTGTCGCTAATTTAGGGGAGTTGAGAGGTGTTAAGTTTCTCTCCTGGTTGAAAAATTAGGGCAGGACTGTCTCACGATAAAAGACAACAGTAGTAACAACAACAACAATAATATGTAATAGAATAAGAACCATAACACGATACAAATTAAACATAAAACAATATCACAGACAAAAAAGAGATTTTCACCAAGGATTAAAAACAATTTTGACGAAGAATCAAGTGGGATTAATTGGTTCTGATCCTCTATTACAATACCTTGTTCTGTGAAGGTTTTGTTTAGTTAAGCTAAAGTCAATATATATAGAAGGCAGCTTTTAATGGATTATTCGAGAAACAAGTACGCGGGCGTGTGTGTGTGTGTGTGTGTGTGTGTGTGTGTGTGTGTGTATGTGTGTGTGTGTGAACAGGAGTAAAAAGTAGGAGTAAAACAGAATGAAAAGGAACAGGGAGAAAAATTAGAAAGTGTCGTGTGGAAGTGGCGGTCTGAACAGTGTGACTCGTCTATTTTGATGATACAGGTACGAAGAGAGAGAGACATTGATCATATCTAAATAAAAATTATAGAAACTGATTCACTGTTATATCACACATCACGTTCTGGTATATTACAGGTAAATATAACAAGATAAATTTTACCCCTCTGATATATCACAGGTGGATATAACCAGGTGTAGGCAAGAGGTATAATAGAATTGGGTAGATAATAATATTATACCTCACCTCCTGGTTTATCACAGGCAGATATAACCAAGTGAAAGTGAGAGATAGAGAAGAAGGGGATACACTCCATTGCATATATTTCCTTAATTATAAGACTTACTGAGATATTTATAAAAGTAAGTGTTGTATAATATAGATTTTTTGTTGTATTTTAAAGATAATACTGTATTATTAAGAATTTTGTGATGGAGGGGATTTTTTGGTCATGTAGTCTTAAGAATTGTATTTTTTTTTATTAAAGTGCCGTATTAAGATTTTTTGTGGCAATATTTTGATGTATTAAAACAATGTTGTATTATCCAGTTGTATTATAAAGATTTTTTACGGTATTGAACGATTTTGTAATTGATTGAATGTGGTGTATGATTGTTTTGTTACAGTAGAAAGAACTTGGTCTAGTATGATGTTATTGCATAGTATTGACGTTACGTTGTGTTTCTGTTGTGTTAGGGAGCTGAAGCAGGGAATAAAAAATAAACAAGTAAAATGTTAAAGTTATAGATATTGGACTCCGTTTTAAACTTGTTTTGAGGAAATATAATTTGTGTGATGGTTGTCGCTTTTGGTGGTAAAGTGTGAGGTGTGGAGGGAAGTGTGAGGTGTAGAGAGACGTGTGTGTGAGGTGTGAAGGGAAGTGTGAGGTGTAGAGAGATGTGTGTGAGGTGTGAAGGGAAGTGTGAGGTGTAGAGTTACGTGTGTGTGAGGTGTGGAGGGAAGTGTGAGGTGTAGAGAGACGTGTGTGTGTGTGTGAAGGTGTGAGGTGTGGGGACGTGTGTGTGTGAGTGTGGAGAGAATGTGAATGTGAGACGTGTGTGTGAGGTGTGAAGGGAAGTGTGAGGTGTAGAGACGTGTGTGTGTGAGGTGTGAAGAGTGTGAGGTGTAGAGGCAGTGTGTGTGGTGTGTGTGAAGGGAAGTGTGAGGTGTGAGAGACGTGTGTGTGAGGTGTGGAGGTGTGAGTGTAGAGGAGTGAGGTGTGAGGTGTGGGGAGAGACGTGTGTGTGAGGTGTGTGTGGGGTGTGAGAGACGTGTGTGTGAGGTGTGGAGGTGTGGAGGTGTGAGAGACGTGTGGGGTGAGAGAGACACGTGTGAGGTGTGGAGGAATGTGTGAGGTGTAGAGACGTGTGTGAGTGTAGAAGTGTGTGGTGTGTAGAGACGTGTGTGAGGTGTGGAGAGAGACGTTGTGAGGTGTGAGACGTGTGTGGTGTGTGGAGAGTGTGAGGGTGTAGAGACGTGTGTGAGAGTGTGAGTGAGAGACGTGTGTGGGGTGTGGAGGAAGTGTGAGACGTGTGTGGGGTGTAGAGACGTGTGTGAGGGTGTGGAGGTGATGTGTGAGGTGTGGACGTGTGTGGGTGTAGAGTGTGTGTGAGGTGTAGAGACGTGTGTGAGGTGTGTGAGACGTGTGAGACGTGTGTGAGGGTGTGAAGAGGTGTGTGTGAGACGGTGTGAGAGACGTGTGTGTGTGTGGGGTGTAGAAGACGTGTGTGAGGTGTAGAGAGACGCGTGTGTGAGGGTGTAGAGAGACGTGTGAGGTGTAGAGACGTGTGTGAGGTGTGTGTGAGGTGTAGAGACGTGTGTGAGGTGTAGAAACGTGTGTGAGGTGTAGTGTGTGAGAGAACGTGTGTGAGGTGTGGGGACGTGTGTGTGAGAGGTGTGTGAGAGAGCGTGTGTGGGGTGTAGAGACGTGTGTGGGGGTGTAGAAGAGACGTGTGTAGTGGGGTGTAGAGACGTGTGTGAGACGTGTGTGAGAGAGAGAGACGTGTGTGAGGTGTAGAGAAACGTGTGTGAGGTGGGTGTGTGTGAGAAGAGACGTGTGTGAGACGTGTGTGAGGTGTAGAGACGTGTGTGAGAGACGTGTGTGAGGTGTGAGGGACGATGTGTGGGGTGTAGAGAGACGTGTGTGGGGTGTAGTGTGAGGTGTAGACGTGTGTGAGGTGTAGAGGTGTAGAAGTGTGAGGTGTAGAGACGTGTGTGTGGGTGTAGAGAGACGTGTGTGAGTGAAGAGGTGTAGAGACGTGTGTGTAAAAGTGTAGAGGAGACTCCGTCGTGTAGATTACTTACATTGTTCAGACGCGTTCCTTATTTTTTCACTTTAACTTTTTCGGGCCGTTACAAACCCGTTTATTGGAATTATAAAACTCAGGCGATCTTTCCCCCCTTTTTCGTCCCTCGTCGTTAGTAAAAGGTGTAGGGAGTTAATTACATTGTTCATTGTCGCTTTCCCTAATTTTTTTCACCTACATAATTTTAACGTTTTTTTCGGGATGTCTGAAAGCTTTATTGGACACTCTTCCAATTCGTCCTCGATTTTATACCTTTTTTACCTGACGTTGATGAAATGGATATATCGTTGGATATTAATTACATTTCTCAAAGTTATTTTACTTTCATTCTAACGATTTTCCTCCGTCCTGACTTTATTAAGGTTATTTATTCCTTGATGTTGATGAAATAAGAAAAATAAGATCAAGACAAAGTCCTTTAGCTCATCAGTTAAAGAAGTTAAAGAAGATTATACACGAGGAAGTCATGGATCCCGTCAAGCCGAGGTTTGGGGTGACAGATAAGACATATCTAGTACTATACACACCGGCACGCTAATTACACACTCCCAGGTATACAAGGATAGATTCATGAGGGGTTATAATGCATGTCTCAGGTGGAGTGAACTCGCTGTTGTCTCTGGAAAGTCTTATGAAATATTTCTTACATGTGACGAAAGTTTGTTGATTTTTCTTTCTTTAAATCCGGACAAACTTTGTGATTGGGTTATTTAGTTTGTTAGGTCAGATGATATTGTGAAACAGTCAAAATATATCCAAGAGAGACTGTTAAATTAAATCAATGACGTGAATATAAAAATTACCTGAATGTCACCTGGAGACGAGGAAGGCCACAGCCGCCACGACGAAAAAGAACCACAATACTGATCTTAATAATCACCTGAAAAAGTCACTAACGAACAGCACCTCCAATTACTAAACATACTTTCGCTCATTGTTAAGCTTATTTTGCGTAATGTGCAGAAATTTTGCTAGGAAAATGGTGTGATAGAGAGTGGCTAATGACGATCCATTCAGGGAAGCGCAATACTTGCTGGTATCAACACTTGTGATGAGGCGCCTCGTTCTCTCTCTTAGTGTATGTGTGTGTGTGTGCAAAAGAAGCGCTCATTGTGTGTCTAAGGGCCTAAAAAGGAGTGTCACGTCATCTATGAACTTCTGAGCTTAAATGTATACAAAATTCAGGTGTGCAGATCAGCTATACGTAGTCTTTCGAAAACACCTAAATATTGTACAAGTTTAAACTGGAGTGGTACTTAAATTTGGATGCTAAGACAATATGAAGGACTTCTTTTGCATACATACCTCACCGCCCTACTCCCACACGCACACATCAACGCAGATTCCAAAAATAGTCTTGCTAAATTTTAGCACTTAATACGACCTACAAAGTCTTTCAACAGTTACTATTCGCTGTCATTAGTCGTTGTTAAGTTACCTTAGGAACGAAATGATACTAACAGTAGGAGCCTCGTGGTAGTGCTGAACGTTTTCTGCCGCGTCCTCTCGTGGTGTCCTCACTGCAGCTGGCGCCCTCGGGAGCCGTGATCGCCTCGTCGCCATGCCAACCACCCCCTGACCTTCTTTGCGAGAAACGGGCTCCCTCCTGCGTGAACCTCCTCTCTGTATGCACGTGAGGCTGCCTGGCGTCTGTCTTCTGGTTACCTGTTTTAACTCTGAGGAGATGTGGTGTTCCTGTGGCCGAAAATTAGTGGGACGCGAGTGTAGTAAAAATTGGGGAGACATGGGGGCCATCGGGTGGTTGTAAACAGCAAGACGTTTGTCTCCTGGACACTAGGGGGATGTGGAGACCGACGAAAATTGTAAATGGTAGAAAGGTTGTCTACCTGACACCAGGGAGTAGTGAGAGCCCTCAGAAGGCTGTAAAGTAGTGAGACGCTTAGTTCCTAAACACTGGGAATATTTGGGGCCCCTTAGACATCTTTAAACAGCAGGAGCTCCTCTATAACCACTTTAGAGATGTGGGGGCCCCAGCAGGCTGTAAATTAATAAGAACTTGGTCTACTGAGCATCAGGGACACGTGGTGGCCCTCAGTGTAAAATACTTATAAATTAGTAGAACGCTTCTCTTCGCCACTGGTGACATGTGGGGGCCTGAGAAGGTTGTAAATTAGTGGGACGCGGGTCTACTAAGTCCCGGTGATATGTGGAGGCCCTCAGGAGGCTGTAAATTGCCAAGACTTGTCTACTTAACGCTGAGTAGATGTAGGGATTTCCAGAAAGTTGTAAATTAGACAGATATTGATCTACTTATCCCGCGGGACATAGACGAGTGTCAGATGGTTGTAAGGTGACAGGGCGAGGAACAGATAGTAGGTTAACAGATAGTAGGTTCGCGGATAGTCAGGAATCGACGTAAATATGGAAATTAAGAAAATGATTAAAACTCGAATAATTCCTTCACCTTATTTATTGGTAATTAACTCTACTGAAAGCTAGTTATTCCCCATACTGAAAACTGTTACAACTGGGTCTATTACGATGTAGGAAAAAAGATGCAGTCAGTCAGTCAGCCAGAAAGTCAGTCATTTAGTCAGTTATTTAGTCAGAAGAGTGTTCATTCAACTGACAGACGTAACCTCCCTCCTAAAACGTGTGTCTGTGTGTGTGTGTGTGTGTGTGTGTGTTTAACTAATAATAATAATAATAATAATAATAATTAACGGTTTATTGAAAAAGTTCGGCAGCCTGAAGGCTGAAAATATACATCGGACAAAAATGACTTATTACAGACAAAGAAATGGGGTAGGTGGGTCGTTTAACAAAAGCTTTCATTACTGAAAGAAGAAGGAACAATGATTGAACATACAAATTATTATAGTCTACAGTTGATGGCCCCGGCCTGGGCTGGTCATGGAGACACCAGGTGGTGAGGTGTTCACGTGGTGTAGTAACTCGTCCTCGGGTGTTGATATGAGGGACCTCATGTGGTCATGGAGACACCAGGTGGTGTGGTGTTCACGTGGTGTAGTAACTCGTCGTCGGGTGTTGATATGAAGCACCTCACGTGATCATGGAAACCTCGGGTGGTGTGATGTTCACGTGGTGTAGTAATTCATCATCGGGTGTTGATATGAAGGACCTCACGTAGTCATAGAGACACTGTGTGGTGTGGTGTTCACGCGGTACAGTGACTCGTCCTCGAGTGTTGATATGAGGGACCTCACGTGGTTATGGGGACACCGTGTAGTGTGGGGTGGTGTCACAGTACCTCACTC
This sequence comes from Homarus americanus, assembly GCF_018991925.1. Classification (NCBI taxonomy): domain Eukaryota; kingdom Metazoa; phylum Arthropoda; class Malacostraca; order Decapoda; family Nephropidae; genus Homarus; species Homarus americanus. The sequence continues at coordinate 9,359,071 of NW_024732440.1, read as the reverse complement.
TGCTCGGTGATGTTGTGTTATCTCGTAGTCAGGTGCAAAGCCGGCCCTCTGTTGTTCCCAGGGTGGACGGATTCGCACCTCCTGGTCAGCAGATGGTGGTCAGTTCCCAGGGGTGCTTATCTCACTGGTGGGTCGCGGCTCTCACTGGTACTGTCTAGTGCTGAATTCACTGGCTTAAACACTGTTCATCACTGTTCAACACTGATCTCATTTCTTTCCAAAACGAAATTGTCACTTTTGATTATGTAGATATCCCGGTGGTGAGGATTGGTCGGGGACGCGTAATTCAGGAATGGGCCGACATGGCCAAGGGGGGCCGCCGCTCAGCAGGAGCAGCGCCCGAATAGGTCTTGACCCTACGGTGGTCAAGGATGTAGTGTGTGTGTGTGTATGTGTGTGTGCACAGGGTGGTGTAATGCGTCTAGTACGGCAGCATTCAGTTTTCAGCTGCCGCCGCTTGCTAGCCCTCGTGGCGAACAGGGAAGCAACTTGCATAAGTTCTTCCCCTGCCATTACACAGCCTCTTAACCATCAAGACTCCTGCTGTGCCTCCTCGTGGCAGCAGACGGTAACTGGGTGCCTCGTGGGCCCAGGCTAGATCAGCAGGGGATATCGGAGGAGCAGTGGGCCCTAGAGGGACGGCGGATGTGGTATGTGTAAACGTCCTGGCGCCTACCACCCATTGCCTCACTGCATTGCAGATTAACCTTGGTAGGTATAAGGCTGTATCAGCCTCTTAGTTTTTATATAAATGTCGGGCAGTGCATTCAGTTTATATAATCATATCGCCCCTGTAACTTTCCACTGGATATGAGGTGCCATGGTCACATCAAGTGATAGGTAAGTTCCTTGAGGCGCGGCCCTAAAATGCTAGGTCAGGTCTTAGAAGCCGGCTACACCAGGCATTCTCACTCAACCCCTTACACCACACAGGACGTAGTTTAGAAGAGCTATTTAACATAGCCTCCGTCCTCATTTAACACACATAGCTACAGTGATTAAGTTACGGTGTTATACACTTGGAACTGTATATAATGTATTTTCTTAATAAATGAAGAAAAAACAGTTGAGCTTTCGCTACTAAAAACCCAATATACTTTTACATGTTCAAGCCCATTAACCCCTCAAGAATCAACGGTTAAAGGGCCAGTTGAAGCCTACGGGAGTAAACCCCAAAGGAAAAATCTGAGGTGGAGCCCCCGCATCAGGTAGACATGCTTTCAGAGCTCCAACAAGACCCAACGGAGGTATAGGCGGAAGAGGTGACCACCATGGGAACCCAACGACTACAATGGTGGATGAAGGCAAAGCATGATGGACAGGCTGCTAAGGAGAAACCCAACAAACTGGTTTATCGGCAGTCCATTGCTACTCTCCCTCTCCCCAGTCGTTACAACACTTGCACCACTGGATCAGGAAAAAGGAGAACTAAGATGTGTGGTTGCAGCCTGCACTCCTGCCTCACCACATAAATGAACTCACACGAAACCATCATCCAGCTCATCATACCTCTCATCATCATCATCATCAACATCATCATCATCATCATCAACATCATCATCATCATCATCATCATCAAAACCCCTATACCCTCAAAGGTCCAATGGCGACTGGGACAGGCATTGATGACTGCCGGGAGTCTCTAGTCACAACTCTGCACATGGGATCTAGGCAGCAGTGCAAACCGGTCCTGTCCCTGTGAAGGGAGCAGCCCTTCCGAGGAGCCACTCTGCTCACCCCACATGGTGAGGGGCTAGGAAAGGTGCCCTAAACATAGCCTGCCTAAAAAACCAACCTGACTGGGCAACCACACCCAGTAAGGTCATCCTTATGCGATTGAAAACACAACCCAAATCACAAAACCAAACAAACACAAACTATACAACCTCTTATGGTCACTGCATGGAATGTCAGGACCCTTCAGGATACTGGCACAAAAGAGTGCCATAAAAGAAGAACTGCTCTTGTGGCAAAAGAGCTGGCTAGGTATAACATCGGCATAGCAGCCATTAGTGAGACCCGGCTCCCAGATGAGGGTTAAATCACAGAACGGAGGTCTGGCTATACCTTCTTCCGGAAGGGTAAGCCTGCTGTGGAGAGAAACGGCATTTATGGACTTGACTTTGCCATCAGCCAACGCATCCTACACAGGCTAACTGAAATGCCTATTGGGATCAACGAGCGCTTCATGACGCTTCGAGTCCCATTGAATCACTCACGTCATTCTTTTTTCATGGGTACATATGCCCCAACACTGAATGCAGAGGATGACATCAAGGGGGTCTTTAACGCCGACCTCGACAGAGTGGTAACCTCTATCCCCAGAGAAGACAAGGTTGTGCTCCTTGATGATTTCAATGCCAGAGTTGGCAGAGATGCTAAGATTTGGCAGGGAACTATAGGGAGAAATAGAATAAGCAAATGTAATTCCAACTGCCTACTCCTCCTCAGCAAGGGTGCTGCACACAACCTCACTATCACAAATACCTTGTTTAGGCAGGCCGACAAGTTCGAGGGTTCGTGGCAACACCCATGATCTAAACACTGGCATGTCATTGACCACATAATTGTCAGAGAAAGAGATTGCCGAGATGTCCTCATCACCCTTGCCATGCGTGGCTCAGACCACTGCGACACTGATCATCAGTTTGTTAGAGCCAAGCTCTCATTTCACGTCATCCCAAAACGGCGAAGGCAGCAAACCTTCAGAAGAGGTTTTAACACTAAGCGTCTGTAGGATCGAGCGGTAGCACATATTTTCAGAGACCAGCTCGAACATGGGTTTAAAACAACCCAACAGCAAAAAATGTAAATCCCAGTGCCGAATGGGATATTCTAGACACTGTCATGACAAACCCTGCAGAGAGACCCTCGGCCTGATCGAAAGAATACACCAGGACTGGTTTGATGAAAATGACCTTGCAATCAATATACTCATCAATGATAAACGTGCTGCTTTAACTGACTGGCAGAACAACCCTCAATATCGGACCAAAGCTGATACCTTCCACAAAAAGAAAGCTGTGGCCAAGTAGAAACTTTGCATTCTAAAGAATGACTGGTTTAAAAATAAAGTATGTGAAACAATAAAATTGCAGATGAGCACACGATGCGCAAATTTTTCAACTCCACCAAATCATTTTATGGGCCAATCACCCGTGGCGCAGCCCCCCACCCCCCCCTCCGCCCATCCGACGGTAACTCCATAATCAAAGACGATGAAGGCATCCTTCAGCGCTGGAAAGAGCACTACCATTCACTGCTCAACCAAAACACTGATGTGGATGTCCTGACTACCCAGCAGGTCCCTCACCATCCAGAGATGACCCACCTCATCTATTCTACATCCCTGGATGAGGTAGCAACTGCCATTAAACACATGAAAAATAATAAAGCCTCAGGGACTGATGGAATCCCAGCCGAGGTGTATAAAGCAGGAGGACCTCTGCTTACTAGCCATCTCCACTCTCTCCTGGAGAATATATGGGAAATGGAGGACATCCTCCAAGTTCTTAAAGACGCCTCCATTGTCAATATTTATTAGAACAATGGAGACTGGTCAGACTGTGGCAACTATCCCAGAATCTAGCTGCTGGCCATAACTGGCAAGATTATTGCTCGAATCCTCCTAAGCAGACTTCTTCCTGGGGCGGAAAACTTCCTCACAGAATCTCAATGTGGCTTTAGACCATCACGTGGCACCACTGACATGATATTTGCTGCCCGCTAGATACAGGAGAAGTGCAGAGAACAGCGTCATAACCTGTACATGGCTTTCATCGACCTAACCAAGGCCTTCGACTCGGTCAACAGGGAAGCCCTCTGGTGGACCCTCAGCCGTTTTGGCTGCCAGCCAAAATTGATCTTCATTGTGAGGCAACTCCACGATGGCATGAATGGTAGTGTCCTGCACAATGGCACCCAGTCTGAGTTCTTCCCCATCCAGACGGGGGTTAAACAAGGATGTGTACCGGCACCAATTCTCTTTTCCAATTTCTTGGCTGCCTTCCTAACTCGTGGCAGTGCCAATTTAGTCGGCGGAATGAACATCAAATACCGGGTGAAGGGGGTTCGTTTCAACATAAGACGACTCCAGCTAAGAACAAATATGTCGGCAGCTTCCATTACTGAGCTTCAGTATGCAGACGACCTCACCCTTGTTGCTCACACTGAACACGACCTACAGGAGATCCTGAACACCTACGCAGATGTGTATGCGCACTTCAGCCTTGAGGTGAATGTATGTAAGACTCAGATTCTCTTTCAACCTGCCCCTGGTTCAGACACACCGCACCCATCCACCCATCTTAATGGTACTACCCTCTTTAATGTTACCCACTTTCGGTATCTCGGCTCCCACCTGTCCACCACCGCGGACATCAATGAAGAGATTCAGAATCGGATCAGATGTGCATCTCAAGCTTTTGACAGACTCCGAAACCGTGTCTTAAGCTGTAGGGAGCTGAAATTATCTTCAAAGTTGCACGTATATTGAGCAGTGGTCCTCCCCACCCTGCTATATGGCAACGAGACATGGGTCACATACAGGAGGCACCTCAAGGCACTTGAAAACTTTCACCAACGTAGTCTACGTTCCATCCTCCGAGTCCGGTGGGAAGACAAGAGAAAAAATCCAGTATTCTTGCTGACACCAACTGTAGAAGCATGGATGTTACCATTATCCATGAACAACTACGTTGGACTGGCCATGTTACCTGCATGGACGACAGTAGACTGCGAAAGCAGCTACTTTACAGTCACCTAACGAATAGTAAACATAACACCGGCGGGCAACTGAAAAGGTATAAGGATAGTCTTAGGACGAACCTGAAAAAGTGCCAAATCGACCCCCTCACCTGGGAGACGATTACTCCACACCGTAACGCTTGGAGGAGCACCACACGAAAAGGTGTCAATACTTTCCAGTTAGCCCGACTGCAAACCGAGGCAGACAAGCGCCAACTCCGGAAAGACGCTGCCACCGCCCCTCCCGCACTAGATGTAGCCCGCCACATGTGCAACATCTGTGAACAACTTTGCCGGTCCCGTATCAGCCTCTTTAATACTCACCAATGAAGGTGACATCCCTAATATCTCATATCATTGTACCATAGCTGGATGATCGTTATACTCGATTCCTAGTGACAGGATAGTAGTAGTAGTAGTAGTAGTAGTAGTAGTGTGTGTGTGTGTGCGTGTGTGTGTGTGTGTGCGTGTGTGTGTGTGTGTGTGTGTGTGTGTGTGCGGCATGCCTGTATCAAGCAAATATTGACTGAGTGTCGTTAGCACAAGCGAAGCGGCACCATCTGCGACATTAACAATTGACACATTTACATAAACAAATATTCTCACGACCATAAATGTATACATAAATTTCCTCACTTGCATAACATAAATTAATACTCTCAGTTACATAAACATTGGCATATATAAACATTTTATTTTATCATAATATTAATACAAGAAACTCTTTTACTCGCACAAACACACATTCATATTCGAGTGAACCTTTGCGTGAAAACATCCTCCTTTACAAATACAATTTACGTAACAAATTTCCACAAAATTCACATGGTGTCTTTTGTGGAAATTTATCATTATTTTTCCAGTTAGTATTTTCTGTATAAAATATGTATAAACAAGAAGGTTATTCTTTTCTCTTGTATTTGTGTTGTGCTCTCTGGTAAGAGCTGGGTCATAAGTATATTGCATAATCTATGATAAATAAAGGACGTGACTGTCTGTGAGTGTGTCTGTTTCAGCCATAACTCCAAAACGGAAGCCATTAGAGACCTGAAATCTTACACACATATCATATGGGTCCCCAGGTTCTGCTCCTTGGTATTACTATTGACTACAAACCCCCAAGTGATCCGGGCAAGAACCAAAAAACTTCCCTGACTGAGATATCTCAACGGCGAGTGCGGGAGGTGGTTACCCGTGTCAGGGAGGGCAAGCTGTCACAGTCAATGTCATACAATACAGCATATACCTAGCCCGAGCGAAGCTGGGCAATTATGATAGCGGTAAAAAAAGGTAAGATGTAATTAACGAGAGAGAAAGTATTGATGTGTTATGTCACGAATCATATTTTACTTCATTCACACACACACACACACACACACACACACACACACACAAATTCTCCTCTTGAAAACGTAACATTTGATAAAGGTGTCTTTCCTTGTCTCGTCTGAGCAATTTACAAGAGAATAAGTTAAAAATTCTCAGACTTATGTATGGGAACTGTCTAACTTGTGCGGCGGTGGTGCCTCAGGGCGGCTACAAGTCTCCCACACAAGTTTATGGTGGGCAATGTGAAGCTTTTCCACGCGCGAGAGTTAAGTTATCGCGCCTCCTGCATTATTCTTGGTTGTAACATTTTGTACGAGTGTTGAGGAACTCTGTCTGTTATGATGAATGTTGTTATTATTATTATTAATATTATTATTATTTTAATAATAATAATAATAATAACTTTAATTATAGATAACAAATATGTTCATCCTTGCCCTCTCTCCTTCCTCTCAGCGTTTTCTTCTTCCTCCCTCCCTACTCTCTCCTTGTTACTCCTTCCTTTATCCCTCCCTCCCTCTCTCCTTCTCCATCCATACCCCAAGACGAGGTAAAATTGTTGCCACTCATTCCTATTCTGCACCAGGGTGGCCCACGCAGGAACCTTCAGTGGACCCATGATTTTGGCATCAGTATGCTACGTCATGGTGCAGCCCTACCAAACTGCTCTTACGGGGGTGAAGGAACCAGGGAGAGACAGACTAAGAAACATATATATATAAAAAAAAATATATATATATATATATATATATATATATATATATATATATATATATATATATATATATATATATATATATATATATATATATATATATATATATATATATATATATATATATATATATATATATATATATATATATATATATATATATATATATATATATATATATATATATTACGGGTGAGAGAGAGAGAGAGAGAGAGAGAGAGAGAGAGAGAGAGAGAGAGAGAGAGTCCCCTTCTGTCAATCACACAATCACAGTTAAGTTCCGCACCTTGAACATCTCATCACCACAAAAACATTAACATTGCCTGATATTCTATACTAACTAGTGTGATGATGTCTCACTGGTGATAAAACACACAAGCAACACTAAAACACCGTCTCTATCTTATAATTTTATATTTTACTTTATTTATAGGCGAAATTTTATCACCTCTACTTTCTCGCCAAGGCACTGATCTAAATGCTTCTATATTTTGAGTACATAAGTCTGTTTGTTCCTCTGACATGAATAATTATACGATGAAATGCGAATGGTGATGAAATGTTTCAGAATATTAGAATCTGCCGCGGCTGGGGAGGAGAATAATGGAGTTTTATCTTGTTAGTCGAACAATATGTCATGATAGTCGTTCGTACTGTACGGTTGGCAGTGCAGCTAATATCTCTTGCTACCTGTCACACTGGAGAAACTATTGTGAGTTTTGTTTTTTCTTGTTTATGAAGGTGTCTCCATGTGAGCTGGTCAGGTTAGGTTAGGTGTAAGAACTGTAAACATCCCGGTTGTATGCACCTATTCTTAGTCTCACAACCAGAGACTCAACATCTGGTACAAATTTGGTCGTTTCTTGATTGGCGTCTGTGGTGGGGGTCAGAAAGACAGTCGTTCCCAGCGGATGGCAGAATGAGGACCTCGTACTGCCATATATGAGTCAAGTATGAAGGTGAAATATGTCCGCCTGGTCGTGTAGGGATTTTGAGGAGGGGGAAAAGTCTGCAGATTGGAAGGAAACGAAAAATCACGTCTCTTCTTTCTCCCCCGCTGACAGGAGACTCTGAGAGACAGCTCCTTCTCTCAGTTATGTGAGTCCAGATTTGGTCTCAAGGTGCAAAAAAAAAAGTTTATATCAGAAAGCTAACTTTAGTGATTGTTAAAACTTTTATTTTTTCCTCCAATTTTACCTCAGTTGTAACTTACTCCAACCTAATCTAAACTAATATAAACTTACAGTGTCTAACCCAATTTAAATAATTAAACTCTGTTACACTAGTCACCGTATACGAGCCTTTGTATCATAATTTTTTATCCTCTTCCCCCAGACATGTTGTTATCCCTTTTCCTTAATTTCCTTATATTCTCGTGACAACCAACTCCCTCCAGTCCTCTCTCTTCTCGACTTTAGGTCTTGTGTATATTCACGGGAGGTGAGTATTGTCCGTACTACTACTGGTGTCAACAGGATGAGTTCCTCCTCTCTTGTCTCTCAGGGAAGCAATCCACTACTGGTCAGCTTGGGATACGGAAAAAAAACCCACCGGAAAAAATCCCCCAGGACAAAAACTCCACCTCTACCGAACAAAAACCCCACTCCGATATTAGATCTTAGCATTACTGTCCTCACTTTTTGAGACCTCAGGGGACCCGTTAGGTTAGGTTAGGTTGCAATAAGAGATATTTTCAAAGTGGTTTTGTAAGAAATTAATAAAAACTCCAAATAGATTTCGTCTGATGTTTTAACCTGAGGTAAATGTTGATGCTTATATAGTTTTAGTTTTTTCTTTATCAGGTAAATTACATTTCATAATGTTAGCTATTAAAAATTATAAATAGATTTTGTTTTATCTTTTCCTGTGAGGGGATTTTGTCCATTGTGGGTTTTGTCCAGTAGAGATAGGGTTTTTGTCCGGTAGAGGTGGAGATTTTGTCCTAGGGGTTTTTGTCCGGTGGGGATTGTGTCCTGGGCTTTTTGTCCGGTGGGGTTTTTGTCATGGACCCGGTCAGCCTCGAGCCGTCCTCACTGACAAAGAAGTCAAGCACACGACTGGGAGCATGAACATAAGAACATAAGAATGGAGGAAACTGCAGCGGGCCTATTGGTCCATACTGGGCAGTCCCGTTTACACCCAACCCCTATTGCTCATATAAGCATCCAACCTATGTTTGAAGCTATTCAGCGTATTCGAGTTAATGATGATATTTGTTAACTTGTTCCATTCATCCACTACTCTGTTTCCAAACCAGTGTTTACCTATTTCACACCTAAATCTAAATTTGTCTAATTTAAAACCATTGTTAAGAGTTCGCTCCTGGTTGGATAGTTTGAGTACCTTTGTAATGTCCCCTTTGTTTAGCCCGGACTTAAACTTATACACCTCTATCAGGTCGCCCCTCGCTCTACGTCTCTCGAGGGAGTGCAAATTAAGATGCTTTAACCTGTCTCTATACTCAAGGTTCCTAATGCCTGGGATTAGTCTTGTCATTCTCCTCTGAATTCTTTCTAAGGATTCTATATCCATTCTGTAATACAGTGACCAAAACTGATCTGCGTACTCCAGGTGTGGTCTCACAAGCGCAAGATACAGTTTTAGGATGACCTCGCTAGTCTTGTAACTAACACTCCTTTGTATGAACCCAAGTACTTTATTAGCCTTGTTACAAGTAAAAACACATTGTTTACTTGGCTTAAGATTCCTACTTATCATTACTCCTAAATCTCTCTCGCAGTCGGATTTCTCTATGGCATCGTTGTTCATCTGGTATCTGGTTTCCTTGTTAACATCTCCTATACTGAGTACTTTACATTTGTCCACGTTGAATTTCATCTGCCATTTTTCAGACCTTTCGAAAAAAATTTTTTAGATCTTCCTGTAGTTTTGCGGAGTCCTCGTCAGATTTAATAACACGTCCTATTTTAGTGTCATCAGCAAATTTACTTATGTTGCTGTCTATGCCGATATCTATGTCGTTTATGTATATAATAAATAACAATGGTCCAAGTACTGAGCCTTGGGGAATTCCACTTGTGACTTTGCTCCAATGGGACTTAGTGCCGTTAATGCTCACTCGCTGTTTCCTGTCCTGTAACCACGCCCTCATCCATTTAAGGATATTACCTTTGATGCCATGTGCTTCTACCTTTCTAATTAGTCTTTCGTGGGGGACTCTGTCGAAGGCTTTGCTAAAGTTGAGATATACCACATCATAATTGTGCCCCTCGTCCACCGATTCGAAAACTGATGAAAAGAATGTTAATAGATTAGTTAGACATGAACGTCCGCTTGTGGAGCCATGCTGGGAATCATTGATCAATCTGTGCTTCTCCAGGTGATTTCGAATAGAGTTTGAAATGATTGCTTCCAGTAATTTGCCTACTATTGATGTTAGACTGATTGGGCGGTAGTTAGAGGATAGTGATCTATCCCCCTTCTTGAAAATCGGTATTACATTCGCTATCCTCCAGGATTCTGGTACTACACCTGTTTTTAAGGACATGTTAAACAACTTTGCTCTTCCTTACATCCTTTAATACTCTGGCAAATATCTCATCGGGAGCAGGTGACTTATTAGGCTTTAGTGTGTCTATTTGCTTACTAACATCATTACTATCTCGCTTAATTTGTTTTCTTCACTATCTCTGAATAGAGTCGGTGCCTCGGGCATCATGTTTAAATTTTCGGTGGTGAAAACTGTTGAAAAATATTTATTTAAATTATTGCACATTTCTCCGTCGTTATCAGTGAGCTTGCCGGTATCTGACAGTATTGGTCCAATCTTTCCTCGTGTTTTAGTTTCATACATTTGGTAGAATCCTTTGGGGTTTGTCTTTGCCTTCCTTGCTATCCTTACCTCATTATTCCTCTTGGCTTTCCTTATCTCGGTTTTAACCCTACTCACCAATACCGTATAATAATCCCGGAGGTAAATTTCGCCACGATTTATCCCTCTACCCATAGCCTTCCTTTGGCCAATGATGTTCTTTAAATAATTATTTATCCATTTAGGGTCATTGTTGTCTGATCTGAGTTTTTTGTATGGTATGTTCTGCGTTTGTGCATTAAGTAACTCATTATTTAAATTGTCGTGGAACTCGGCAATCTCAGATCTCGTTATCAGGTCGGTGTCATCTGTCAGGTTCACGCCCAAGAGCGACACCCCCTCTCTCAGCTGCCTCTTTAAACTGTCAAAGTTTGCCCTTCTGAAATCTGATACTTTAGTGGAATTTTCCTTACGTCTGCCCTGAAAATCTAACTAGAATCTAATTTCTTTATGATCGCTGTTTGCAAGTTCGTTCCCTACCTCGACATTGCTAATGAGGTTTTCTCTGTTCGACAGAACTAAATCGAGTATATTATTACCCCGGGTGGGTTCGGTTATATGTTGACTTAGGAAACAGACCTGGATCGTCTCGAGAAAATCCTCTGATTCTGAGTTACCGGTAAGGTCAGTCCAATCTATTTGGCCAAGGTTACAGTCGCCTACTATACAGACTATGTTGTGTATGGAAGCCCTGCGCATTTCATCCCAGATAAGTCGCTCATTGACTCTATCAAGATTGGGAGGTCTACAGTATATATTACTCCTGTGATTAATTTTTCCCTACCATTGATTAATTCTATCCAAGTTGTTTCTGTATTCCGCTCAGTTTTTATTTCCTTATTTATTTCACACTTCAGATTATCCCTAACATAGATTGCTACTCCGCCTCCTTTCCTGGTCTGCCTATCCGTATGGAAAAATTTGTAACCTGCAATTTGGTATTCGACCGGTAACTCACGTGAGTCTAGGTTGATCCATGTTTCAGTGAATGCTATTATATCGATTTTTTCGGTACATACCAAGGCCCTAATATCATCCATTTTGTTTCTCATACTTCTACTGTTCGCATCGTAGACATTTAAGTTAGTCACGTTCTGAGTTCTCCCTTTACCGCGTTTAGTTTTGTCATCATTCCTAACACTATTTCCCTGTAACCTTTCACTTTGTTTACCCGCTCCCACTGCAGTCTCCTCCACCCCGGTGCCCATATGTTCCCCTAGCAGTTTAAAGACTTCGATATCCTTTGAACTGCCCCCTCTAGAGACCCAGCCAGGGTTGCCACCACATCTCGAGACAGGTGCACCCTATCCCTAGCATAAAGGTCCCTTCTGCCGTAGAAGTTGTCCCAGTTGTCAATGAATGGGACCGATATTGACTTGCAATATCTGTCAAGACGGCCGTTGACACCAACTGCCCTTGACAACCATTCACTGCCAACTCTCCTTCTAGGCAGGACACCGCATATGATGGGGATCCCTCCCTATCATATCGGGCAACGGATACCTGCCAGTACACACACACACTTCCTTCAGCCGCTGACGCGGCCGTGGTCTCTTGACCATGGAGACGGCTGCCAGCCCGGTCTGTCGGACCCTCCCCTTCCCCATCTCCTCCTCTCCATCTGGATTTATCAACATCCTCCCGCCAACATTACAATGCAAAGACTGATGATCAAACAAAAGTGACAATTTCAATTCGAAAGATAGAAACCACTGTAAGAGTGACAATCGTGCTAGACAGTCTATGTTGACCTGACCCTTGACGTGACGCAGCCAGCCCGCGGTACACTCGCCACCACCAACACTGGATGAGAAGCCAAGAAACACTCCAAACTACATCAGGAGAGAAATGAGGACTCCCTACTCCACCCAGGTGGTACCCGGACCACGTGGTGCATCTGCAGCTGTAGTGAGGTAGCGGCTTAGCAGCCAGGTACAACGGCCATCAAGACAGTGGGAAGGACTTTGTTAGCGCCGGCATCAGGTCACAAGAATGTCTACAGACCAGCTCCCACAGTACCAGATCTATAGTTAATCTATATGTTGATTCTATGTTTCTTATGTTTTTGTATTAAAAGCTTTCGTAAATCAAGTGACCCACTCCCCGATTCCACCATATGTAACTTATCATCTTGTTCATTGTATATTTTCAGCCTCCAGGCTGCCATGTTATCTTAATAAACCGTTAATTATTATTATTATTATTATTTATTATTACACACACACACACACACACACACACACACACACACACACCACAGCTGGATTAAGACTTGTATATGATCTTACACGTTATATTATGACAAAGAGTGAAGAAAAGTAGAACAAGAATGAGGAAGCATGTAGAACAACGCTAAGAAATTACCCCAAAATATGAGGAATGAGGGAGTGACAGAGAAATGTTTGAATACAACAATAATAAAAAACAGAAATCAGAAGAGTGAGGGAGTAGGTGGAGGAGGTACTCGGTGGCCGGGACCAACACTCGTAAAAATAAGAATTTTATGACCCACTTGAATATGCAGAACAACAAATACAACGGCCGACACAAACCTAAACCGAACCTTTGACTCTTCCTTTCATCAATTCTTCTTTTTCTTACTTTATTCTTGAACGTTATGTATTATTTATTTGTTTACATAGTCACAGTTTTTGAATGATTGTTTGTACTTTATTTTCGTATGTTCATTCTGCCCTACATTATTCTACGAAGGTGATTCATTGTGTTTATGTAGTAACAAATACGGTGTGTGATTTAAAAAAAAAAAATTCCGCATAAGGGAAAAGAATCATCGTGTGAGGTTACTGAAGGACCTTGGCTCCTACCCTGGATATGTATACAATGTCGCCGCTCTTCTGTGTTGCACTTATCTAAGAGATCTGTCGAAATTTTATTAATTTCCCTCCAGATAATATCTTTGTTAACGTTGGTGGAATTTGGGGTGTGTCCTCGCAGGCAGATGACTTTGGGGTCGGGCGTGCACATCTACTTTCCCTTCAGGAGTAACGAGTCGCTCTACAGGGGCTGAGCCACGATCCCCACCCCCGGGTCTGAGGGGTTTCCACGGTTTTTAAGATAAAGTTGAAATTTGGTAGGGAGGTGAGGGGCCTTGGTCATACACTATCCTCCACCGGGTGAAGTCGGGTAACTCACCTAGTACTTTTTTCTCCGGTTACCTCACCGCTGACGTCACATCAACAGGTAATTACAAGAGCGGTCGTGTCATTAGTCAGTGTGATGGCTCGTTAAACATATCTCACCTGGCCAGCACATGTGGAATAATTACGCTTCCTGATTAACCATGTTTTGAATAGTCTCAGGTAATTGGAGCAATCACTCTCCCTCCTCTGTGTGTGTGTGTGTGTGTGTGTGTGTGTGTGTGTGTGTGTGTGTGTGTGTGTGTGTGTGTGTCATACAAAGACTGGAGCCTATTACTCCGTTATTAAAAATTACATTGACCGTAATTTAATAATCTATAAAACTGGAAAATAATTCATACAGCTAAATATTCAGTTCTGACCGTGAGAGAGAGAGAGAGAGAGAGAGAGAGAGAGAGAGAGAGAGAGAGAGACAATAAACATTTCCCTGCTATTGTTCATGTCAGACTACACATTTTCGTCAAGTTAAATTAATAGCCAGCTTGAGTGCAGCATCAGTATTGTCAGCTTTAGTTCACTGTCAGCAATATTGTCAGCTTCCGTTGACTGTCAGCAGTAGTGTCATCTTTAGTTTACCGTCAGCACTTTTTTTTACGATGTATGTTTTTAACTCATCCATATACAATGACGAATAATCCCTTACCGGAAGGCATCTGTACAGTTAGGACATAATTCTCTGGATTTTTTTTGTTGGGGGGGGGAAGATATATGACATAATCTAATTTAAGGTCATGCAGGTAAAAGGAATTGTCCTTTTAACATTAATATGGAAGATTTAAATTTTCCCAGTGATTAAAGTGAGCGCGTTTTTTATGTCGTTATACTGACATAATATATAATGAAAAGCATCGGCCTGCACTTACAAATCAATCATGTTATTCTGATAATCTATAGTGAAAGGAATCATCTGTAAGTTCAGCAGGTAATGGTGATCTAATTTTGTAATGAAAGGCACAGCGTACACCTCCAATGAATTAATCACATTATATGATCTATTTTATTTCATTATTCAGACACAATCGATAATTAAACGTATCATTCAATAGTTACAATCCACTCTCACCTCACATGGGGTGGCAGATGTTCCCCGACAGCATCCAGAGGGAATTTTGACATTAGTTATACACATTCTTTCACTCATCCCGACCAATGCGGCCTTTCCGGTCATGAGGAATGATGAAAGACCTTTAGATGATGGCCAACGTTCAAACGACAGCGGCGAAAGTTAGTCTAAAACTTTCGTTTCTTTCACGAGTCTTTTGTTGGCCACCCAGGGGCTTCTTTTGTCCTGTTACTGGGTGCTGGGAGGTGGGAGTGTACTGCTGGGTGCTGGGAGTGAACTGCTGGGTGCTGGGGGAGACTCTCTCTCTCTCTCTCTCTCTCTCTCTCTCTCTCTCTCTCTCTCTCTCTCTCTCTTACAAACAGCCACACCGCAATATGAACAACCACCAAATCAAACAATAAACAGCCTACTTACATCATATATTAAGATACTTGTAGTCAGTCCCACAGATTCACAACAGGAGCTCTAAGGCAACAAAGGACTCGAGGTATCACTTAAACCGGAACTATTCTACTGCGTGTATCTTAAGACCCTCGTATACATCACACAGTAACTCCCTAGTGTCTCCTCAGAGGTGATTCAACCCCCTAGTGTTATACCAGGATGTGTGTCTCTTAGAAGCGGGAGCGGGGAGGAGGGGGAGGGGGATTATGCGTTAGTTAGTATATAACGGCGCTTCATGAATCAAGTATATCTGTGGCAGTAAGTGAGCCATGCTGAGGTAAAGAGGTCTATGAGAAGTGTGTGTACTGTATGTGTGTGGGAGGGAGGTTGGGTGTTTGTTTGTGGCAATGGGTGTTTGTGTGAGTGTTTCCGTGTGTATGGAGGGAGATGGGGTGTGTGTGCGTCTTATAACACATACACTCGAATGCAAATCTAACGTCAAACTGAGACGCCCTATGATCACTTGCACTATATATATATATATATATATATATATATATATATATATATATATATATATATATATATATATATATATATATATATATATATATATATATATATATATATATATATATATATATATATATGTATATATAATAAGCCGTTACACATTTTCCATGACACATGCATCAGCCATAATACATAACACTTGGGTTAAGACAATGAACAATTACGACGCTGTAAGTTTGTTGCTAATTTATGATAATTTAACCTCCTGAGCACCATAACTTAACCTTCAAGATGCGGGAGCGTAAAGAGTTCTCGAGCCATAGTCACAAAGAGGTACGCTACCTCCTGGTACGACCAATGCCCCCCCTCTCTCTCTCTCTCTCTCTCTCTCTCTCTCATTTATTTTTCTTTATCTCTCATAAGACCTTCTTGTTATTTTTACCTTCTGTCTATCATCCTCTCTCTCCTATTCTCTTTATTTTCCTATTCTCTCTCTTATTACTTTTTTATCTCTATATTACACATACGGAAATAAACAAACACACACACACACACACACACACACACACACTTATATAAACAAAATTCTTTCCCTTTTCCTCCCTCTCCTCGCCCCTTAGTATGGAAGTCGACCACTACAAGGACCCCTCAAGCCCCCAATTGACGTTCCCTTGGGCCTGGAGGAGCGTCTCGCTTGAGGGAGGCGGCATGCAAGCAGACAGCTGGAAGGGATATTTGCATGCGGGGTGTGTGCACGGTGCATGAAAAGAATGCATTAGGAAAGAAGAGGAAATTATGGATATGATTTTCTTGGTCGGAATAATGGAGGAGTGGGGGAGAAGGAATAAAGGAGAAGAAAAAAGACCAGAATAAAGGAGACATAAGGATATAGAAGATCAGACAGAATAAGGGAGATAATATATAGACAATTGGAAGGGGGGAATAAATATAGTGGATATATGAGGGGAGGGGAGGGAGGAGGGGAGGGAGGGAGGGAGGGGAGGAGGAGAAAGACATTGACAAAATTCTAAAGGAAGTTTTGCTATGTAATTAGAAAATATGCTACACAACATGAAGTAAATAATGCTCTGTAGAGTTTGGGGAATTTTGTAATACACGGTGCTCCTACACAACAATAGGGTGTGCTATTCAGGTGGGAAAATATACTATGCAAATTAGAAGAGAGAGAGAGAGAGAGAGAGAGAGAGAGAGAGAGAGAGAGAGAGAGAGAGAGAGAGAGAGAGAGAGAGAGAGAGAGAGAGAGAGAGAGATGCATTTTTACTTTTTCCTCTCGTAAGACCATATCGGCCTCTGTTGAACACATAACATAGCCAAATTTCAGCTCCTTGTCTGGGCAGAAACCTCAATTTAGTGTCCATTAACATATTCTAAGATGACCAGGATTAAATGGAAATATGAATTATAAATAAAGTCACAAGTTATAAATGTAAAAGATAAATAGTAAGTTCGATTTTAAATAATACCCAAAATAATATACTGTAGTAGCTCTTCAGGTATAGGTTATCATAAATGCAGTAGATAGTTCAGTGATAGCTTATGAATGTTCCCTTGTGTGTGTGTGTGTGTGTGTGTGTGTGTGTGTGTGTGTGTGTGTGTGTGTGTGTGTGTGTGTGTCAGCCTGCGCTCCTGCCTTACCACATAAATCAACTCACGCGCAGCCATCATGCAGCTCATCATACCTCTCATCATCATCAAAACCTCTATGCCATCTAAAGTCCTATGGCGACGGACGAGTGGCGACGGGGACAGGCAGTGATGACTACCGGGAGTCTCTAGTCACAACTCTACACATGGGCGGCACAGATAAGATGGTCTCGTATTCAGGGACAAGTTGTTGGAACTTCCAATAACTTGCTTAGTCATAAACCATTGACTCTTCAGGCTTCTACGCCCTTGACTCTAAAGGCTTCTACGCCATTAACTCATGAGACATAAGGCAAGCATGAACTTAGCATGCTTCCCTGTTGGGCGCTGTAAACGCTTCTGCGCATCACCTTACACAAGGATGTAGGGGAGTGCCCAATAAATTGAAAAAAAAATAAAATACAATAAGATGGTCGTTTTATGCACTGGGATCTAGGCAGCAGTGCAATCCGGTCCTGCCTGTGCTACTGAGCAGCCCTTTCCAGGAACCACTCTGCTCACCCCACATAGGGAGGGGTCTAGAAAAGGTATCCTAAACATAGCCTGCCTAAAAAAAAAAAAAAAAAAAAGACTGACTGGGCAACCGCACCCAGTAAGGTCATCCTTATGCGGTCGAAAACACAGTCAAAATCACAGAACCAAACAAAAACAAACTGGGCAAACTCTTATAGTCATTGTATGGAATGGCAGGACCCTTCTGGATACTGGCACAAATGAGTGTCCTAAAAGAAGAACTGCCCTTGTAGCAAAAGAGCTGGCTAGGTATAACATCGACATAGCAGCCATTAGTGAGTCCCGGCTCCCAGATGATGGTTAACTTACAGAACGGGGGTCTGGCTATACCTTCTTATGGAAGGGTAAGCCTGCTGAGGAGAGAAACGTCATTTATGGACTTGGCTTTGCCATCAGTCAACGCATCCTACACAGGCTAAATGAAATGCCTATTGGGATCAACGAGCGCCTCATGACGCTCAGAGTCCTATTGAATCACTTGTCATGTCTTTTTCATCAGTGCATATGCCCCAACACTGGATGTAGAGGATGATATCAAGGAGGACTTTTACGCCGACCTCGACAGAGTGCTAACCTCTATCCCCAGAGAAGATAAGGTTGTGCTCCTTGGTGACTTCAATGCCAGAGTTGGCAGAGATGCTAAGATTTGGCAGGGAACTATAGGGAGAAATAGAATAAGCAAATGTAATCCCAATGGCCTACTCCTCAGCAAGTGTGCTGCACACAACCTCACTATCACCAATACCTTGTTTAGGTAGGCCGACAAGTTCAAGGGTTTCGTGGCAACATCCACGATCCAAACACTGGCAATCTCATTGACTACATCATTGTCAGAGAAAGAGATCGCCGAGATGTCCTCATCACCAGTGCCATGCGTGGCTCAGACCACAGCGACACTGATCATCGGCTCATCAGAGCAAAGCTCTCACTTCACGCCGCCCCAAAACGGCGAAGGCAGCAAGCCTCCACAAGAGGTTTTAACACGAAGCGTGTGGAGAATCCAGTGGTAGCACATGCTTTCAGAGAGAAGCTCGAACATGGGATGATAAACACCCCAACGGCAAACAACCCAAATCCCAGTGCCGAATGGGATATTCTCGACACTGTCATGACAAAAATCGGCAGAGACCCTCGGCCTAATCGAAAGAATACACCAGGACTGGTTCGATGAAGATGACCCGGCAATCAATGTACTCGTCGACGATAAATGCATTAACTGACTGGCAGAACAACCCTCAGTCTCGGACCAAAGGTGATACCTACCACAAGAAGAAAGAGGGCGGCCCAGTGGGAACTTCCCAATCTAAAGAATGACTGGTTTAAAAATAAAGCATGTGAAACACAAAAAAAATTGCAGATCAGCACAAGATGAGCAAATTTTTCAATTTCACTAAAACATTTTATGGGCCAATGACTAGTGGCGCAGCCCCCCTCCACTCATCCGACGGTAACTCCCTATTTAAAGAGGATGAAGGCCTCCTTCAGCGCTGGAAAGAGCACTACCATTCACTGTTGAACAGAAACCCCGATGTGGATGTCCTGACTACCCAGCAGGTCCCTCAGAACCACCAATGTATGTAATAAGTCATTTATGTCCAATGTATATTTTCAGCCTTCAGGCTGCAGAACTTTCTCAATAAACCGTTAATTATTATTATTATTATTATTATTATTATCCAGAGTTGACCCACTTCAACTATCCTCTATCCCTGGATGAGGTAGCTACTGACATCAAACAGATGAAAAATAACAAAGTCTCAGGGCCTGATGGAATCCCAGCCGAGGTGTATAAAGCAGGAGGACCCTTGCTTACCAGCGGTCTCCACTCCCTCCCAGAAAACATACGGAAAAAGGAGGAAATCCCCCAAGCGCTTAAAGACGCCTCCATCGTCAATATTTATAAGAACAAGGGAGACCGGTCAGATTGTGGCAACTACCGCGGGATCTCGCTGCTGTCCATAGCTAGCAAGATTATCGCCCGAGTCCTTTTAAACAGACTTCTTCCTGAGGCGGAAAACATCCTTCCAGAATCTCAATGTGGCCTTAGAGCATCACGTGGCACCACTGACATGATCTTTGCTGCCAGACAGATACAGGGAAAGTGCAGAGAACAGCGTCATATCCTGTACATGGCTTTCATCGACCTAACCAAGGCCTTCGACTCGGTCAGCAGGGAAGCCCTCTGGTGGACCCTCAGCTGTTTTAGCTGCCCACGAAAATTCAACGCCATTGAGGCAACTCCACGATGGCATGAACGGCAGTGTCCTGCACAATGGCACCCAGTGTAAGTTCTTCCCCATCCAAACGGGGATTAAACAAGGGTGTGTACTGGCACCAACTCTCCTTTCCATTTTCTTGGCTGTCTTCCTTACTCGTGCTAGTGCCAATTTAACCGGCGGGGTGGACGCCGAGTACCGGTTGAATGGTCTTTTCAACATAAGACGACTTCAGGCAAGAACAAATGTGTTGAAAACTTTCATTACTGAACTTCAGTAGGCAGACGACCTCAGACTTGTTGCTCACACTGAACACGACCTACAGGAGATCCTGAACATGTAAGCAGATGCGTATGCACGCTTGGGCCTTGAGGTGAATGTAAGTAAGACTCAGATTCTCTTTCAACCTGCCCCTGGTTCAGACACACCTCCACCATCCATCCAGCTTAACGGTACTACCCTCACTAGTGTTATCCACTTTCGATATCTCGGCTCCCACCTGTCCACCACCGTGGACATCGATGAAGAAATTCAGCATCGGATCAGATGTGCATCTCAAGCCTTTGGCAGACTCCGAAACCGTGTCTTCAGCTATAGAGAGCTGAAATTATCTACAAAGTTGCACGTATATCGAGCAGTGGTTCTCCCTACCCTGCTGTATGGCAGCAAGACATGGGTCACATACAGGAGGCACTTCAAGACACTTGAAAACTTTCACCAACGTAGTCTACATTCCATCCTTCGAGTTCGCTGGGAAGACAAGAGAACAAATGCCAGTATTCTTGCTGACACCAACTGTAGGAGCATCGAGGCTACCATTATCCATGAACAACTACGCTGGATTGGCCATGTTACCCGTATGGACGACAGTAGACTGCCAAAGCAACTACTTTACAGTCACCTAACGAATAGTAAATGTAACGCCGGCGGGTAACTGAAAAGGTATAAGGATAGTCTTAAGACAAACCTGAGAAAGTGCCAAATCGACCCCCTCACCTGGGAGACGATTGGAGGAGCACCACACGAAAAGGTGTCAATACTTTCGAGTTAGCCCGACTGCAAACCGAGGCAGACAAGCGCCAACGGCGGAAAGACGCTGCCACCGCCCTCCCCCACTTGATGCAGCCGTCCACATGTGCAACATCATTGAACGACTTTGTCGGTCCTGTAGTAGTCGTAGTAAAATGGCGGCGAAGGTGTGGGTATTGGGGGAGGCTGGAGGCCACGTTTAAAAAAAAAAGTAGTATTAGTAGTGTGTGTGTGTGTGTGTTGATACTTGTTATAGAGCCGTTCACGTTATAATGGGACCCATATGTTCTGCAACTAAAACATAGTTCACTTACGGACAACAACACAGTGATTGCTATGAAATATTACCAGAAAAAACCCTCGAGAATCTTCCAGATAAACGAGTAGCCCATACATGGTTGAATAATACCTTGAAAGAACGCCACAAGACCCCACCCACGAGATTGATGACGGAGGAGCTAAATGTTGCGGAAACTTCCCTAAGAATTATGAGGGGGTAAAAAAGTTAGTGCAGAAGAGTGTATGGGGGTTGTTTAAGGAGGTGGCGTGTCTTTATACTGTGCTAAGGGGTTGATATATGGGAGTGAGGAGGAGCTGAAGCAGGTGGAAGAGGTGGAGAAGGAGGAGAAGAAGCTAGAGCAGGTGGAAAAGGAGGAGGAGGAAGAGAAGGAGCTGGGGTAGTTGGAAGTTGGAACAGGAACCGGAGGAGGCGGAGAAAGGGAAGAAAATTGGAGGAACAGCACAAAGGAATGTGTTAGCCCAGAAGAGAAGAAGAGAAGGAGAGAAGGAGGAGAGAACCAAGACTCAAAGAAGAAGTGAGGAGGAAGTGAGGGATAGTGGGTGGGATGGAGGGAGCTATAACATTTGGTATCATTTGTTAATTGGTTAGATCGGGTGGTTATAGGTCACAAATGCTCCAATTCTAATACGACACAACCTAACCTAACCCAACGTGATCTAACCTGATCTAAACTAACCTAAACTGACTTGAGAACTCTGACCTGAACTAACGTAAAGCAACCTAGCAACCAAACGAACCCTAATCTAACTGAACCCAACCAAAAATTTACGTAGCTTTACGAAACCTAATCTAACCTAAGTTAACCAAAACCCTACACGACTATGGGAGACGACATGAAGGGGCAGCAACCTGTTATGTAGAGGGTCACGCTTCCCTCCCTGTCTGTCCATGACCGGCGAGACCCCTTGCAAGAGTGAGTATGGGGAGATCGTCTTTTAGTGGCACAATTAAAACTTTCACTAGAGGAAACCAAAGTTTAAATCAGTCGCTCGAGAGATGAAAAGAAACACTAAATCATCCCTTTTCAGACTCTAAAGGGGAAACTTGTAGGATGCGTGATCCGCTGAATTGATATTGCTGCCTTGAGGGGAAAAGGGGGAGAGAAGTTGTGGGTTTTCACGGCTTAAGGGGAGAGGGTGAGAGAAAGGAAAATTTATGTTTAATGAAAAACAAAGGGTGGCCGAGAATTGGTCATTGGATTGCGTTAATGAAAAAAAAGGAATCTATCGCGATAAACATATTAATCAGGTCATGAAAAACGAACATTAACTTGACAAGAGACAGGCACAACCCTCATATTAAACTTCCAAGTCTCTATACTCAGGGAACAGTTCTACAGGTGTTTTTCATTTAGGTTTAAAAGATTTTGCTGATGGGGAAGGTTTTATATAACTTGGCGACACTTGCATCACCCACAGACTTGAGAGCAATTGCAGGGCCGCTCGATCAGCTGATTCCTGGAGTGAGCGACACTCCAGGAAGGCATCGTCCAACTCGAGGAGTCCGATGAGCTTACTTGACAATTCGTCATCTGGGGACCCGGAGAGCTGAACTATACAGCGGTGGTGGAGGAAGAAGTAGTGGTGGAGGAGGAAGTAGAGGTGGAGGAGGAAGTAGAGGTGGAGGAGGAAGTAGTGGTGGAGGAGGAAGTAGTGGTGGAGGAGGAAGTAGTGGTGTTGGTGGTGGGTACAAAACGCTCCACCAGTGATTCTGTTAGCTGGATGAGGGACTTGGAAACACACACACACACACACACACACACACACACACGAGGCGACGACGGAGACTCACTGTGAGACTCCAACAATTGAAGGGGAGGGGGGGGGTCACAATTTTATGCGAGGCTGCGTGTGCAAATTGAATGAATTACTATTTAAATTGAGTCCCCATCTCCGAGCGTTGTTTCCTCACTGGTAAACTCAATCATAACTTATTACACAGTGACGATCGAGGCTTTATGAACGGGCTGGAAATATCACCCTAAGAGGACGTGGCTGCTGGGAACCTTAGTATATTCCAGTTACTATCAACACATAATTAATTTTAAGATTTTTTATATCATGGTTCAGTTTAATAAATCGGAACGCTATCGACTTGGTGGTTAAAGCTAGGTTAGGTTAAGTTAAGTTAGGTTAGGTTAGGTTAGGTTAGGTTAGGTTAGAACAGGTTAGGTTAGGTTAGGTTACGTTTGGTTAGGTCAGGTTACGTTACGTTACGTCCAGGTGTGCTGGTAATGAAAGGGCTTCACAACCCCTTAATAACCACACCCTTCTCTTGACATGTTTTCTTCATATTCACAAAAAACGCGTGATGCATAAAAGCTGACAGGAGAACATTATAAAAACGAAATGTTTTCGACTTGGAAGAAAGCTAACGTAGCCTAACTTAACCTTCACACACACACTGTAAATTATGCCCAATGTGGAGAAATGGAAAATTTATGTCTAAATTGAAAATCATAAAACCAGAGTCACCTTGGCAAATACGTCTCTCGTTCCTAACTCATATCGGTGGCTGGAGGTGGATGCCTGTTTGATGGCCTGAGACTCTGCCAAGATGATAATCACATTCTCAAACTGCAGTTTAAGGATCGTAATTAAGTTTGGTGGGATTTTACTACTCGTTTGCTCATCCTGACAAGAATTTTGTTTTCCAGGGTTTTTAGGTTTAATGTAGAAATGATTTTATCTTTAATCAAGTATTTATATACAGTATAAACGTAAGGCATTCACTGGTAACCACACACACACACACACCACTGTGCTTCCTCATCCTGATCATCGACGCTCTATCGGACACTCCTCACAGGTGGAAGTACGTGGATGACTGGACTGTGGGGGTTTCAGTGGACAACACCGCACCAGACTACTCATCGCTACAAGGCACCCTGGGCAGGCTACAGGCATGGACTACGGAGAACAAGGTCACCATCAACCACACCAAAACCGTAATCATGCACTTCAATACCGCCACCACTCCAGTGCAAGCCCCAGCAGTCACAGTGGGTGCCCATTCTCTCCAGCTGGTGCAGTCTGCCAAACTCATGGGTGTTACTATAGACAACAAACTTGACTGGAAGGCCCATGTAAATATCACAGTCAAGGCAGCCTCGTACCGTCTCTACATGCTACGACGACTTAGGTCACTTGGGACACCCACGCCAGAGCTGAGGACCATCTACAACGCCGTTATTCTCCCCAAACTAACGTATGCATCACCAGCCTGGTCGTCTTCTCTCAACTCCACCCAAAAACGTCAGCTAGAGAAGGTACAGAAAAGGGCCTGCAGAATCATGCTCGGCGCAGAATACTCCGGCTACACCAACGCTCTCTCCACCCTGGAAATGCCATCCCTCAGAGACCTCCACCACCAAGCACTGGAAGGGTTTGGCAGCCAACTAATGCACCACCCTCGTCATCGCCACCTCCTGCCACCGGCAGCCCCCACCCACCTCGCGCAGTCTGCCACTACAACATAATTCAGCCCATAAGAGCCCACACAGATAGATATAAGAATAGCACCATCCCATCTATTGTTAAAATAATAAACAACTCCTGATTTATGTTCTGTATAGCCTTGTAAATATATTCAATGCATATTATATCATTATGTCTAAATCAAATGTAAGTCTGTATATTTTCAGCCCCCGGCTGCAACGCCATTAATAAACCGTTTATTATTATTATTATTATTATTATTATTATTATTATTAGTAGTAGTAGTAGTAGTAGTAGTAGTAGTATTGCACACACACACACACACACACACACACACACACACACACACACACACACACACACACACACACACACACACACACACACACATACGGGTGTTGTGGTCAGGTGTTTAGGAGTGGTGGGTCTTCCTCTGGCTGGAATATACTGTCAAGACATTCACCTGATATATTCTCTGGGGTGTTTATGTGGGGAACCTAACTACCTAGGCCTCCATACCTCCATCATGGCCTCCACACCTCCATCATGGCCTCCACACCTCCATCATGGCCTCCACACCTCCATCATGGCCTCCACACCTCTATCATGGCAGTAAGGAAGGGAGAGGGTGGCTCGTGTGATGTTTAGTTCTCGCTTTGTTCATCATTTCAGATTAACACAGCAAACCCACGTCAACCCTCCCTTTGTTTACACTTCAAATCAAACCTGTGTTATATACCATAGATGTATTCATCCCGAGATGTGGTAGTGTTGTTTTGGAGGCAGTGCAGCATGGTGGTGATGGTGGTGGTAGTGGCGGTTGTAGTGAGAGTGATGGTTGTGGATGGCATTGGTGACAGTGGTGGTTGTAGTGATGATGGTAGTGATGATGGTGGTAGTAATGGTGTGTGTGTGTGTGTGTTTTACACACAGGGTAATGTGATGCATCTAGTGTAGTAGCACTAAGATAATGTTGAGGTGCTTGCTCTGCTTGTTATCTCTCGCTTTCATCTATTGCCGCTGGCTAGTGCTTGTGGTGAACGGGAAAGCAGCTCCGCGTCAGTCTTCTACTGCCAGTACACAGCGTCTCCATTGCCAAGACTCCTACTGAGCCTCCTCGTGGCATCACACGGTAACTAGGTGTCTAGCGACCCCAGGCTAATACAGTAGAACCCAGATGTGCGGTGTGCAGGCCCACCGGCGTGTGGACAAGCCCTGGCACCCATAAACCTGGAATGTCAGAACCTTATTGGACAGAGGGGAGATAGAAAGATCAAGGAGAAGAACCGCCCTGGTCGCTAATGACCTCAAGAGATATAACATAGATATTGCTGCTCTTAGTGAAACCCGACTGAGTGGGGAGGACTCGCTGACGGAAGTGGGGGAGGGCTACACCCTTTTCTGGAGGGACTCCCAGAAGACACACGCCGTGACTATGGGGGAGGTCTCGCTGTCAAAACATCACTCCTTCGCAACATCCCTGAGACACCTGCTGGAATAAACGAAAGGCTCATGGCACGGCGCATCCCCCTGGTCAAAGGTCGCTATGTTACCATCTTCAGCGCTTATGCACCCACCCTTGATGCTAATGAAGAAACAAAAGACCGCTTCTATAGTATACTGGAAACTGCTCCTGCGGATGTACCACCAACTAACACAATTCTACTTTAAGGGTATTTCAATGCTAGAGTTGGCTCAAACTATGAAACATGGGACAAAGTATCTGGGCAAGCATGGAGTAGGGAAGATGAACAACAACGGACTCCGACTCCTTACACTGTGCTCAGAATACAATCTTACGATCACTAACACCTGGTTCCACATGAAAACCTAATACAAGACCTCATGGAAACATCCTCAATCAAACCACTGGCACCTCCTTGACTATGTTATTAGTCGCCAAGATGACCTAAAGGAGGTGCAAATCACAAGAGCCATGAGGGGTGCAGACTGTGGCACGGACCATAGGCTAATAAGATCCAGGATTCGCATGATAATTCGACCCCAACACCTGAGGCAAGGCCCCAAGTCGTAAACTTAACATCAAAACCCTCAGAAATCACTGAAAAACTCCCAGCCCATGAAATTATGGAACGTGGCACTGTGGAAGATGGCTGGAAAGAGTTGAAGACTGCAGTGAGTGAAGCTGCAATGGAAACACTTGGCTTTTCTAAAAGCAACATCAGGACTGGTTTGATGAGAACTCACCTCTCTTCCATGATCTTCCCAAAACCAAAAAATTAACCCACCATGTAGTGCTATTAAATCCTCAATCACAAACATTAAGGGACCGGTTAACCAACATCAGGTCAGAAACTCAAAGACTGTTACGCAGCATGGCAAATGACTGGTGGGTAAAAAAAGCACAAGAAATTCAAGCATTTGCTGATGTCCATAACACTCACGGCTTCTATGAGGCAGTTAAGTCCATTTATGGCCCACAAAGAAGGAATGTCACACCAGTAAGATCTTTAGATGGCCCCACACTCTACAAAATCAATCAAATGATTGCAGTAAGTTGGGCTGAGCACTTCAGCACACTTCTAAATCAAATTAATCCAATAAGACCTACAGCACTGGATAACATCCCACCCATTCCGACCCTGCACCTCCTGGAGGAAGCCCCACTCCTACGAGAAGTGGAAACTGCAATACGGGGGCTCAGCAACAAGAGCGCTGGACCTGACGGCATTCCTGCTGAAATCTACAAACATGGAGGTCCCCACCTGACTGAGCGCCTCCATAGCCTCTTACTCACCATATGGGCCACAGAGACCATCCCCCCAGAATTGGAAAGATGCAAATATCATAACACTGTATAAGAATAAAGGTGACAAAGCAATCTGTGGTAACAGCAGGGGCATCTCCCTCCTTGTAGCTGCTGGCAAGATCCTGTCAAAAATCATGATATCAAGACTTATCCAACACCTGAAGGAGAACACTCTTCCTGAATCCCAATGTGGATTCAGGAAGGATCGCAGTACAATAGACATGATCTTCGCAGCTAGGCAAATTCAAAAAAGAATCGAGAGCAAAATGTAGACCTTTACACCGTCTTCATTGACCTCTCCAAAGCTTTCGACACAGTAAACAAAGAACTTTTGTGGACTATGTTGGAGAGGGTCGGTGTACCACCAAGATTTTTAAACATCCTCCTCCAGACGCATGATGGAATGCAAGCCAGGGTACTTGTGGGTGGTGTGCAGTCAGAACCATTTAGTGTCCAAATGGGCGTAAAACAGGGCTGTGTGCTGTCACCTGTGTTGTTTAACATCTTTTTGCTGGCTGAAGCACAACTCTCACACAATGCCCTTGGGCCTGATGCAGGTGTGGGTATACGGTACCGTCTTGACGGTAACCTTTTTAATATTAGACGTCTGGAAGCCTACACAAAGACCTTAACAACTCAGGCCATAGAACTACAGTATGCAGATGACTGTGTAATAATGACGCATAACAGAGAATCTATGCAACGTGCACTGGACGTGATATCAGGTATTTAAAGCTTGCTTGGTTTGCAAATTAACACCCAGAAGACTGAGATTTTTGTCCAGTCCATTGTTCCACCAATAGAAGCACCACAATTCTACATTAATGGAGATCCTCTCAAAACAGTAAACTAATTTAAGTACCTTGGTAGCACTCTCACACCCACCTGCTCACTGGATATGGAAATTCACACCAGAATCAATTTAGCCTCAGCTGCATTTGGACGTTTGAGAACAAGAGTCTTTCTCAACAATGACCTCAAATATGGAACGAAGACTGCAGTTTATCTAGTGGTCTGTATATCTACATTATATATGCCTCAGAAACCTGGACGCCTTACAGACGCCATATCCAAATGCTGGAAAATTTCCACACTAGTTGCCTTAAGCGTATCTTTGGAATATCCCGGGAAAATAGAGTGACTCACAAAGAACTATATCGTCGCTCAAACACGACCAGCATTGAAACCATGCTAGCCAAAAGACACTTGCGCTGGCTTGGACATGTTATCAGGATGCCAGACCACCGGCAAACATTTTATGGCAAGCTCTCACATGGAAACCGCTCGACGGGAGGACAGAAAATGAGAAATACGGACCACTCTAAAACTCTTCTCAAGTGCTGTAATATACAACCAAATTCACTGGAGCAACTGGCCTCAGACCGTTCCTTATGGCGTTCAACATGCCATAGAGGAGCGGAAACACTTGAGACCTCACTGAACCAAAAGAGAGTTACTAAACGAGCCCAACGACACCAGAGGGCTCAAGGCATAATTCCTCTCAATGATCAACATCCCTGTCACCTATGCAACAAGATCTGCACCTCCAGGATTGGACTCCATAGTCATCTACGGTGGCATCAGAGGAATAACACAACTCATCAATCATCTCATCTGGAGCAACGTCGTCAACTTCGATGGACTGCCATAAGCAAGCAAGCAAGGTAGTGATGATGGTGGTGGTGGTGGTGGTAGTGTCGGTGGTGGTGGTAGTGGTGGTGGTGGTGGTGGTAGTGTCGGTGGTGGTGGTAGTGGTGGTGGTGGTAGTGGTGGTGGTGGTAGTGGTGGTGGTGGTGGTGGTGGTGAGGTGTGGACTGCTGCACATACAAGTATAAAGACCGAGGCTCTACTTTGTGAACGTAAAGATTGTATTCCAGGGTTCAGATAAATACTAAAATGTACCAATACATATAAACATAACGACCTCAGTGAGAACAACTATACTACTGCTAAGAACAACAACGTCTACGAACATATATTAATGAAAACTTGGATATGATTTGTTTTCTTTTTTAGTTCAATGAAAATGTTTTGAACATGGAGAACGGAATATGGAAATAGTTACTCTTATAATTATCTGGAGGGTTTATAGTAATATGATAATGTAAAGTAAACGCAACTCTTAACTATAATTAATTATTCGTCTGTGGAGTAATATTAAAAAACTGAACCGAATGGTTTTATAAAATTCTGGTACGCAAAAAATAAATAAATATAGTCTTTCTTTATTTCTTGCTTTCTCTCTCTCTCTCTCCCTCTCTTTCTTTCTTTCTTTCTTTCTAGATCAACATAAACACAAGAGCATTTAACATCAAAGAATCGCCTTTCCGGACCTCACTGATGTATGGTCTTAGCGCCTTGAGGGATATTTTGTCATGTGTGGCTTGAAGCGGCTAATGATTAAACCATGAAATAAGTTACTTGACTTCACTGATGTGTCTCATGTTAATACAACTGAGCAGAACTGGCCAGACCTTCCGTCAATATCTCATTACTGAAAAAAGATAAAAGATGGTCAATCCCCAGAGAGTGATCTTACGAGGTCGTAAAGGAGGTTATGTGCTATGTCAGGCTCTGGAGTCGATGAACCTTACTGCTGCTCTCGTCTTAACACTGTCTTCACCCGAAATGCTCCACTGTAACAACTATAATACTCAACAGAACCTTGAGGGTTATTCTCAACCTTGAGTTATTATTGAACATTGAGTTATTCTTCAACTTTAAGTTATTCTTGCACCTTGACAGTCATTCTACAGTGGTTAATACTTGAATGCTTGAGTTAAGTGTGTACAGTAGCCCCAGGCTTTTTGCTCACCTATTTACCTCAGATTTATTCATTTTTTTCCTGTTCATTTTACAGACAGACAGACAGATGGAAGACGATAATATATGTGTTTATAATGGCCCATCAGAGTAGAATTTATTCAATATTTTCAAATATATTTATTGAGAACCATATAAAGGGTAATTTAGTGCATATTATATATATTTATACAGTACCTTTCTGTAACGTGAATGAGATAAAAATGTGTTAATCGTAGATAGTTCAATTTGTGGCTCATCACAATACCAGAGGAACTGTAATTAGAAGGGAGAGAGAAGACAATGCTAACATGATTACAAAGGAAAGGGAAAATGATTATTGAGATGAAATTGGATTGGAAACGTAGGGAAAGAGGAAGCGATAGTGTGTATATACAGGGTGTTCCGTAAATACTTTTCATAAATTAGGCGGTGTATTCCTGAGACATACATAAAGATTAATGACTAAATTACCAAACTGCCAATTCTCAATAGTTTCAGAGTTACAACACATGACAGGTTTGGTGGAAAGGTGATGAAACCTGTGGGGTGTATAGTATATAAAACGTCCAATTGTTATGCCATAACTTAGCAACTTGAATTACGTTTAAGAGGAATATAATAATGAGGGCACATATGGCACAACAACCAAAAACAAACAAATTAGCAACTCAGCACAACTTACTCCTTAATATTTATCACTTAAAATTAATGTTACTTCAATACACGACAAACAATGTTAAATGCAAAAGTTTCAAACACAAATAAGGACGAAATAGTACGTGATGGGTTCAATCACAGCCTCTTACTGTATCACACCAGTTCAGGAGTGAAGGTTTGGAATTATACACGTCACGAAAGATTTAAATAAAATTTAATAAAAAAAGTTTACCAGAATAAATGTGCACCTTACATAATGAACGGACTTTGAAAATATTTAGAATAGGACAAAACATTGTAGGCAATGACTCTTTACAAAGTTAAACTGCACTTGGTTTTCCATCCTTCATAAACAACTAATATGTGCACAGTATATAAACCATAAACCACCTTACAACGCAATACATATGATACAGCTAGAGCAGCAGTGAATATATAATACTCAACTAAACCAGCACTAATATAAAACAACTCATATATATATATATATATATATATATATATATATATATATATATATATATATATATATATATATATATATATATATATATATATATATATATATATATATATATATATATATATATATATATATATATATATATATATATATATATATATATATATATATATATATATATGTAAACAGAAAGAGAGAGAGAGAGAGAGAGAGAGAGAGAGAGAGAGAGAGAGAGAGAGAGAGAGAGAGAGAGAGAGAGAGAGAGAGAGAGAGAGAGAGAGACTATACACATCGAAATAAACAATGCCTCATAAACAATTTAATATTTCATCTAACGCCCAAAAAATTGATGACGACGATGAAAAAATATTTGATTTCCACAACTTGTTTTTACAGAGTGTGTGTGTGTGTGTTGTGTGCTCTTGATGTCTTACAGAGCCTTACACTGAAAGAGATTCGAACCCCCGTTAGGTATATTGACTGGCCTGAGAGTGAGGTGAACTTTTGACGGTCTGTCAGTATTGAGAGGCTCATTGGTCTCCAACATGGCTTCACAAGCGAGCGTTCATGTCTGACTAATCTATTAACTTTTTTTTCAACTGCTTTCGAATCAGTGGACGACGGGCACAATTATGATGTGGTAAATCTCGACTTTAACAAAGCCTTTGACAGAGTCCCCCACGAACGACTAATACGAAAAGTATAGGCTCATGGCATTGGAGGAGATATTTAAAAATAGATTAGTGCGTGGTTACAGGACAGGAAACAGCGAGTGAGCATTAACGGCACTAAATCCGATTGGAGTAACGTCACTCTTGATGTCTTACAGAGCCTTACACTGAAAGAGATTCGAACCCCCGTTAGGTATATTGACTGGCCTGAGAGTGAGGTGAACTTTTGACGGTCTGTCAGTATTGAGAGGCTCATTGGTCTCCAACATGGCTTCACAAGCGAGCGTTCATGTCTGACTAATCTATTAACTTTTTTTTCAACTGCTTTCGAATCAGTGGACGACGGGCACGATTATGATGTGGTAAATCTCGACTTTAACAAAGCCTTTGACAGAGTCCCCCACGAACGACTAATACGAAAAGTAGAGGCTCATGGCATTGGAGGAGATATATAAAAATAGATAAGTGCGTGGTTACAGGACAGGAAACAGCGGGTGAGCATTAATGGCACTAAATCCGATTGGAGTAACGTCACTACTGGAGTACCCCAAGGCTCAGTACTCGGACCATTATTATTCATTATATACATTAACGACAGAAATATCGGCGTAGACAGCAACATAAGTATATTTGCAGATGACGCTAAAATAGGGCGTGTAATTAAATGTGACGAGGACTCCGCAAAACTACAGGAAGATCTAAACAAATTTTTCGAATGGTCTGAAAAATGGCAGATGAAATTCAATGTGCACAAATGTAAAGTACTTAGTCTAGGAGATGTAAACAGAGAAACCAGATACCAAATGAACAACGATGTTATAGAGAAATCCAACTGTGAGAACGATTTAGGAGTAATGATAAGTAGGAATCTTAAATCAGGTAAACAATGTGTATTTGCTTGAAACAAAACTAACAAAGTACTTGGGTTCATACAAAGGAGTGTCAGTTACAAGACTAGCGAGGTCATCCTAAAAATATATCTTGCGTTTGTTAGACCTCACTTGGATTATGCAGTTAAATTCTGGTCACCGTATTACAGAATGGATATAGATAGACTCACAAGAAAGAATTCAGAGGAGAATGACAAGACTAATCCCGGGCATTAGGAACCTTGAGTACAGAGACAGGTTAAAGCATCTTAATTTGCACCCCCTCGAGAGACGTAGAGTGAGGGGCAATGTGATAGAGGTGTATAAATGGAAGTCAGGGCTAAACAAAGGGGACATAACAAAGGTACTCAAACTATCCAACCAGGAGCGAACTGGTAACAATGGTCTTAAATTAAACAAATTTAGATTTAGGTGCGAAATAGGTAAACATTGTTTTAGAAATAGAGTAGTGGATGAGTGGAACAAGTTGCTAAACATCATCATTAACTTGAATACGCTGGATAGTTTCAAACATAGGTTGGATGGATATATGAGCAATAGGGGTTGGGTGTAAATGGGGCTGCCCAGTATGGGCCAATACACCCGCTGCAGTTTCCTCCATTCTTATGTTCTTATATCCGAACCCAACAGAGATACATATTCTTTTCAATCATACATCACTGCCGTAATATCCGATGTTCCGGGATTTCACTTCAAAATCCTTAAAGCTAATCAAACTTTTCGAGGCTTTTGCGGCCGGCTGGCATCTTCTATTCCTTGGCCCACTTTCTTTTTCCATTAGTTCATTCTTGCGAGACGGCAGGGTGGAGGAGCAGAGACGTCTGAATGGTGAACCTCCAGGGATTACACTTACTTTACTGGGCATTTCTCCTAGTTTGAGCTCCCGTGGACGTTTCTTCCACTGGAGTTGAGAACTTAAACTTTTGGAACGAAAGCGACTATTTCACAGCATCACATCTTTCATACTTGACAAACATTAAATATCGTACTGAGCAAAACGAATTTCTCTTCAACAGATAAGTTTTACATACATACTATAAAGAATTTTCACAAATTTGAAAGATTGTTTGATAGATGTCAGTAATTCGTCTTTATAAGGGAATTAGTAAGGCCGTTTATACCTCGATATGATTCACTAATGTTCTAGTGAGTGATTTTAAAATTTGAAATATTCCACAATTTTGTCCATAAAAGGATCGTGTAGTTTATAATATAAGAGAGAGAGAGAGAGAGAGAGAGAGAGAGAGAGAGAGAGAGAGAGAGAGAGAGAGAGAGAGAGAGAGAGAGAGAGAGAGAGAGAGAGAGAGAGAGAGAGAGGAGAGAGAGAGAGAGAGAGAGAGAGAGAGAGAGAGAGAGAGAGAGAGAGACGACACTTACCAACACCATCACAGAGTAAATCGTCCGAGTACTTCATGAGTTACCCCTAAAAAAAAATCCCGAGCACGGAAACAAAGTTGAATTCATAGAACTCCGGATTGATTCGATTAGTGAGTGAATTACAAAAACGTATTCAAATGAGATCATATTTCTCGTATTTCCGGAAATTGCAGTGTAACTGAATTTTCTGATCCGGAATCAGACGAGTTGAAATTGCATAATGAGAATGATTGGGACTCAACCACGCCATTCACACTCAGGTAATCCATCCAATATTTTCGAAAATAGAAAAAGAAGAAGAAAATAAGGAGGAAGATGATGAAAGGAGGGAGAATTGATGTGGTAGAATGATAAGAGAGACGGAGAGGGACCAGTCTGTGAGTCTAGGTGGATTAATGGTGTTTGTTTTAGGCTAGGTTAGGTTAACTTAGGTTAGGTTAGGTTCTCATTCGCATATCGTGACATCAGAAAGGAATAAGAGGCTCTAATTTGTCAATTTTCAGGTTTATAGGCCATGATTGGTCCATATCTACCGTGACATCAGAAAGAAATAAGAGGCTCTGATTGGTCCATCTTTACGGAGTCATTATATGAAGAAATATTACAAAACAGAACAGATATATTTTTGACACAGCTGAAGTAAACAAGTCAATTACTAGACTCACCTGTTGTTTGGTGATTTACAGGTGTTAATAAGATGACTTACAGGACGAGGAAGAGAGGCAGGGAAAGGGTAGAAAAGAAGGACTAGGAGGAAGAATTGGAAGAGAGAAGTAGAAGGAACAGGAAGAAATGAATCTATACGGTGGACGAAATCATAACATAATCGAAAAGTCCCCCCCCCCTTCTCCTCCACCCTAAAAAAAATAGGTGGGGCCATTCATCAGTTACCTGTGTGTCTTGGTATATCTAATTAACACCTGATATTTAAAACAGGTCATATTCACGTAATTTGGAACCTTTTTTTTCGCTCCTTGTTCTTCCTCTTCAGGTGGTTCTTGAGGGTGTCTTTTAAGTACGACTCGAGGGGAAAGGAAAAAAAAAGTAGGAACTGGAGTGTTGTTGAGTATGAAGGCGTCAGACTAAGAGACATTCAAGTCAGACATTCGTATAAGGTAACATTGAATTGAAAGCGACATTCTAATCAGAGGGGCATTCATATCACTCAAGGGGGCATTGTAACACGTGAATATGAATTAAAGTGCAGAATAATAAATTGAACTGAGGAATATAATTAAGATGTCCGTCTGTCATTCTGTCTATATGTGCCTGTCTGTCTGTCTGTCTGTCTGTCTGTTTTTCACTTTCCAGACTCCTTTTATGCCTATTCTATGGATCTCTCTCTCTCTCTCTGTCAATTTGTTTCTTTATTTCTCTCACTATTTTTCAACCTAATCATTCGCTCACTCTCTCTTTCTCTGTCTAGCTAATTTATATTTATATCCTCCCTTTTCTTTCCTTTTATTTCCCTCTACCTCATTTATCTCTCTAATTTCTCTTTTTTCCCACCTTTACTCTCTTCATCTCTCTATGTCTGTTTTCACTCCTGTTTCATTTGTGTTAAACCCGCGAGAGAGAGAGAGAGAGAGAGAGAGAGAGAGAGAGAGAGAGAGAGAGAGAGAGAGAGAGAGAGAGAGAGAGAGAGAGAGAGAGACGAATTATCTCACAGGAAGAACTGGCAATTACACCCCCCCTCGCGTCCTCTACTCACTTGGGAATTTGTTTTCCAATTTATCTACAAGAAAAGTAATTCTAGTCCCAAGGCCTTTGTGTCGCCGGGATGATTGATCTTATTACGACCAAAAATAATAAATCTTTGAGATCTTCGGGAATATTAAGACATATTGTTTTACTTTTGTGAAGGAGGCCGGGCGAGAGACACACTGATATTAAATTAATTAGTGGGTTTTTTTTATGTCGCGGGAGATATTGTGTGTGTGTGTGTGTGTGTGTGTGTGTGTGTGTGTGTATGTGTGTGTGTTGTATGTGATGGGCTATGTGTGTTATTCAGGACACAATTAGGGAATCTCCAGTCAGAGAAAACAATCTATTGATAATTGTTTATATCTGGGAAGGAGGAGATGGGGAAGGGGAGAGCACTTGTCTCCATGGTCAAGTTAGCGGGCAGCGCCGACTTGAATGAGGTGTGTGTGTGTGTGTGTGTGTGTATGTGTGTGTGTGTGTGTGTGCGTGTGTGTGTGTGTGTGTGTGTGTGTGTGTGTGTGTGTGTGTGTGTGTGTGTGTGTGTTATTCCAATCCATAGAGAAAACATCTGAAATGTTTCACTCTTTCTCTCATTTTCTCCTCCTGTGAGTGTGTGTGAGGCGGGGGGTAAAAATCACGTGATTAGGTTAGTGGCGATAGTAGTATAGTAGTAGTGATGGTGGCGATAGTAGTAGTGATGGTGGCGATAGTAGTAGTGATGGTGGCGATAGTAGTAGTGATGGTGGCGATAGTAGTAGTAATGGTGGTGGTAGTACTAGTGATGGTGGCGATAGTAGTAGTGATGGTGGCGATAGTAGTAGTAATGGTGGTGGTAGATGGTGGTGTTGCTGCGGGCAGACCAGTTCCCGTTTTAAGGTTCGCTGCTTACTACTTTTTTCATCCATTTTATGGGTTACACGGGTGCACAAATTGCTCTGATTGGTCAATTAGGGACATGAAAAAAAGATAAATTACATAAATTCCATCGATGATAGGAGGGAACAGATTACAGTTGTGTGTGAAATATATTACAAACAGCGGTGTGTTTCAGTACTCGGTGTATTGTATAACTATATCTCCTAATATTTTGTGATCTATTTATTCTCTGACATTAAGTGTTGTTCAAGTAGAGTACAGAATATTGTGATATTCTGGCTTCAAAATACTTCATTCGAGTACGTAAATCTCTTCATATATATATATATATATATATATATATATATATATATATATATATATATATATATATATATATATATATATATATATATAATATATATATATATATATATATATATATATATATATATATATATATATATATATATATATATATAATATATATACAGTATATATATAATATATATATATATATATATATATATATATATATATATATATATATATATATATATATATAGTTACGTATACAATAAGTGAATAAAAAACCCGCCTGCCGCTGGATTAGGTTAAACACATACGTCGTGTACCTCAAAGACCTTCTGAGGACCATCAGCCGCAGACGTACAACATGGCCGCTGGCGTTGAGGATTGACAAATAATCTGGTATTGTCTATCTCGTGAGTTGTGTTCAATTGACTTTGTGTAGAGATTGAGTTGAAATTGAGTTTACGTTTTCTTCTGCTGCCAGATGACGCCATTCGAGTAAAACGCCTGGCTTAACTTTCCGCTGCTGGAATCAACTGATGGAATGTAAACAAACTCCTTTTGCCGGTAGTCCTCAATCGTTGCGGGTACAAATAGAGCTATGAAAACATTTTAACCTGAAAATAAAACATGGTTTTCGAAAACGTCGCCACAAAAAGAATCGAAAGTAAAGGGTTGCTATCCCAAAGACCGTTCCAGCGCCCATTATGATATTCTGTATAATAAAGGCTTTACCCTGGGAACACAAGGCTTGTCAACACACGGCAAATATCATGTTATCCATCACACAATATTGGTCGCTCTTTTTACGGTTATTTCTGATATATGAATGAGACATAAATATATTGCTTGGTCAAGTTTTCCTCTCACTGATGTTATCATTATATATTTCTATTATAATCCCTCTTTCTCTCTGTCTCTCATCTTATCTCCTAGCATCTCAATTTACCTTCCTCTCCCTACCTGCTGGCCTCTCGCCTCCCTCTCCCTCCCAATGGCCTCTTACTGTAAATGAATACACCTGTACGCAGAAGACGGGCGAACTTTCGTCTGGTGTTGATGTTTTCTCGTGCTGGCCATAACATTTGACTACCCGCTTTCCCTTGATGTTATATCCCAGGAGAATTTTCTGTGGTGTCTTGACCTTGTTCTGACAACGTCTTGACCATGTTTTGACTCGATCATTTCTTAACCATGTCTTAAGCATATCTTGACCGCGTCTTAACCATGTCTTAAAGGGAGTGACTACTGATAACACTCCTACTACGACAATGGATAAAATTTATTTCTGTACATTTTCTGAGAACTGTGTGGCTATGAGTTAATTCTTTTATTCGTTTATTTCTGACTAAATATAACACCGGGTGAAACTGCTTTTACCGGGACCATTACAAGTGAGTGTATCTCGAGACTCTTACTGCAGTGTTAACTTACATCTCTCTCTTCTTCTTCTTCTTCTCTCCCCTATCTCACTCTCTCTCTCACTCTCTCTCTCGCTCTAAATTTTTGTTTCTAACACTCCAGATTTGTATTACCTGTACCCCTGTCATTCCAGATTTAATCTTCTATCATCGCAGGTTAAGCGCCTCTAATACCCTCACCTTGTTACCTGCCGCTATTACTCCAGATTTTTATTTCTACCACCCCAGATTTTATTTATCTATTAGTTTTGATTATGTGTCCCTAATACCCCAGATTTTTTCCCTCCGTCAACCCTTCAGATTCGCCAGTCTCCACCAGAGCAGATTTTTACCCGTGGTGCAGTGTAGTATTGCGTCCTAATCTGGTCTTCCCTGAGTCCCTTGTCTGATGGTAATGGCCGGGCTTCCTACTCTATTGTTGGCGCCTTATTTTAGTGCTAAGATTTCCCCTCATAACGCGTCTTTTACTGCCTCTGAGAAATAATAGAGAGTTTCCTCTTACTCCGTCGCTTCTAAAAGGGATAATACATTCAGGCGCCGTTAGCAAAAAGATAGAAAAAAAATTATGAAGTAGGTTTTGCGATTAAAAGTTATATTATGTTGTCCCTCAGTTTTACTTAAAAGAGGAAAAGATCTGAAACAATATATTATTATTATTATTATTATTGTTTATCTCTTCTTATTTTTATTCTTCGTGTTGTTATTCTCTCCAATTTCTTTCGTCCCTTTTCATTTCCTCTTTTTTTTTATCTTTTTCGTTTTTTTCCTCTTGCTGTCTCCTCCTTAGTTTTATCTGCATTTTTTTCTTCTCTCCTTCCTTTTTCTTACTTTCCATTTCATCCCGTTTCTTTTACTTCTCTCTCTCTTCTTATCATTCTTCATTTTCCTTCATCCTCCCACCATCTCTTCAATTATCTCTATTCCTTCCCCTGCTCCTCTCGGTTTAATTTTACAGGACCCACGCACTCCCTTCCCCCAGATACACGTACCTCCTTCCCCCAGCTCAACGCACCTCTTCCCCGAGTTCAACACACCCCTTTCCCAACTCAACGCACCTCTTCCCCGAGCTCAACGCACCCCT
Source organism: Homarus americanus (assembly GCF_018991925.1). Taxonomy (NCBI): domain Eukaryota; kingdom Metazoa; phylum Arthropoda; class Malacostraca; order Decapoda; family Nephropidae; genus Homarus; species Homarus americanus. The sequence goes on along the minus strand of NW_024732440.1, from coordinate 9,319,164 downwards.
TCCCGAGCTTAATGCACCCCTTCCCCCAGCTCAACGCACCTCTTCCCCGAGTTCAACACACCCCTTTCCCAACTCAACGCACCTCTTCCCCGAGCTCAACGCACCCCCTTCCCCAGCTTAATGCATCCCTTCCCCAGCTCAACACACCTCTTCCTCCACCTCAACGCACCTCTTCCCCCACACTCCACTCACCCCTACCCTCATGCACCCCTCCCGCTACGCTCTCTACAGGTAAATATGGTAAACTACAAGACCAAGAGAAGTAAACACACTTGGGTAATTGACTGACGTGTTGTGAGGTAAGTGAAAGAGCTGGTTATACTTTGGGTGCCTAGTTCGCGTGATACTTTGGTTTGTTTTAGTTAATGGTTTAATTTTACGTTGATAATTTGGTTTAGTTCCTATTCTAATTATTACTTCGTTTTATATTTCCATTACTTGGTTTGTATTTTCATTAATACTTTCGTTTATTTATCGATTAATACTTTGGTTTATGTTCTATATTGTGTGTTGGTTTCTAACTTTACGTGCTCACAACATACACACAGACAGACACAGACTCATACTATAGATAGCTCCAACAACAGCATCGTACCAAGTTTGAACCACAGAAACGACCCATTTAGACGATTCCAAATCAGTTCCTGTCGAAACCACAATTTTCCACAGGACGAACTTTTTCCCCCAGGATATTCAGTTAAATTATGCAAATTCGAATACCAAATGACCCCCATCAAGGAAGCGTCTCTGTGGATAAGGACCAGATATTGCTCTTATCATAGTGAAGGGTCTTGCGAATGGCTGATGAATATTGATTATAAGGAAGAGAAAGATAATGCACTAGGATTTATGAACCAACTTTTTTGTTTTTTATCTTGTGAGTAATTTTTGTATATGAGGGAGAGTTTTTTATTGGTCAAAATAATCATCATAGCTCATTTTAATTTGTTTTATTTTACTGTGGTACTGTTTCTATAATTGAGTTTTTCCAGCACCTTCCGGAAGCTCCAGGTAACCAACAATGACTTAAAATATAAAAACTTATATCAGAAGTTCACCCTTACTCATAAAACTCACTTCTGCTTCCCCAGGATGAAAGACCAGTCAGCCTCCAGGAAGAATGATCTCAAACGAAACTTATTTTGTTAACGTCGCTTATACTACAAGTTGTGTCTACCTATCACGCCACACCGCCTTGGAGAATGAACTTATCTTTTGTCATGTTTACTATTTATTGCTGGCTGGGAAACTCTCCTCCCTCTGGCAGGACCATATCGATGATAAATGGAAAGGCAAACAAGACCAATAATCTCATTTTCTCTCTCCCTGAGCGAGGCGATCAAGAGGCAAGATGTTGAGAGCTTTTGGGAGCAGCACGTTTATACCCCCCCCCACACACGTTATCCTCACAGTGGTTCTACTACACAGTTGAGTTTACATACATATACACATATACAAACAGACACAAAGTCATAAAAAGTAAAAGAAGAGAGAGGTACATATTTACACACATCTACTGCAGGAAGACACTATACTTCATCTGTACAAACCATAAGGGAAACGTCTTGTAAATTTATCCTAGACTCAGCAAAACACAGCGACAGAATTAATAGAATCTTCACCGCCTTTGTTGTTCGATAATGATATCAAAGGGTTGAAATAAACAAAGGAAATTTTCGCTCATTCTAAGAAAATTATCTTAATTGTTCTGAAGTATAAAAGAAGTATAATATAAAGGGGATAGTGAGGAGAGGAATAAATTAAACATACTAATAATGCCAAAAATAACAGGGATTTGCTTGCCTCCCACCTCAGAACCCACGGAAATAAACCCAGACTATTTTATTCTTTCCTGAATAAATCTAATTTAGACTAACCTAACCGAACGTAATCTGACTAAATCTATGATAAACTAACTCCCGACATAACCGAACTTAACCCACATTAAATACGCGGTTCTTCACTAAAAGAGAAAATATTAATTTGTATTTTAATGCCTCTAGGGACTTTAGTATCTAAGGTCTTCAAGTAAGTAACGGGTTTATATACCAGGCAAACAACTACTAATAATAACACAAACAACAACAACAACAATAAAAAAACAGCAATAACAACAACAACAACAACAACAACAATAACAATAATAATAATAATAATAATAATAATAATAATAATAATAATAATAATAACAATAATAATAATAGCAACATCAACTTAAATATATACATACACTTAAGGACAGTGAACCATAAAAGTGTGTGAGAGGCGGAGGAGGAAGGTAATCACCTGAGTGTTGGTGCTGGAGACTGCCTGCTAAAATCACCTGACATTCTCCTTATATTATATTCATGAGAAACACGATTTATGTCTGATAAATTCTGAGGTATTTAAGTTGGTATTTTGTGGCCTAAATAAGTCTCTCTTTCCAACTCGCTTTTGTGAGTGCTATTTTTCAGTTCAATGACCAGCTTTACTGACTTTACTGGTGGATCTGATGGTCGTGTGAAGGATGTTTCTTGTCATCTTTTCAAATGCGGTTTAGTAATGATCGGTTGTTGGTCTCACTTATTTATTGTATTTTATCTTTCTGTTATTATTTGTGGTTGTATTTTGTTGCGTCTCTGTTTGTCGTAGTTTTTCTTATTTCTTATTATTCTCTCGTCTCACTCATTCCTTTTTACTTCAACTATCTCTCTGCGTGTTTTTAATCTCTCTTAATCGTTTCTCTTTATTCGCCAATTAACATTTTAAGAAGCCTACGACGGTTTTGCTAAAGAATGATAACCTTTCCTCTGTGTTGCTGTAACAAAGGAAATTCGTTTTTCATGGTATAATTTACTGTTATGATGTCGCTTACCATCATATAGTCATATTATACCTAAAGTATGTTAGGTTAGGTTATATTTTCTATTAAATAACTAATCTAAATGTATTATGATGATGTACAGTACTTACCCGTCTATGAACAGTTGGAAGTTTTAAAGAAAATCCTGGAAGTTATCGGTGATCATTGGATCCCTAACAGCCAAACTTCTCCACAGGTAAGATAAATAGAAACGGAGTAGGTATATTTCCTAATGACTTCATGTCAGGTAATTTCTTTGGACAATTTTCTTTTTACGTTTTATTAAGCTGGAATATATTCATGTTTTGCATTTAAGTCATGTTCATGATAAGCTCAAGTTCAAGTAGTGGTTGAAAACCAAGTAATTATATGTAGAAATAATTCCCCCCCCCCCCCCACCTTCTCAGGGCCTTTCATTAACCCTGGCTGAAAAATAAAATGTTAAATGCTTCGAACATCAGACCATGAAAGACCGTATGTGACTCTGACTCTGACCTCACTACACATGACCTGGCCGACGAGTGTATGACAACATCACTATATGCTGTACTGTACAGATAGAGAACAACACACATGTGTGTGAAGGACAGACGCCACCCCACACACTTTTGTTTTAGACGACTAAATGACCTGGAAACTGCTTGTTAATGACCAAACTTTTTGTTGCGAGCGCGAATATAAATTACAATTTGAGACTCTGCCAGAGTTTTCCCCCCAAAAAGCTGACATCCATCTCCCGCGACGCCATCAAAAGGAACCTTCATGATGAATCTCCCACGGTCGAGATTTGCCTGTGTTATGACGGCGTCTTACCAGTTTCTCCTCCCCCTCTCATTTTCTGGGTACATGAACAACTTTTCACATTAGTGCCACGAAAAATATAGCTTTCCCTTGTCCGTCCCGAATGTCCTAACGCATATGACACTTTTATAGTCCCTGAGTTGTTGGTGACGATTTTATAATGTTGAGTCTCATGTTTATGCGGATGTGGGAATCATATGAGAACATCTTATATCCTGGCAACGCTGAGATGCCACCAGGAGCGGCCACACACCAACTTTTAGCCCCTTAATGATGGACTTCGACTCTAGTCAGCTCTTGTCAAACCCACGACTTTCCATACACGAGGCATGTAATAAAGAGTTGTTTGGTGAACCAACTTAGGTAACATAACTGGCAGAGGAGTATTAATAAGTGTGGTGTCGGGAGGTGCACTTCTTGGCACACGTTTCTAATATCTGAAGAAAACGTTTGTCAGAGATCACCCAGGCCATTTATTTTTACTAACACTTCTTTCTCGTGTACAACACATATTTTCAATTTCTCATATTCCCATGTATTCTATTTCATCAATTCTTGTCAGGGGCTTGAGATTCCATTTTCACTAATTTCGATTCTATTTTTTTATATTTTCTCTCTCTTTCTCTCTCTCTCTCTCTCTCTCTCTCAACATCGGTTACCTCGCTTTACTTAGGCTTATTTTGCCCCTTGTGTATTGTTATATCACTGTAATCACTCCTTTGGTACAATATTTTCAGACTATCGTCACCTCCTGCCTCACTCACACTTGTTGGCCTGAGTCAGTGATGGGGAGTATGCCATGATGACTCATTATGTCTGTCTCCGTCCTATTGTTTCTCTGAATAAAAAAACAACAAACTACTTATGGTAATATTAATAACGGTGGTAATAATAGTGATAAAAGTATTTCTTATAATAAAACAACAACACCAGTAAAAATAATACATATAATAAAAATAATAATAAATAATTCGAAGAGGAATAATCATTGTCATCCCCATCAATTCTTTTCACCTTTCAATGCGTATTAAAGTTCTCTTCGTTCTTAACCCTTCCTCTGTGTGTGTGTGTGTGTATCGGCTGGAGTTGTTTCCCCTTAAAGATACGCTAATCATTAAAATACAGTGTTCTGTATAGGTAGATCGTCTATACACATTTTTTTTGTACATAAAATTAACACTTAAGAACAACGACAAATATACATAGTTTTAGTGGAACCATTTTCTCCATTTACACACACACACAATAGTTGGCCTTTTTTCCTTTACCTTTTAATGATCCGACTCCTTTTATTCATGAATGTAAATGGATTTTAGCTTTGGAAATAATTTAATCACTCTGTAAAAATTTCTTTGACGTTTCGTTCTCGCTGGGAGTAAAAAGGTTCCTTCATAAAGGCTCTATTATACAGAATAAACACCCTAACTGTGTATACGATTTTTATCTAATATATTTTTCCGATACTCAGAAGAAAAATAAGGTGAATATTATTTTCTCCTCGGAATCTCTCCAACCAAGCGAAATTGTATACTAGTTTATCCCCTCACAATAGAGATTTCATTTTGCCATTAAGTGACAAAAAATTCCTTGATATTTGTGTATCTAAAGTGTGGCATTACAGTGTAGCAGCTGGTGTAGTACACGGGGGGAGGCACGACTGTATTGCATGGCTCTTCAATTAGCTTGGGTATGAGCGTGAGGCAAGACGTGGGTCTGTACTGTATATGTGAGTCACATATACAAACTTGAATATTCAATGGACCTTTCCAGCCTAAACTAACTTCACCCTTAGGACTGGGGCCCGTTATGATTGGATGTCATCAAGACTATAGGGCCAATTAGATCTGGGCCCCAAAGGAAAATATTAGATTAAATTAGATTAGATAGAAATTGTGATTATCACCTGTAAGAACCGGGATATTTAATCACCCACCTTGTATATTGTTGGGCACGAGTTACCTCACTACCTACCTATCCCCAGTTAACTCCCCATCCACTCAACGTTAGTCCTCACGAGTTACCTCACTACCTACCTATCCCCAGTTAACTCCCCATCCACTCAACGTTAGCCCTCACGAGTTACCTCACTACCTACCTATCCCCAGTTAACTCCCCATCCACTCAACGTTAGTCCTCACGAGTTACCTCACTACCTACCTATCCCCAGTTAACTCCCCATCCACTCAACGTTAGCCCTCACGATTACTCACACCAGTTATCCCATCCACCCAACCCACAAAATCCTCGAGTTACCTCACTACCTACCTATCCCCAGTTAACTCCCCATCCACTCAACGTTAGTCCTCACGAGTTACCTCACTACCTACCTATCCCCAGTTAACTCCCCATCCACTCAACGTTAGTCCTCACGAGTTACCTCACTACCTACCTATCCCCGGTTAACTCCCCATCCACTCAACGTTAGTCCTCACGAGTTACCTCACTACCTACCTATCCCCAGTTAACTCCCCATCCACTCAACGTTAGTCCTCACGAGTTACCTCACTACCTACCTATCCCCAGTTAACTCCCCATCCACTCAACGTTAGCCCTCACATACAACAGGAACTACAGATATTATGTGACTCATATTGAAATTTATTAACCTGAGAAATATTATAGATAGAACACTCTAGTTTTATTATACTTGACACACAACTCATACTGTTTTGTTTTTGTTGTCTTAGTCAAGGAAAATAAAGTCAGCGTGTTGTATCTATGTTGTTTTTTAGGTTATCGAGTATTAATATGAGTCAGGTAATTTATAGACACACTATAGTTTTACATGATTTTAAGAAGTCAGTTCAGGGATTCAAAGTTGATACAATACTGCAATAGACACACTGTAATCTATATTTACACACACACACACACACACACACACACACACACACACACACACACACACACAACAGCATGGTGCCATCTTTGGAACCCTTGTGTGATCTCTCAAGTAGCTGAAACTACAGACTTCAAAAAGGAGAGTGGAGGAGGAGGAGGAGGAGGAGGAGGAGGTGTTGATGATCAGAAGACAGAGACCAAGTGCTTAAGTGCAGTACCACGGTGATTACAGGAGTCAGGGCAGAAGACTTGGGTGGAGGTCCAGAATTGGAAGGCGTGTGTGTGTGTGTGTGTGTGTGTGTGTGTGTGTGTGTGTGTGTGTGTGTGTGTGTGTGTGTGTGTGTGTAACAGAAGGCTGCCTCTTGCTAAGTCCGAGTTACTGGTGTGTTTCTACCTCGACAATATTTCTTGCTATACCGGAGTCAACTTTTTGATAGGTTTAATCCCTCGACCAACATATTCAAAATATATAGATCCAACCTTTAAAATAAACCTAAAATAAATCATTTTCCTGTATATATTGTGTCAGGAAAATGTAAAAAAAAAAAATTGTTAATGGTACGAACATATTGGAAGATTATTAAAGAAGAGAGGATGGTTGAACAAAAAATCAACCCGGATTCCCGATAAGTGATGGTAGTGTAAGATTATGTAAGAATGTCAATATCAAAAACAACAGCTGCTGTATCTGTGCCCAGAGAATCCTGTCAAAAAGCTATGACCCCCTGGAGGCAGGCTGGAGTGTGCCTGCAATCGTTTCCATTAGTTAAGGTCCCAGAGAGAGGGGAACAATAGGGGTGGGGGGTAACGGGGTACTTTGAACCAGGAATAAGTGGGATATGTACCGTGATGGTGAGTTGGTTGGTTGTTCTCTCACACCGGCCCCTCCTTAAGCCTCCTCTTAACATATTGCTGTATTTCATCTTTGACTCACTGCTCAACAGCATGTCTGATTGTGTTATTGTCATGGTTTTACGACGATTATACATAAGGATAATGTAAGTTTCCCCTCAGAGCCAAGGGTTTCTTTGTGGCGGGAAGACAGGCAAGGGGAGCTGTCAGAAGCGGGTGTGGTGCAGCTCTCAACACTGTTGGTGTGTGTACTGAGTCAACACACCGTCATCAAAGCGGGCGGACGACGTGATGCTGAACCTCCAAGGTGTGTGACGAGAACATCCTTCTCCTGTTGTTAGGCCCTTCTTCCGTGTGAGGATCTGTTGTTAGGCCCTTCTTCCGTGTGAGGATCTGTTGTTAGGCCCTTCTTCCGTGTGAGGATCTGTTGTTAGGCCCTTCTTCCCTGTGAGGATCTGTTGTTAGGCCCTTCTTCCTTGTGAGGATCTCTTGTTAGGTCCTTCTTCCCTGTGAGGATCTCTTGTTAGGCCCTTCTTCCCTGTGAGGATCTCTTGTTAGGTCCTTCTTCCCTGCGAGGATCTCTTGTTAGGCCCTTCTTCCCTGTGAAGATCTGCTGTTGGAGGAGGTGTGACGTTATGACATAAAAACACATTTATTTTTAGACAGAGAATAACATTAACACATTATAACGCTGACGGATTAAGCAGAAGAAATATTTAATTATTAGTTACTATAATTTCAACTTTATCACCATAACGTTAATCAAGTTTATCACGTGAATTATAGAGAAGCTTCAGACTCACCCATCACAACTATGACCGATAATGAATAAGTATAATTGTCTGGTATAGAAGAGGATATTGATATAGTTTCCCAGTCAATACATTCACAGAGAAAGTGTTGTTGTTGGTTGCTTCTTCGCTAACTAGGGAAATGTAACACGGGTTTACAGTATATTAATTTGGTGTATTCAGACAAGACCCAGGAAGGCTTATCAATCTCTGGCATTTGTTTGCAATATAGTCTACTTTTTGTTCTTGTATAATGTAGAAAAATCTTAGTTTATCTGAATCTTGATTTCAACAGCGGATTACAACAGATTCAAGGGTAAATCCAGCATTATCTTAGGCTGGATTACCTGAGTTACAATAGCCTGAGTTTACTAGATTGACTTTGATAGTTTACTGACAATAAAATCGTGTTTGTCAAGTATGAATAACACTATAGATGAAATATTCTCAAGTCATATTCATTTCAATACGATAATTACTTTAATATCATTGACGAAGGAAAAAGAAACCAAAGAAAACCTCGAGACCAAAATATGAAATACAAAAATATTTATATATATTAATAATGGGAACAATTTTAATGGACTCATTTTACCTTCAAATGCATTAGCAATTTAAAGAGATTATCGGTTCAGTTATCTTACACAAGTTTACACACACAGGTTCAAATATCCGAAATTACTTGGAGGAAATATTCTTATTGTTCTCTAACAGTTGAGGTCTTGGAATATGCATTATATTCATTGAGGTTATTGCATTCTTTAATTAAAAACTAAATAATAGGATTGCTCGAAACTGTGCTCATTTGTTGATTCTGCCTGAGAGTGGTAAATTTGGGCGGCAGGCTGGCGGAGGGAAAGAAGGTGAGGGAGGATGGAGGGAGGGAGGGAGGAAAGGAAAAAGGTGGTGACTGAAGGGAAAGGGAGGTAGGGGAATGGGGAGAGGGAGAGGATGTGGGAAGGCAAGGAAAGGGAGGGAGTGAAAGAAAGGACAGTGAATGGAGAGAAGGAGGGAGGGAGAGAGATGAATGGAGGGAGAGAAAGGGAGGGCAAGGGACGAAGGGACGAAGGGAAGGTAGGGTAAGGTAAGGGGCGGAGGAAGGGAGGGGGGAAGGAGAGGCTGGTGGCACTGTTGTATTCGCTGTCGTGGTGTTGCTAACCCATTTTTGGACAACGATCTCGCCTCTGTGTTCAAGGGGGGGGGTGCAGATTTTACCCTGTCCTGCTCACAATGTATTCCCTAATGGTGTAATTTGGCTATAAATGAGGAAATAACAGAGCAGAAAGAAACAATTAGCGTAGGAAATGTGGACAGAGAAGCAGCCTTTGATGTTGCAAGCTTAAAAAAAAACACACAGATAAAATGAAAATGTTGCAAAAAAGAATCCCGCTAAAATGGTTCAGTTTTTTATTTGATTGGATGAATCATTGTCGTCACCTATTTTTTTTTTTTTTAAACATTTGTCGATCCATTTTCGTAACTGATAATTACATCTTTCTTCTCGAAGTTTAATATAAAATAAGAGAATTGGTTTTAACCCCCTTGAGTCTGATGAATTAATCCAGTAAGGATGTCATAAGCCCGCGAGTACAGTGAGTCAACCCCTTGAGTACAATGACTTAACCGAATAAGTAAGATATCTTAAAGCCGTGAGTACAATGAGTTAACCCCCCTCTCAGTACAGCACGATGTCTTAACTATCGGAACATCGATTTTTCGGAGTGATTATCTAACAAAAGTCAAACTTATTTGTCGGTAATCAGATAATGGTACAAAAAAAAAAATCCTTTGACTTATTCAGCAATAATTAGGAATCCATAGGGTAAACATCTGGTGTGTGTGTGTGTGTGTGTGTGTGTGTGTGTGTGTGTATCGGCGGTTCTTCTCAGGTACGCCTCTCATACTTCTCTCACACTCTCTCACACTTACCTCTCACACTTGCCTCTCTCTCTCTCACACACCCTTCTGTCCTCACTCTCTCAGCAGGGGACATTTTCCTCGTTATGGTGGTTACTTTCAAGTTCGAGAGACCTTTGAAACTCTTCCTTCCCTTACTCTTTTTTTACCTATGTCGGATGCATCTTTTTTGTAATATTATATCTATCTATCTATCTATCTATCTATCTATCTATCTATTTATCTCTCTCTCTCTCTCTCTCTTTCTATCTATCTATATCTTTCTTTTTCTCTTTCTTATTCGCATTTTCTTCTCTCTCTCATCATCATCCAGGTGTCAGTTCACTCAGGTTGAAGACGTACTGTATTTGTCTTAAGGTTTCCAGTACAGTGTATTTAGCATCCCACAAAAAACACACCATTTTATCCCTTCCTCTTTGATCCAGTACTTTTGTTAACTATTTAGGTTGGATACTGTTGTTAAACCAGAAGCCTTTTGTTTTTGTTTTACTCTCTTGTTTCATTGTTTTTTACCCACGTTTTTTTTTCCTGCCCTGAGATATCGTTGTCGTTTATGAGGTTTTGAGAAAGTCTCCTTTTTCCTCCTCTCTTAAGATTTCCCTTCGCATAATTAAGAAATACTTTGTTATTGTTACTGATCGTTTTTTTTTCCTCGTCTCTTTTTATTTCAATTTTGTTCCTCTCCAGTGTATTGTTAGTATGTTTCCCTCGGTGTTTATTTTTTCTTGTTTGTGTGTGTGTGTTTTTTTTTATGTGCGTTTGTTTCATTTTGTTCGTCGTTTTCTTTTCGTGTTTCTTGTTTTTTTTGCGATTTTCTTCGTGTATTTTACTATTTTATTTTTCTTATCTCTTAACTTTTGCTGAGTCTCTCTCTCTCTCAGACTCCTTCTATTATCCATTCTTCCTACTCCCTATCTTCTGCTTTCCTTCAGTTCTTCCATTTTTCCTCTAAATTTTCCGTCTTTTTCCCCTCATTCAGTTCAGTCTTCACAATCACTTACCTTTTGTCTTTCTCACAGTCATTACAGGTACATCAATTCCCATCGTCTTTCTTTTCCAACCAACTTCTCCCCTCCTTCCCCGCCCACCTTCCCTCCTCCTTTTTACTAGTTTCCTTGTCTTTATCATTTCGTCTTTCCTTCCTTCTCTCCATCCATTCACTTCCTCCTCTCTCTCTCTCTCTCTCGCTCCTTCCTCTCATTCTTGGTCTCCTATTCCCCCTTCTTTCTTACCCTCTCATTCCCTTCCTTCACCCATTCTTCCTTCTCTCACCCTCTCCTTTCCTCCTTCATCTCTCACTCGCTTCTTCCCTCCTTATGTGACTCACTCGTACCCTGAGAGACTTAAATTACCCCAACATTAACAGCAAATTGTTCTGTAAACGTGTCAGGGACGTGTTGAGTGTGAGAGTGTGTGTGTGTGTGTCACTGCATGCCTCATGTCACTCTATCTCCACCAAGAAGGAATGTCCTATATTTTTTTCTCGTATTCAGTTAATTAATGACTATTTTTCTTGAGTAATGTCGATAATAATATTAGTTATGTCAGTGATCCTCTTTATATAGTGTTCGAACCCAGTGAATAGCCTTTAAATATTCTGTTTTGAGAGTATTTATTGTGTTATTTTAATATATCTTTATACTATCGCCTAGTGTTTACCTCAAATCAGTGCTATACGTAAATTGTGTCCTGAGCGTTGATCTTGTATTAATACTTCTGCATAGCAACATAAATTATATTTTAGTTTAAAGTTTCTCCAAGTTAAAATTACGTCTCGTAACTCGTCAAATTAGAAGCTGTAGCTGTGCGCCCTAACAACACAAGCGTCACCACCACCAACCCAACTTTAAGGTGTAAAACTTGAAGCCACAATCATGTATAAGTTAAGTAGAGAGACGCCCACCTGCACGGCGTCACTCCTCCCCTGAGTGTGGTCTTGAGTGACAGTGTATCAATCAGCGGCATGCAACCAACATACACTTTTTCCTGCCATGGTTTTACTACCACAGGCACAGTTAAAAAAGTCATCGAATTCATATTTTTAGGACAGTGGGTGAGCTTCCGTGATCCCCAGCTGCCAGGGCGTACAGCTGTACAGACCAACATGTTTTTTTTATTTAAAATTTATAGGTTCTACAACGAAACAATATCACTTCAAGCCCTATTCTTGATGAATGTATTTCCCCAAGGCACCACTTTTAATGAAGAGTCAAGACGAGGTGTTGCTTCAATTCAAAACGCTTTGTTACAAATTACAGAGGAACAGAGGTTGCGAAATTTATTTGGTATAAGCGAGGATCGATAGTCAAGACTTAAATAACAAGACGCATTGGCAGGTGACAAGGTTATACAACACATTACCTGGAAGGAATTATAACTCTCAAACTCACCGAGTTAATAATCTCTGATGATCGCAGGCCTTACTACCTGGCCTGAAGTGATACAACTAGCAGAGAGACGGAATGTCACTTACCAAATAGGTTTCATGTGCTACTCAGATTCCTTTTCCAGCCACAACGAACTATACAATGTATCTAAAGCACACGAATTACTTATCTAAGTTGGACAAATAAATAAGCTATCAACGTAAAGCGATAAATAACTATTATACTGACACGACAGGTAAATTTATGTATAAAACGACGTAATATTTTGATTTTCAAACATCGTGTTCAGCCTCTGTGCAATTTTGAAAATTTTCCAAGCAACTTAGGTCTGCCACAAACACTAACACACACACGAGCCACCAGCCAAGCACACAACGTTCCAGGCATTTTCCCTGCCTATCGAACCATCATCAACCTTCTGTACTACGCTACCAACATATTCAAAGTGCTATTACCACCCACCAGGTCATTTACCGAACGATTACCCACTGCTCGTACCTAACTTTTGGGTTCTCTTCTCGTTCTGAATGGTTGTAATCGATTCACTATTACACACACACACACACACACACACACACACACACACACACACACACACACACACACACACACACACACACACACACACACACACGATTAGGACAACACGGATGAAACTAACGCGTAACATTGTGAGAACTGTGTCGGACTTCATTATATTTCTAACACAGTCATTATGAGGAGATTAGTAGCGGACACTTGCCCCTCAGTGAAAAATAATCCCTGGACTATAGGTTATTACTGTTTGGGTGAGTGGTGGCAGAGGAACACAAGAGAACGAGGAGAATTTTTACTCTTGATATAGTCCGATTGTGTTTCCTTGTGTTACCAAACTCCCATCTGTCGAAATAGGCCATTTTTATTGTTGTTTGTTAAATAATGAGCATATCAGAAAACATGAGAGAGAGAGAGAGAGAGAGAGAGAGATGCTCCCCCACATCACCCCCCCCCTTCTTAGCACACTGTACCTTTCAGCAGGTTGGTATAATATAATGTAATGCATAACCAAACATATTAGACAAAGCCTATTTCCCCTCCGACCCCTGAAGCCATCATGTATTCATAACTGCTTGAATTTATGTAAAAAAAAGTTTTAGATTAAAAAGGTATTTCAGGGATAGTCATTTTCAGGTTATAAACGAATGTTTATGAAAGGCTTCTTGGCAAATTGATGTTAGGACAAAGTTGTTCAATCATACGCTCGGCCTTTCCCTTATATACAGAGTAAATGTTTAAATTAAAACTTTGAACAGCAATTTGGGATAAATGAAGTATTAATCTTTTCAATGACAGACCTGGACCTGACAACTGATGAGTAAATTGTCAGCTTGTTTCTGTCGTTATATCTATATATATTTATATATACAGTATATACAAGAGGCTCTTCACCGCCGGAGGAGTGAACTCAGGTGCAAGAGAAGCTCCCTGGGATAAATGGTGTTCTTGCCGCAATCCTCGGGGCGTGAGCGTCACCTCCGCCTCCCAGATGTATTTAGTGTATCAACCTCCGGACGGCATGAGGATCAGCCCGTTCATCCCGGCTTCTCACGTGATGGGAAGATAAATTGCTCCATTCTGTAGGGATTTCTTATGTCAGTTACTTAAGAGAAGGAAGGGATTTGTCCCAACTTAGAAGCTCCATCCAGGGGTATGGAGTTGAACTTAGGGGAGAGAAGACAGAGAATCTATATATACGAGGTATTTGTGTGTGTGTGTGTGTGTATATACAGTACATGACAGACTGCACTAGTGCACTACAGTCAATATCATGCTCAATATTCTCATATCATATGACTATCTAATTCTGAGTCTCATATTGTGTTTTATATGCACTTAAGAAGAGCTATGAGCATGGATAAGTTTACATTTACATTAATAATTTGTGGAGTTGTGGCGTAGTTACATTGGAAACATCTCATCTAACTTGAAACAGTGAAGCCAGGGTAGACAGTGACCTTGAGGTCTGTTTACTGCACCACTTAAACAATGATTCGTCATCAGTTCATGAATGACATGTGTTCCGTTCATGCCAAGATGTTCTTCGTTAATGGGAGGTCTGGTGAACAACTGAAAAATTCTCATTCATTCACCGCAGAACATTGATAAACGAAAAAAATATTTACTTTTTTTATGAGAGAAAGTTCGCTGTTCATGACATTAAGTTCGCTATTCATGACACTAAATCCGCCGTCCATGACACTGTTCGCCGTTTATCAACAAGTTCTCGCCAGAAGTTACAATTTCATTTAGGAAAGGAACGGAACCAGTGTTAAACAGAGGTGAACAGTGGTGAACAGTGCTTAAGTCAGTGAGAACAACTCAACAGTAACAGTCGTACCCAAGTTAACCTTCACACAGTGAGGTCCCAGGTACCCAGTGATAACGGCCCGTGAGACCCAACAACAACCACCGATGTGTTAATCCGTCTACGACAGGAAGGCCTAAGACCAAACCTCACTCATATAACACCATCTGTGAGGGAATTACTACACCACATGTCCCTCATAACACCATATGTGAGGGAATTACTACACCACGTCAAGTCCCTCATAACACCATCTGTGAGGGAATTACTACACCACGTGAGGTCCCTCATAACACCATCTGTGAGGGAATTACTACACCACGCCAGGCCCCTCATAACACCATCTGTGAGGGAATTACTACACCACGTGAGGCCCCTCATAACACCATCTGTGAGGGAACTACTACACCACGTGAGGCCCCTCATAACACCATCTGTGAGGGAATTACTACACCACGTGAGGTCCCTCATAACACCATCTGGGAACTACTACACCACGTGAGTTCCTCCTAACACCATCTGGGAGGAGTTACTACACTACGAGTTTGCTGTTCAACACCTACATTAATCTGTATGTTCACTGTATGTTCCTTTACCTTTCTCTAATGAAGGCTTTTGTTAAACCACCAATGTATGTAATAAGTCATTTATGTCCAATGTATACTTTCAGCCTTCGGGCTGCAGAATTTTTTCAATAAACCGTTAAGTATTATTATTATTATTATTATTATTATTATTATTATTATTATTATTATGACACTATGTTCGCCGTTCATGACACCAAATTCGCCGTTCATTACGCTAACTCCGCCGTTCATGGTACAACCCATCGCTCTAGTGTGTAATATTGAATAAGTTAGATCAGCCTCATTAGTCAGTTCCACCTGAGGCACCTCCTAATTAACCTGGCTATGTTAATGTAATTTTTGTAGTGGTCTGACCTCCCTTAGGGTAGGTGGTCTGTCGGCTGGTGCACGATCACGATCACGTCAGAAATATTACCTTCCTTTTTGTATTTGGCGGTGTAAGTTCACATCTGCATATTAAAGGGGAATGAGTGGATGAGTGTGATGGATGAAGAAGCGGTGGATGAGTGTGATGGATGAAAAAGTGGATGAGTGTGATGGATGAAAAAGTGGATGAGTGTGATGGATGAAAAAGTGGATGAGTGTGATGGATGAAGAAGTGGATGAGTGTGATGGATGAAGAAGTGGATGAGTGTGATGGATGAAGAAGTGAATGAGTGTGATGGATGAAGGAGAGGTTGATGAGTATGAGTGAATGAGGGAGATACAATATGTAAATCTACAGTTCAGGAAAGACATAATATCAGGAGTCTCGTAACAAAACAAAAACTCCCTCAAACATATAAAACATTCATCAGTCAGGTAAAGAAAGACACACAATAAGCTTACTAAACTTATCTAAATATAGTCAAACATATTTCTCTTCCTTCAACTTCATACTGGCCTCGAGAAATATATTCTTTGAGATTGTAAAAATAGTTTCGCTATTTTTGTCGTAATATATTTTGATTTCCTCTCATATATTCTCTTTACAGTTCATGTTGATCTATTTTCTATAACATTATCATGGTATTTTAAGACTTATGTGCGTTATTCATTATATAACCTCTCTCATTGTATCTTTTTAGCACATACCTTTTTCCTAACTTGGATATTGAGAAGAAAAGTCGTAATTTTTATTTATATAAGTGAACTTAATTAGTCCTTTTACATATTCTCAAAGACTATTTTTACAGCAAGTCCTTCTTCCGTGTGAATTAGATCAAAGTTGTCAAGAAGAAAAACATTGTATATGAGTTTATCATCTTTACTCCATTTGCTTCATTTGGAGGGGATAAAGTGACACAAATCTAACCTACCCTAACCTAACCTAACCTAACCTAACCTAACCTAACCTAACCTAACCTACCCTAACCTAACCTACCCTAATCTAACCTACCCTAACCTAACCTAACCTACCCTAACCTAACCTAACCTAACCTAACCTACCCTAACCTAACCTACCCTACCCTAACCTAACCTAACCTAACCTAACCTTCTCTTCGTCTGGTGTGGATAAAGTGACACCTGACAGAATCATAATTTCAATCTCACTTATATTCATGCACTTCATCACAGCAAATATATTCCCTAATTTAACTTTCTTAAATACTTTTGGCTTACTTTATTTCTTTTTAAAGGTTTTCTTCCCTTTATCACTTTATCAATCAATCTAAATTTGTCTCACACTGTCTTTCTTCTTTATAACTGTGTGTGTGTGTGTGTGTGTGTGTGTGTGTGTGTGTGTGTGTGTGTTTTATTAAACCTCATATTTTCTTTTTAAACTCTTTTTTTCCTTTGTTGTAGTTATCTAAACGTCTTCATTCCATCATGTTGTTCCTCTCCACTCACTTCCTATTTTTACGCCCACACAAACACACACACACACACACACACACACACACACACACACACACACACACACTATTCACACAGCTCCTAGCACACGGTATTGTTTATAAACCTCCACCGTGTTTGTACCTCGGGTAACCCTCAGTCCATTCCATTCATTTTCGTTTCTCCTCTTTCACTCAGCTGCTTTTGAAACAGAAGATTCATACATTCACCCTTCAGTATCTCAACTTTTATTCTACTTGGCTTTTCTCCTCTCTCCACTGAATCATATTTCGTTCTTGCATGATAAAGAAAGATGCTGTCAGACATGTTAACACTCATATATCTCATCGATCTCACTTAATAAACACTCAATCTGAATCTACCTTTAACGTAGTACAGTTCATCCTTAAATATACTGCTTTTATTACGTATCTCTGTTCATTTATACATTAAGGTCAGCGTCTTACAACAAGTATAGAAGACATAATTCTTAGGAGATCAGGAAAACACACTTGAGCTGACAAGGTACACCTTGCCTACCACCCGTTTCCCAGTGTTGTTTGACAAGCTATTTCCTGCTGTGTTTAACAACCACTCCTCGCTGCTGGAGATAAGGGGGTCCTGTTTACTTTTGATTGTCGGATCTTTGGCTACAGGGAAGGAGTGAAAAATATCTAGTTGAAATTCTTGGTCTTCTTCTGAGTATGCGCCCAGATCATGCACACAGACGCTGCACTCGACCACCAGACAGAGAGATTTGGCACTCAGACCACCAGACAGACACAGAAGTGGCACTCAGACTATCAGACAGACACTCCCCCGATCTCCCACAGTTTAGACGCCCATGCCCATTCCTGGGGCTACTTCCATAAGATACTTGACCTTACCATTACGTCAACAAGACAAATTATATAAATATATCGTGAACAAGACAGAGACTAGCGGGGGAGGGGGGAGAGGGAAGAGGGAGGAGGGTGGAGGAGGGGAGAGGGGGAAGAGGGAGGAGGGTGGAGGAGGGGAGGAGGATAGGGAGAGGGGATGGGGGGGAATGTTGGAGGGTACATTCACCACTGCCGTCTCAACAATAAGGACACGATGCTCGCCCTCCTAATTTCACGGAATCTAATCAATTACAAGATTAATCGTCACCGCGGCAGTCTTGTGCGTGTAACCTGACGCTGTCAAATTAGGGGGTTGGACGAGGAAATTGGCGGCGGCTTGGGTCACGCTTATATGTCTTAACGTGCACTGAGATATATCACATGCAAGGACAATATCATGTACAATATACTAAGACACGGGTAAGGGAATTTATTATTATTTTTCGTTACCCTCTTAATGTAAGCCTTAGTTATGTACACTCGCACCAAAAAGTATCGGTGCAGGGTGAGATCTACGACTTCCGAAACGATAAGTATACACTGTGATTTGTCGGGAAGGTTGGTAAGTGTATCCTCATAACCCCCCATCCACTAGGTGTTGCCATATAGCTGACAATCAGTGTGTTTGTTTCCTCTTTTCGGATTGTTGCTTTGTGTCTACTGAATGATGAGCGAGGGTTCGGTCTCGGTGAACGTGGGTATAAAACAGAGGCAATATGAAGCAGTAGAGATCTTACACATGCCAGACGACATGGAAACCTCAGAGGGAGCACGAGGAGCTATTATTGCCCTTCATAACGAAGGGTTCGGCGTCACAGATATTAGCTGGCTGGTTGGTGTCCACAGGAACATCGCTGCACGATGGATTCGGCGATACCTCGAAACTGGTGCTACAGACGACAGGTCTCGGAGCGGCCGTCCACTCTGCACCACCCCTCAGGACGACCAGGTTGAGTGGTTTATTTGGTAGCATAAATTAATGTGGCAATATTCACAAGTATCACAAATAATTTTGTTAACAGGGAGCTCCTCATATTTCATACTGTCTATTTATCACTTCCCGACCTTATTTATAACGGTTTGTTTCACTTGACCAGGGCTGCCAACATACGGCTGGAACAACTCGCCTTTCCCAATACCTATCGTCACTGGTCTCAAACTGTTCACACTACAGTATGCACCGATACTTTTTGTTGCGAGTGTACAAGTTGTCTCGATGTGGCCGGAGTCTGAAATTGTATTACTATTATATGAGAAAGAGAGAGAGAGTGGGAGTGTTTTTAGAGATGGAGAGAGAGGAGATAACTAGGACCATCTCATGTATTCATTACCAGTGAAGTATCAACACACCAGAAAGAGCTCAGTGTATCAACCATGTTTAACGATAGTAACACCATAACTACTGTATCGTTATAATATTTCTGACTTTCCTCACACAAAAATAATATACGCTGTCGATAGAGCAAAATATACTTATGGATCTAATGTTAATGTAATATTTACCACTACAAAATCATTACTGTTATCCAGCAAATGATGGAATTCATAAATATTTACCTCCTTATTTAGAGTCATCTATATGGGACTCGTTTCTATGGTCTCGTAGCGTCAAAATAAACACAATTTCTTAGGGTTTTACGTAAGTACAAAAAATCTTCTCCTGTATCCATACACATAGATAAATTTCCTACGACTCCTGGCACGTCTGTACAAAGGTGGAGTGGAGGAGGTTGGGGAATACAGAAACCCTCATTTACAAATTAATTGGATTTAAGTGAAAGCTTGAATTTCCTTTTAGCGAGTAATAGTAAATGCAAAGGAGTATCTAGCTTATTCAGGGAGACGTTGGCTGCTGCGGAGGTGTTTCACGACCTGCTGATGTTGCTGTTGGATTATAATACTGTACAAAGTGAGGAAACTTACGTGATTTGTTTTCCAATGACTTAGTGACCTTAGTGATGAGATGAGCGTTATTATTATTATTACATGAACTTTTGGCTGAACACACACACACACACACACACTTGTACAAACATACCCCCCCACACACACTTTTTCTTTTATATACACTGAACCTAAACAATGACCTTAGGAACTGACACACACAGATCAGTCTCGGTGGACACGTTGAGATAATTGTCTAGCTGCAGTTCTCATACATATGGTAATTCCTCATTAGAGTTAGTGTCCTTGAGCACTCGAACCATACACACTACTTTGAATATATTTCTCATCAATTACAAGTTTGGCGGAGAAGGTCCTGAACTGCACACTGTCTCATTTGTCTTATTTAGTGTGTATGAGATCAGGGTACGTACCTGAGTGTGTGTGTGTGTGTGTGTGTGTGTGTGTGTGTTAACTACTACCAGGAGTAATAATAATAATAATAATAATAATAATAATAATAATAATAATATTAATAATAATAATAATAATAATAATAATAATAATAATAATAATAAATAATAATAATACTAATAATAAGAATAAACGGTATATTAAAGAGTTGCAGCCGGTGGCTGAAAATATACAGACTTACATTTGATTTAGACATAATGATATAATATGCGTTGAATACATTTACAGGGCTGTACAGTACATAAATCAGGAGTTGTTTATTATTTTAACAATAGATGGGATGGTGCTGTTCTTATATCTATCGGTGCGGGCTCTTATGGGCTGAATTTTGTTGTAGTGGCGGACTGCGCGAGTTGGGTGGGGGGCTGCAGGTGGCAGGAGGTGGCGATGACGAGGGTGGTGCATTAGTTGGCTGCCAAACCTTTCCAGTGCTTGGTGGTGGATCACTGAGGGATGGCATTTCCAGGGTGGAGAGAGCGTTGATGTAGCCGGAGTATTCTGCGCCGAGCATGATTCTGCAGGCCCTTTTCTGTACCTTCTCTAGCCGACGTTGTTGGGTGGAGTTGAGAGAAGACGACCAGGCTGGTGACGCATACGTTAGTTTGGGGAGAATAAAGGCGTTGTAGATAGTCCTCAGCTCTGGCGTGGGTGTCCCAAGTGACCTAAGTCGTCGTAGCATGTAGAGACGGTACGAGGCTGCCTTGACTGTGTTATTTACATGGGCCTTCCAGTCCAGTTTGTTGTCTATAGTTACACCCAGGAGTTTGGCAGACTGCACCAGCTGGAGAGGATGGGCACCCACTGTGACTGCTGGGGCTTGCACTGGAGTGGTGGCGGTATTGATGTGCATGACTACGGTTTTGGTGTGGTTGATGGTGACCTTGTTCTCCGTAGTCCATGCCTGTAGCCTGTCCAGGGTGCCTTGTAGCGATGAGTAGTCTGGTGCGGTGTTGTCCACTGAAACCCCCACAGTGCAGTCATCCACGTGTGGTTATGTGTGTGTGTGAGTGTGAGTGCGTGTGTGTGTGTGAGTGTGAGTGCGTGTGTGTGTGTGTGTGTATTAACTACCACCTGGAGTGTTGTCTCTCATCACACTTCACTTTACGTACTGCACCTCGCTGTATCAAACACACAGGGAGGTGTGGTGTGTGGCTCATACTGTAGTGAGTCTAGCTTCTCGAGGAGCAGGTCTTCACGAGCTGTATGTTGGGGTCGTCCAGTTAGTTGTGTTGGAGAGGTGGGCGGTAAAGGTAGACACGAGAGAGAGAGAGAGAGAGAGAGAGAGAGAGAGAGAGAGAGAGAGTTTCCTCACTCTCTCATTGCCAACTCCTGTCTTTCCCCTATAAGGTATCCACTGTCACGACCACACTCTTACACCTCAACTCTCTCCAAATTCCCACGGTTACATCAACACTCTCACACTCCCTTGCTGTTCTCTCATTTCATCCTTTGTTCCTTCTCCTAAAATCCCCGAACTTTTACACCCTCTCCCTCATTACTGCGACCTCCTGTGACCAACCAAAGTTTAGCCACAATTAACCAGGGTTTTCTCACCTCTCCCTCACTCATCCTCTCGACTTATCACTGCTCTTGTTAAAACTTATAATGTTTTCTTTTATACCAAACTACAACTTTTCATTTATCTTCATCGTTGCCCAGAATAAAATGTTAATTATCAATTTATGTTTTTACTCATTTTGCAGTTTATTTATTTTTTTACTTTTTCCCTTTTTATATTATGATTTTCCTGTTTATTCCTTCAGTATATATGCTTAATTTCCTTCTTTCTTATTCATTTATTTTACTGTCAAATGTTGTTGCCATTCCTTTAACACAGCTGGCAACGTTATCACACGCTTAAACACCTTTAAGGTATCTCAACTCATTTACGAATTTATCGGCATCGTGGCTTCTCTCTCTCAGTGGCCAGTACAAGTACCCCTCACACACCCACACTCTCCCTTCCCATGTAAACACACAGGGACCCCTCTCACCCACACCATCCCGACCACACCTTGGTACACATCACCACGATGAGGAGGCGACGTGTTGAGGCTCCCAGTGGACTACCAGTGATTGAAAATGACACCTGGCAGACAGCCTCAATCACGTCACGCCGCCAGCGATTTTGGCAATGTGTTATCCAATGAACACTCTCGTGTACGAGCAGAATCCTTCAGTAGTAGCGAGTGTAAGCTGGAGTTTTGTTTGTCGGTTTGCCTTATGATGAGTGGCGTGTGAGGTGGGGTGGCTGGGTATATCCTAGGCCTGATTTTGTTTCATTTTTGGCTGCAGGTTGACACAAAAGGCTTGCAAGTGTTTCCCCTTTGTTTGACACACGTGGTGGTAAACTCCTGCGCCAGATATACAGTATGATGATAGCTTTTAAAAAATGTTGTATATAAACCTACTTAGACTTAGTGACCTGGGTGTCTATTTACCCTCCCGGGCCCCCCGTGTCCGTTCCCCCACCTATTCGCCTCCTCAGCGAACAAGTTCGTAACATGTTAGGGAGTCCAGTTCACACAGGGATCCAACCCAGTTTCATCGCCCTGCCAGTTCACACTGGAGGCCTACAGACAGTCCAGCTGGGTACTTCCCACGGTGGAGAAGATTGCCTCATCTTGCTCTTGGAACCACAGTTTCATCACAAGATTGCTTCCTACAATAGGCGTGGGTCCCTACAATAGTGAAGCTTTCTGCTGAAGATCTCATTTCTTCACCAACCACCTGAATTGACCAACACACATCACGCTTATGTAAAGCTTGTCGTCCCCCCGTCTCTGTCACGCTGAATCTATGGGGCCACACACGACACAATGAATGCATTATGTTATTAAGTGAAACATTGTCAGGATCTGACAGAAACACCACACCGGGTCCTCAAATTTGATGACTTAACAACTATACCAGGAGAGAGTAATTTAGGCTTATAGAATTATATTATTTTAAATTAAGTTTTCTTATATGTTTAGGCCCCCATCGGGTACAATTCCATCTAGTGCCCGGATTTGCGTTACCTTGTCGTGGTGTGGGGGCTTAATTGAACCACTTCCAAATACCTGGGATGGGTATAAAGTTACCATCTTGTAACCAAACACGCAAGTTTACTGTATACATAGGTGATGACTGGTTCTTTACCAGAGTGACATATGAGCGATCTCTAGACCCTACAGTTCATGCCCAACTTTTTCTGCTCCCTATTAATTAGTCTTCTCATAAGGAAAGGTTTAGTGCTTCCATTCTCATTAATTTCATCTCTTGTCATTGAACAACAACGGAGAAGAAAACATAAACGATTTTTTGAGGTTCCTGTTGGACCAATTGTTACCCAAATCCAACCACATTACATCCCACCTACGGGGTTGCCAACAAAGTCTTGGTCAGAAATATGAATAGGTAAAGTTGAGGGTAGAGGGCCAGGGGAAGGCAGAGACAGGGATGGATGAATGAAATTAAAACTGGGTCTCCAGAGAGATATAAAATCTCGGAGGATTGGTAAAACAACTCGAAAACGTTTAGAATGGAGGACTGAGGTTGCCAACCTCAGATAAGAGGACAGTACTTTGATTGACGAATATATTTACAAAATGATGTTGAAAACCAGAGAAAACGTAAAACAAAACAAAATAAACAAAACACAAGAATCTACTGTACACTTCACCAAGAGTCTTGATTTCTTAGGTAAATTTTCAGATTGTTAATAAACTGGCTTAGCTTCAGTACCAAACGAGCAGCCGAAAGTACTGCACAGTGCAATATTTTCGGTTTATATATTATAGCTGAGGTGTTGACAAATTCACCCGAAATTCAATGATATATATATATTTTGGGGGTTGTTTTGAAATTTTACTTATAAAGTTTAACTGTGATTCACAGAATCTTTTGATATATATATATATATATATATATATATATATATATATATATATATATATATATATATATATATATATATATATATATATATATATATATATGATAATCTACTACAGGTTTAATTAGGACAGACAAGCCCGACACTTCCTTCAGCACACTCACCAGGTATAATTAACCAACCTGACTTGTACAAGGCGTAATCACGGCATTTCCAATCTAAGATTTTCCGCGTGAGACTCTCAAAGGGCGGGCCGTCGCTCTAGCGCAAGAGACGTTCATGAGTATCCTCATCTCTGTCTATCACGGGTGGTTGGACATCAATTATGGCAAATTAATGGGGTTCTCGATGTCGTCTCTAATGGAGGATGACGCGTTAACCAGATGAATACAAATTCTTGTCCGAGTACCTGACCACACGTAGTTGGTGAAGGGTTTCCGTGACATCTTGGTGTCTGCCTTGCGCCTATATTGTAGAAGTAATAATCCTTAGTACTCTACAAAATATCTATTGAAAGACAACATTTCCTCTCGTATGGTTGAAACGAGTAGAGTAAGTGAACAGAGTGATGCGAAACGAGTTTGTGATACGAAAAGAGACAAGCAAATGAAACGAATACGTATAACAAGTGAAACGACTAGATGAAACAAGTAACGTGAAGCTATAGTCTATAATACGAGTAAGTAAATGACTAGATGAAACAAGTAACGAAGCTATAGTCTATAATACGAGTAAGGGAAAACTAGAAGAAACAAGTAACGTGAAGCTATAGTCTATAATACGAGTGTAAAAAACTATATGAAACAAGTAACGTGAAGCCATAGTCTATAATACGAGTAAGTGAAAACTAGAAGAAACAAGTAACGAAGCTATAGTCCATAATGGAAGAACAACTAGATGAAACAAGTAACGTGAAGCTATAGTCTATAATACGAGTAAGAAACGACGATGAAACAAGTAACGAAGTTTAGTCTATAATACGAGTAAGTGAAAACTAGATGAAACAAGTAACGTGAAGCTATAGTCTATAATACGAGGTGAAACGACTAGATGAAAAGTAACGGAAGCCATAGTCTATAATACGAGTAAGGAAACGACTAGATGAAACAAATAACGTGAAGCTATAGTCTATAATACGAGTAAGGAAACAACTAGATGAACAAATAACGAAGCCATAGTCTATAATACGAGTAAGTGAAAACTAGAAGAAACAAGTAACGTGAAGCTATAGTCTATAATACGAGTAAGGAAACAACTAGATGAAACAAGTAACGAAGCTATAGTCTATAATACGAGTAAGGAAACGACTAGATGAAACAAGTAACGTGAAGCTATAGTCATAATACGAGTAAGGAAAACTAGATGAACAAGTAACGTGAAGCTATAGTCTATAATACGAGTAAGTGAAACGACTAGATGAAACAAGTAACGTGAAGCCATAGTCTATAATACGAGTAAGTGAAACGACTAGATGAAACAAATAACGTGGCTATAGTCTATAATACGAGTAAGTGAAACAACTAGATGAAACAAATAACGTGAAGCCATAGTCTATAATACGAGTAAGTGAAACAACTAGATGAACAAATAACGTGAAGCTATAATACGAGTAAGGAAACGACTAGATGAAACAAGTAACGAAGCCATAGTCTATAATGAGTAAGTGGAAAAGTAGGTTACGAATACAATAGATTTTACGGCTGACGGAGACATTGACTACCCTGCAGCAGTGTCATGAAGAGATGTCTTGTTATAAGTCCCTTTAATAAGTTAGTTATTTTTGATAGTCGAGTTTATGACGTGTTAAGTCTTTGTTGGATTATGGCTTATAGGGGGAGAGGGAAGGGGAAGGGTAGGGGTAGGGGAGGGAAGGTAGGAGGGGAGAGAGGGAAGGGGGTGGGGAAGGGTAGGGGTAGGGGTAGGGGAAGGGGTAGGGGTAGGGGTAGGGGAAGGGGTAGGGGAAGGTAGGTAGGGGAGAGAGGGAAGGGGTAGGGGAAGGTAGGGGAAGGGGTAGGGAAGGGGTAGGGAAGGAGGGGAGGAGGGGAGGGGGAGGAGGACTCATCCTTATCTTAGCGAGACAATCCAACACACTTTGATTGACTCCTCACTAATACACAATAAATTAAAATATTCTCTAACGTAATCCAACCAACTTACTCTAAGATAGTGAACTCAACATACATACATACATACATACATACATAATACTCTACTCTCTCTCTCACCAACACTCTCACACTCTCACACTCTCACCACCCACTCACCAACACTCACCAACACTCTCACTTCACCATCCACTCTCACCAACACTACACCTCTCACACTCTCTCACCACCCACTCTCACCACCCACTCTCACCAACACTCACACTCTCTCACCATCCACTCTCACCAACACTCTCTCACCACCCTGAAACCAGACACAAACATATTTGTCTTATTGACGGGTACAGAACAGCTGGAGTGGATCCTCTCTCACATAGGCATCAGAAAACATGATAGAGTTGATGCCTTAGCTAAAATCGTGTCCAACATAAACACTGTTGAATACAATCTAGGGCTGTCAAACAGAACATAAAACAACTTACTGGTGAATATGAAGCAAGCAGACAAGTGGAAACAGGCACTAGTTAATCCATTCTTTACCATGGAACGAGCTATCAAGTAAAACAGGTACTCGTATATGGAGCAAGTAACAAGATCACTACTGTAGATTTCAAAATGTTGCTCCCGCTAGACAAAGGTTATGATATAAGTACCTCTGGCAGTATGTCTCTCAGGCAGAGGTAATCAAAACTAAATATAAAGTGTAGGGCTAGACATATGGCCACACACTCCCTCCAACGCCATGTCTTAGACTGCAGACAAAATAGAACCTTTTAAGGACAGACCATAGCACACTGTGTATGTAATGGCAGAGAACTTAATCTCTGATGGCAAGATAGCTGTTATACTAAAGCTGTATCCACATTTCTCATCCAGTACCTAAGCAAACTTCTTTGTACGGAACTAAACAAACAATGTACTAGAAATACTGTAACGCTAAACGCCACAATATCCTGACCACTGGGGTCTGATAAACACCCTTTGTCACACCCGCTCTGTAATCATTTTTGAGCTATTACTCACAGAATGAGTATGGGGTACTAACATCCAGCTGCTGTCCGCTGCAAATTTGAAAACAAAATCTCACCACCCATCCTCGCAAACGGCTCCACACCCTCACTCACACTACACACTCTGTCCACTACTCAAACACTATCACACTCTCCTTCACATCTCTCTCACCAATAACAGCGAACAAAAATGTTCTCTCAGCCGATCACAATTCAGGCGTCAAATTATCGACTTCAAGAATATTTAGGACCCGTTTAGATTAAGGATGACTTGATCTTAACTGAGAACGAGAGGATGCAGCCATTACCTGCGAGCGTTGATCATCGTCCTTGTAAGGTTGTCTTCCAAAATGACGACATCGTTCTCAAAAGGTCAGATCATTGCTCTTAAAGGGTTAAGCCATCGTTATATAAAGGTAAAATCATCGCCCGGAGAAATTGCATCCACCCATTACAAAGGTTAACCAATCGTCGCTAAAATGTTAAAAAAAATCTATTTTTGTAGTGTTTTAATGTAGGTTTCTCAGACCAAGTTAAAAGTAAGATACTGTACGCTTACGTATATATATATATATATATATATATATATATATATATATATATATATATATATATATATATATATATATATATATATATATATATATATATATATATATATTACAAACGCTAGAGTAGAGTTTCACACTCATCTTGTTTAACCTTTGAGAGCAAAAGGGTTAAACCATCGCAATACGAGCATTAAACCACCGTCCTTAAAGGGTTAATAATGTTTGCTCAAGACAGGTCAACCAAAATACGAGATACCCATATGTAATTAAGAGTTTGGGGTTAAGTTACGGCGTTCTGTTTTGGCAATAATGACTTGGGCGAACGCCGTTTGAGGAGAATGCGTCTTGTGATTTAATCCAGTTAAGTAATGCGAACTCTCATCAAAGTGTTGGGAGAAGTCCCTCAGCGGATGATTTGATTTGTTTTGCTGATCAGTAGGAGTTTGGGGCGTAAACGACTGTCATTTAGGATTAATTATCAGGCACGACCGGTTCTTCCTCTGTGTCAATGGAGTAAGTGTTTGCAGGGATTAAGTCCTTTCATTTCAGTGTCACCAGAAGAAATATTAATAAGGTCCACGCGTCAGTAATACTAAATAATTGTTGGTATTACTGTATGATGCAAAGACCAGCTCCTGTTTTTCTTGTAATATAAATCAACTTTAGCTCCCAGATAATTCTTTAAAATAACTTTCTTATCTGAGTAATGAATAGTTAAGCATTTTATACTACACACAGGCAAGATGACTTAACAATTTGCTGAATCGATCTGAGTTTTTAATCCTCGTCAGGCGTAACACTGTCTTAGCTGGTCCATGTAACGTATCACCCCTCTAAACATATGCCGAGGTTTTCGATTTACGTCTTCTCTAACCTGTGTAAGTAACAGATGGTATTGTAATGAGTGAGTGAATGAAAGAGACACACATCCATACTCATCCTTCGCTTATAGACCCACAGTCACCCCACACTACAGAACCCACAGTCACCCCCACCACTACAGGCCTATAGTCTCCCCCACATTACAGAATACACGGTCACCCCTACACTACAGATCAACAGTCTCCCCCCATTCCCCATACGCAGTGGGCAGGATCTGGGTTTAGGCAGACTGTGTGTGTTGGGGCAAGTAGCGCAAGTAATGAACACCTTGGATAGTGGTCACCTACACAGTAAGCCTAGCGAGTCTCACTGTGACTATCTACCGTCTTCATCATTGTCTATATTATTTCTTATTCTTTCTCTGTTTATCCATTTTATGTTCTGTGTCACATGCCTAACTAAGTCTGATAAGGATGGACAATACTTTAATGTCTTCATACGCTATATTAATTCGTTCATACACACAATATTAGCAGTTATGTACAATGTACTCTGGATCTCAAAAGTAAGGAGGGTTGCTGCTGGAATAAATGATTCCTTCTCGCTGCACGTGAATGTTGCCCCTTATAAGCCTTGCGGCCCACCAAGATAGAAGCGGCCGTCCTTGTGCTCTGTGCCTCTACTTCAAGCTTAAAACTTCCTCGTTCATGTACATAGATCGTAAATAAACATATTACCTCTGTTATTCTCACGTGCGCGGATATACATCAAAGATAAAACTGAAAAATACTAAAACATTAATTGGATTTAATCAGCGGTAATAATGTGTTTCTGATAAGATTTTACCCTTTACAACCTATCTCTCTCTCTCTCTCCCCCACACGTTCCCCCTACTCCTCCCTACGCCTTCCCCCACCTCCCCCTCCTTCTCGGCTAGGTAACACACCACCCTGGACCTCCCTCTCCATATAACACAAGTGTGTACAGCTGAGTGGCCGCGGCCTAAGAGACGCCCACACGTCAATACGATACCCGTCATCTCTTGAGAGCATCACGGGCCTGACGCTTTGACGGGAGATGCTGAATATTAATACATATGTGACACTTCCCGCCGAAAAGGTTACATAAAGAGAGAGAGAGAGAGAGAGAGAGAGAGACACTGGGATCATTTAAGAAAAGTAAGTGCTAAGTATTTTCCATCAAAAGGAATGAAACAGATAACCAGACCGGCAAACAGACAAACACAGACTTAGGTAGTCAGTTAGACAGAGAGACAGACGGACAGGGACACAAATATTTCAATGCCAATATTCACAGAGAAAATTTCATTTACAATGGGAATAAAAAAAAAGTCCAAAATAAACCAATGAATATCAAAGTGGGTGAAAACGAGATGGCATTCTGTCATTAAAGATTCAATCAAGAGTTGGCGCGATACTGTTTTAGAACGTGTGTGTGTGTGTGTGTGTGTGTGTGTGTGTGTGTGTGTGTGTGTGTGTGTGTGTGTGTGTGTGTGTGTGTCCTATACGATAATTTTTTTAAATATTCAATAGAGCACACACACACACACACACACAATACCAGCCACAGTCACGAGTAATAGAAGCCAGATATAAGATCTTACCTGGAAAAGTTTGAATTAGAATTAGACCCATAAGGATTTCACTGAACCCTAAAAATAAATGTTAGGGTGACAGATAAAACTCATTTCACCAATCAACGCAGTTGAAGGTAACCTTACGACATGGACACAGTGTGCTGGTGTCCGTAACATAACAGATAATTCACAAAGAATCATTGCTAATCCCATTTCCCATCACGCGTCACATTACTGGCGGGAAATGAAAGCAGCAACGATAAGCGTTCAGTTATATTTGAAAAACAATAAAATACTGGACTTTGGGTTCAGTGTAGGCAATCATGAATCCTCTAAAGTGAATAAAACCTCCGTCTACTTCATGGTCTGGTAAGACAAGCGAGGCCTCAGGTGGATATTTCCTACTTTGCAATTCGATGACAAGTGTAAGTCTGGCACAGCTAATCTGCCGAGCTCAGAAATCTCATCAAAACTTATAGTTGGCGTTTTGGGAAAAACTCATACTAAGAATCCTGTGACATACTGTGTGTGCGTGTGTGTGTGTGTGTGTGTGTGTGTGTGTGTGTGTGTGTGTGTGTGTGTGTGTGTGTGTGTGCAGCCACACACAGGATGGTGAAACGTCTAGAGGGCAGCATTATGTTAGTGTTAAGGTGCAAGCACTGCTTGCTCCCTCTCGCTTTCAGCTGCCGCCGCTGGCTGGCCCTCGTGGCGAACAGGGAAGCAACTAGCAAAAGTCTTCCCCTGCCAGTACACAGCCTCCTCACCATCAAGACTTCTGCTGTGCCTCCTCGTGGCAGCACACGGTAACTGGGTGCCTTGTGGGCTCAGGCTAGATCAGCAGGGGATCTCGGAATAGTAGTGGGCCCGAGAGGGAAGGCGCATAGGCCCACTGGCATGTGGACACGTCCTGGCGCCTACCAACCACTGCCCCGCTACCTTGCGGGAGTAAACCCCGAACAAAAAATCAGAGGTGGAGCCCTGCATCAGCAGACATGCTTACAGAGCTCCAAACAAGACCCCAACGACTACACCGGTGGACGAAGGCAATGCCTGATGGACAGAATACTAAGGCGAAACCCAACAAACTGGGCTATCGACAGTCCATTGCAACTCTCCCTCTCCCCAGTCGTTGCAACACAAGGACCACTGGATCAGGAAAAGGGAGAGCCAAGATATGTGGTTGCAGCTTCGAGTCCCACCGAATCACTCATGTCATGCCTTCTTCATGAGTGTTTATGTCTCAACACTGGATGCAGAGGATGACAACAAAGAGGCCTCTAATGCCGACCTCGACAGAGTGCTAATCTCTATCCCCAGAGAAAACAAGGTTGTGCTCCTTGACGACTTCAAAGCCAGAGTTGGCAGAGATGCTAACATTTGCCAGGGAACCATAGGGAGAAATGGACTCGGCAAGTGTAATCCCAACGGCCTACTCCTCCTCAGCAAGTGTGTTGCACACTTCAAGGATTCGTGGCAACACCCACGATCCAAACACTGTCAGAGAAAGAGATCGCCGAGATGTCCTCATCACCAGTGCCATGCGTGGCTCAGACCATTGTGACACTGATCATCGACTTGTCAGGTCCAAGCTCTCACTTCACATTGCCCCAGATCGGCATAGGCAACAAGCCTCCAGAAGAGGTTTTTGATACTAAGCGTCTGGAGGATCCAGAGGTAGCACATGCTTTCAGAGAGCAGCTCGAACATGGGCTTATAAACAATCCAACAGCAAACAACGTGAATCCCAGTGCCGAATGAGATACTTTTAATTCTGTTATGACAAAAACCTGCAGAGACCCTCGGCCAGATCAAAAGAATACACCAGGACTGGTTTGATGAAAATGACCCGGCAATCAAAGTACTCATCGATGACAAACATGCTGCTTTTACCGACTGGCAGAACAACCCTCAGTCTCGGACCAAAGCTGATACCTTCCGCAAGAAGAAAGCGGCTGACCAGTGGGAACTTCGCAATCTAAAGAACGACTGGCTTAAAAATAAAGCATGTAAAGCACAAAAACTTGCAGATCAGCACAAAATGATCGAATTTTTAATTTCCACTAAAACATTTTATGGGCGCAACCCCCCTCCGCTCATCTGACGTTAACCTCATAATTAAAGATGATGACGGCCTCCACCAGCGCTGGAAAGAGCACTACCATTCATTACTCAACACGAAACACCGATGTGGATGTCCTGACTACCGAGCAGGTCCCTCAGCATCTAGAGCTGACCCACCTCAGCTATCCTCCATCCCCGGATAAGGGAGCTACTGCCATCAAACAGATGAAAAATAACAAAGCCTCAGGGCCTGATGGAATCCCAGCCGAGATGTATAAAGTACGAGGACCTCTGCTTACCAGCTGTTTCCTTTCTCTCCTGGATATATGGGAAAAGGAGGAAATCCCCCAAGCTCTTAAAGACGCCTGCATTGTTAATATTTATAAGAACAAGGGAGACTGGTTAGACTGTGGCAACTACCGTGGGATCTCGCTGCTCTCCATAGCTGGAAAGATTATCGCCCGAATCCTTCTAAACAGACTTCTTCCTAATGCGGAAAACTTCCTCCCAGAATCTCGGTGTAGTTTTAGACCATCACGTGGCACCACTGACATGATCTTTGCTGCCCTCTAGACACAGGAAAAGTGCAGAGAACAGCATTGTCACTTGTACATGGCTGAACACGACCTACAGGAGATCCTGAACACCTACACAGACGCGTATGCACATATAGGCCTTGAGTTGAATGTATGTAAGATTCAGGTTCTCTTTCAACCTGCCCCAGGTTCAGACAAACCGCCGCCATCCATCCAGCTTTAAGGTACTACCCTCTCTAATGTTGCCCACTTTCGGTATCTCGGCTCCCACTTGTCCACCACAGCAGAACTTGATGAAGAGATTAAGAATCAGATCAGATGTGCATCTAAAGCCTTTGGCAGACTCCGAAATCGTGTATTCAGCTGTAGAGAGCTGAAATTATCTACAAAGCTGCATGTATATCGAGCAGTGGTCCTCCCCACCCTGCTATATGGCAGTGAGACATGGGTCACATACAGGAGGCACCTCAAGGCACTTGAAAACTTTCACCAACGTAGTCTACGTCCCATCCTCCGAGCTCGCTGTGAAGACAGGAGAACAAATGCCAGTATTCTTACTGACACCAATTGTAGGACTGGCCATGATACTCGCATGGACGACAATAGACTTCCAAAGTCACCTAACGAATAGTAAATGGTACGCTGGCTGGCAATTGAAAAGGTATAAGAATAGTCTTAAGACAAACCTGAAAAGGTGCCAAATCGACCCCTTCACCTGGGAGACGACTACTCCACATCTTAACGCTTGGAGGAGCACCACAGGAGAAAGTGTCAATATTTTCGAGATAGCTCGACCGCAAACTGAGGCAGACAAGCGC
>NW_024732440.1:9267868-9280368 GCF_018991925.1 Homarus americanus | reverse complement strand
ATATAAAAGTACTTACTTGTATAGGACCACACTTAAACAATACTCACTTACATCTTATCAAGGCTCTCTCTAGGTACTTATACTTTAACAACAATTTATTTCCATTAAAAAAAATACCTAAGTTAATAGTCATATCGGTAAGCTAGTCTAAGCTCCCATAAATAGCAGCATCTTTCAGTGTCACTTATCTCACTCTCTCTCTTTTCACTCTTCTTTCTCATTCTTTCTCTATTTTTCTTTCCGTTATTCACTTTTCCCTTTCCCTCTCTGTAAGTTCAGCGATACTGGCACCAAGAGAGAGAGAGAGAGAGAGAGAGAGAGAGAGAGAGAGAGAGAGAGAGAGAGAGAGAGAGAGAACAGCTTTGAGCTGCGTGGAGGAGGTCATGACAGTGATCACCGGGGTTTGTGCAATATTTGTCGATGCAAACAAAGGCCCAGGCTATCAAAAGCAGAAGTTAAGCTAAATTACTGGATGTTTGCAAGCACCGAGTGGCTGGTCTTTGAGCTTATGGTCGGCAACACGTCCTGTCTACAATACACAGAGAATCAGTAGAGGTCTTGACTCAGCCTGCTGGAGGAAGCACGACAGATATATTCACCAACTGAGTATATATTACAATTTCCTATATTAGTCTTAAAGAAAAAATAAGTCATTTTTGTTGTTGTTGAAATAAGAAAAATTTAAAACCTCTTTAGGAGTAAAGTTAGCTCCATCAGTAAGGCTGGAACCGCCGCCCCTGAGTGTTATCACTAAGTTAGCAAACCCTTGGAGACACCGGCCCGTTGGATCGATTCGAATTAACATTTGTCCTGTTAGGCATCGTAGGTCCCAGCTGGGGCAATGCCTGGTACCTAGTATAAACAACCCTTCAAAATTATATTGTAACTATTTATAAAAATTACCTTATTTAAATAACAAGACGACCAACAAATTGATCTGCCAAGTTTGAAGGCTTCCCTGTCGTGGTCACTATCTCCCTCAGCTTCACACACACACACACACACACACACACATCACCGGCGCAGTTTCATTTACGTAATAATTGCAATCTATTTCTCGTTGCGTCAGTGAGCTAACAAGCCAAACCCTGTTAGGTGTTATGCAGGTATTCCCAATTGTTTCGTCTGAGGTACTCTTGTGAGTTACTTGAGAGGTGCCCTTCACTGTTACTTGAAAGGTGAGTTCCTAGATATTATTTGAGTGTTCCTGCGAGGACTATACATTGAGAAAATATACGTGTATATGTATACTTGAAAATACACATCTAAATATACCTATGCCACCGCAGGTATGCAGATATAAACATACACACAAAAAATGGAACACAGATACAAACACACATAAATAAAAACTGAATTTACACGCGCGAACACGAATATAAAAACAAACAAAATCACATAAAGACACATATCACACAGATAAACCACACACACACACACACACACACACACACACACACACACACACACACACACACACACACACACACACACACACACACCTTGTAGCGCCAATCCGTGAGCCATTCCCTTTACAGAACAGAATCAATACACGCCAGGTCTCTTTCCTCCGTTATACTGTTCTTTCCATTTCCAGCCTCATATCTATAAAGTGTGGGGGATTCAAGATGCTTCTCTAGGGCTTTTGAAACTTTGGTCTCTAAGTGGGTGTAGTGTTCCCCAAACCCTTCTATCATGGCTGGGTTGTGGTTCATGCGTGTTTAAATACTGTTGTTGTTTATTTTATCATACTTTACGTTTCTGGTGTTTACGTCTCGTTATCTCTCTAGGTGGCTCCCGTTCTTTCTGTTTCTAATTCGTTTTCTATCTCTCTTCGTTGTTTTTGTTGGCCATGTTCTCTTTTTGTCTCTGTTTGTTTGACTGTGTCTGTCTTTCTTCTTGCCCCTTTCTCAAAAATGTTGTCTATTTCTTATATTCGTTCTTTATCTCTCCATCCATCTCCTTCTTTTATATCTACAGTATTCAGGCTGTCTCATACTTTTTTGTGTTCGTGTGTGTGTGTGTCCATCTGACAGCAATAATAATAATTATAATATAAATAATATCATTAATAACAACAACAATAATAATAATAATAATAATAATAATAATAATAATAATAATAATAATAATAATGAAGGCTAATTATATATGTAATGCATTATCGCTAACAGCACCTCGTACATTAAATATAATTCCAGATTAGGGAATACAGTGTCCAATTATATTTATTCGGACATTCACCCCGTCTTACACCCAAGCTCTCATCCTAATTTTCATCCTAAATAACACCCAAATTTCACCCCAATTTTCATCTAAACTTTCATTCCATCTAACGCCCAAATTTGCACCCCAATTAGCACCCCAACTTTCACTCCCAACTAACACACCAAGTTTCACTCCCAACTAACACACCAAGTTTCACCCCCAACTAACACACCAAGTTTCACCCCCAATTAACACCCCAACTTTCACCCCCAACTAAACACCAAGTTTTCACCCCCAACTAACACACCAAGTTTCACCCCCAACTAACACACCAAGTTTCACCCAATATAACACTCCATACGCTTCTCTCTTAAATCGTATTGTCAAATATTTACTCACCCAACACTCGTACAGAACCAAACAATAGTGACGATTCCTGGCTATGCTACACAACTGCCACTTTTTCGCTCAGAGCTCGTAGAAGATCAGTGACGACACTCAAGAAGACATCACTGAACACACAGACACAGACAAACAGACAGATAGATATAGAAGACAGACAGACAAAGACAGACAGAAAGACAGATAGACTGACTGACAGACAGACATACACAGATCTAGATATCTTGATAAAATCACAAAGGAAAAAGATTTAGCTTATCCACTTTTTCATTGTGGATCTACGTGAGATATAGATATATGGAGAGGTCAAGACAACAGACAGAAATAGACAGAGAGATAGACAGATATATAGAGGACAGACAGATAAACACACAGACTGACAGAGAGATAGAGAGAGAGAGAGAGAGAGAGAGAGAGAGAGAGAGAGAGAGAGAGAGAGAGAGAGAGATCACTGAACTTTTCCCCAATATTCTTCCGTTTCCCAAAGGCTTCACCATCGACTCATCGTGAATAAATAAGCCAGTGATATGTAAGGTGAGACCCCGGGGGTTTATCTATTACAGTATACTGACGGAGCTAAGGCAGGGGCGAGCGGAGGAGAGGTACTGTAGTGAAGGGGTAAATATGTACATTTAATCCGTGTTCTCTTATTCCCAATTAAGGAGTAGATTAATTTTTCATATCCAATAAGATATTCCTGTATTATTAGTGAGGTGGAAGAGATGAATGTCTTTGGATAGATTTATTGATATGAATAATAGAACGTGTATGGTCGATGGGGAAAAATATATAGATTACAAATTCTTATGTAGTTTCATTTTGTTGAGTTTGTATGTAGTTTCTTCCTAGCTTCTGTTTCTTTAGAATTATTTTGTGCTTACTGTTTTTGTAGAAAGTTTGTGTGCATCTCTTTCCTACTTCCTGTCTTGGTATAAATTGTGTGCATGGTGTATTCCTTCCCGAGCTCCAATCAGTACAGAAATTCACAGCGATAAATAATAAACCACATTCCATAATTATTGTCTCAACAAATGAACCATGCAAAAACTCCGATAGATATAACGA
Organism: Homarus americanus; assembly: GCF_018991925.1. Taxonomy (NCBI): domain Eukaryota; kingdom Metazoa; phylum Arthropoda; class Malacostraca; order Decapoda; family Nephropidae; genus Homarus; species Homarus americanus. The sequence goes on along the minus strand of NW_024732440.1, from coordinate 9,276,693 downwards.
CGTAACCAAGCCACCACTTCTTTACTGGGGTTCATATACTGTCTCCATTAACTCTATTCAACCACGAGTTGAGAGTTGAAATGTACGTCGCTACCTGGGGATCTAATATTCGATCAGCTGATGCGTGTACGTGTTGCCCATCTCATGTGTTCTTCTCTCTGGCATTTATTCATTTCATCCGCGGTATATACAATGATGCTGATGATGGTGATTCAGTAAACACGTTACAGTAGTAAGCCTCCCCCTCTATTTCCCCCATGCTTGTCTAAAATCTCTCCCCCTCCCTGAGCCCCTCACGTATTACCAGGAGGCATGCGTCAGCATCACTACCTGGCTTTAATAATGAGTCAGTTACCTGATGTTTTATGATGAGGTTACCTAGGTATTACTACCTCCATTGGCCTACGGGATTGACTATGTTAGTGAGTTTGTGCTGTGTGTGTGTGTGTGTGTGTGTGTGTGTGTGTGTGTGTGTGTGTGTGTGTGTGTGTGAGAGAGAGAGAGAGAGAGAGAGAGAGAGAGAGAGAGAGAGAGAGAGAGAGCACTTGTTTTTTTGTGTGTGTGCGTGCATTTGAGTCACTATAACTATGAATGCTCACACACACACACACACACACACACACAGACACACACACAAACATGAAATAAACCAGAGAAACAATAAGCGTAGGTAGGATCTCGCCCTCGTTGTTTTGCCAGCATTAAGGACTATGAGGGAGACTCGGGCCCTCAGAAAAACACCTCCCACACCTAATTGGGATAATGTACAAAACCTGGGCGGGTTCTCTAGGTGAAGGCCTATTATCTCTGTTGTGGGCGGCCGGGTGGTGATTGTGGGCGGGTGAGTAGTAGTTGAGGATTTGGAAGTGGTTATGGAGGTGCAGGTGGCTAGTTGAAAGCCAGAAGTGTGTGTTGGGGGAGAGTTGGGAAGGGTGTTTTTGGACGAATGGTGTGATGATTGTTGGCGTGCGTGGAGTGGTTGTGGGTGGACGGATGATAGTTATGGGTGTGACTTTAGTATACTACTTATATCTATGGTGCTCGTGTTTATATTTTCATGTGGGATTTATTCTTGTGTTTCTCTCGTTATCATATTCTCTTCAGTTAGTCGTAATTATCTTTTTTTTTTCATATTTCTCTCTTTCAATCTATCTCGGTCTTCTCATCTTCTCCTTCTCTATCTCTGTCTGTCATTCTCTCGCCCTCTTTTTTTATATTTCTCCTTTTAAATATACATCCATCCATCTATCTATCTATTTAGCTGATAAGTTTGCTTCCCCTCTCTACGTTGTACAATACTCATCATCTTTCTAACCATCACACAAAAAAAGTCTCCTCTGTATTCCTGTAAGAAAGTTGAGTGTGTAAACCTATAACTTGTTTTCCTTAACTTAATACCGGAGTTTGAATTGCTCTGCCGCGCTTATGTGTTTCCTCCCCGTTGATTGGTGGCTTTACCACTTTGCTTTGAACGTTCATTGGCCAGAGGCGAAAGGCTGGCCAACCACAAACCTGAATTAACCGACAAGACTCCCGAATTATCCACCAATTACATGTTTGATGCGGCAAGGAGAGAAAAATCTAATTTAATCCTACAGGAGAAAGAAAATCCCAATTATGTTACCTTAAAGTATTTTGGGCCAAGATTCCATACATAAACCTCTCTTTGTAATGCTAACTAGTAAGGTCATGTGTAAGGCTGACTTGTGTATCAAATGAAAGACTTTTATAAATCAATTTCCACCCGTGAGGAAATAGATATAAATTCGACTATCTTTTATTTATATTTGAGGAGTAGGGAGGAGGGGTGACGGGGCTGTAGGAGTAGGGAGGAGGGGTGGCGGGGCTGTAGGGTGACGGGGCTGTGGGAGTAGGGAGGAGGGGGGCTGTAGGAGTAGGGAGGGAGGTGACGGGCTGTGGGAGTAGGGAGGAGGGGGTGACGGGGGAGTAGGGAGGAGGGTGTAGGGAGGAGGGAGGGGTGACAGGGCTGTAGGAGTAGGGAGGAGGATGACGGGGAGGAGAGAGGAGGGGTGACGGGGGCTGTAGAAGTAGGGAGGAGGGGTGACGGGGTGTGGGAGTGGGGAGGAGGGGTGAGGGCTGTGGGAGTGGAGGGTGGGGGGGAGAGGGAGGAGGGGGAGGGCTGTAGGAGTAGGGAGGAGGGGGACGGGCTGTGGGAGTAGGGAGGAGGGGTGACAGGGCTGTAGGAGTAGGGGAGGAGGGGTGACAGGGCTGGGGAGTGGGGAGGAGGGTGGGAGTAGGGAGGAGGGTGACGGGGCTGTAGGAGTAGGGAGGAGGGGTGACAGGGCTGTGGGAGTAGGGAGGAGGGGTGACGGGGCTGTAGGAGTAGGGAGGAGGGATGACAGGGCTGGGAGTAGGGAGGAGGGGTGACGGGGCTGGGGAGTAGGGGAGGAGGGATGACAGGGCTGTGGGAGTGGGGAGGAGGGATGACAGGGCTGTAGGAGTGGAGGAGGGGGTGACGGGGCTGTGGGGTAGGAAGGAGGGGTGAGGGCTGTAGGAGTAGGGAGGAGGGTGATGGGGCTGTAGGAGTAGGGAGGAGGGTGATGGGGCTGTGAGGGTGAGGGCTGTGGGAGTAGGGAGGAGGGGTGGAGGGGCTGGGGAGGGAGGAGGGGTGATGGGGCTGTGGGGAGTAGGGAGGAGGGGTGACGGGGCTGTAAGAGTAGGGAGGAGGGGTGATGGGGCTGTAGGAGTAGGGAGGAGGGTGACAGGGCAGGAGTAGGGAGGAGGGTGATGGGGCTGTAGGAGTAGGGAGGGAGGGGTGAGCGGAGGGCTGGGGAGTAGGGAGGAGGGGGATGTAGGAGTAGGGGAGGAGGGGTGACGGGGCTGTAGGAGGGTGATGGAGGAGGGGTGAGGGCTGTGGGAGTAGGGAGGAGGGTGATGGGGCTGTAGAGTAGGGAGGAGGGATGACGGGGCTGTAGGAGTATGGAGGAGGGATGACGGGGCTGTGGGAGAGGGAGGAGGGTGACGGGGCTGTAGGAGTAGGGAGGAGGGATGACGGGGCTGTGGGAGTAGGAGGAGGGTGACGGGCTGTAGGAGTAGGGAGGAGGGGTGATGGGGCTGTAGGAGTTGGGAGGAGGGATGACGGGGCTGTAGTAGGGAGGAGGGGCTATGTGGCTGTAAGAAAATACGATGGAACCAAAAATATATATCCTTATTCGAAAAGATTCTCTGAGAAATCTTGATTACATTTCCAAAGGGAATACCGTATGTAAATCAGGATTAAACACTAATCTCTATCTGGGTAGAACGTGACAACATGTTTTCACAGGTTCTTTTGCGACGAGTATAGCCATGGCCGAGACCTAGATACATGATGAGATTTGTTTTATCTGGTGGTGATGTTCTCTCTCTCTCTCTCTCTCTCTCTCTCTCTCTCTCTCTCTCTCTCTCTCTCTCTCTCTCTCTCTCTCTCTCTCTCTCTCTCTCTCTCTCTCTCTCTCTCTCTCTCTCTCTCTCTCTCTCTCTCTCTCTCTCTCTCTCACTCTCTCTCACTACCCCTTTCTCTCTCTCTCCTCTCTCTCTCTCTCTCTCTCTCTCTCTCTCTCTCTCTCTCTCTCTCTCTCTCTCTCTCTCACTACCCCTTCCATCTACAACTCCCCTCCTCCACCTCGGTCCCACCCCTCTGCTCCCTCGACAGTCCCACCTCTGAATCTCCCCTCGACAGTCCCACCTCTGACTCTCCCTCGACAGTCCCACCTCTGACTCTCCCCTCGACAGTCCACCTCTGACACTCCCTCGACAGTCCCACCTGACACTCCCCTCGACAGTCCCACCTCTGAGACTCCTCGACAATCCCACCTCTGACTCTCCCCTCGACAGTCCCACCTCTGACTCTCCCCTCGACAGTCCCACCTCTGTCCCACCTCTGACTCTCCCCTCGACAGTCCCACCTCTGACACTCCCCTCGACAGTCCCACCTCTGACTCTCCCCTCGACAGTCCCACCTCTGACTCTCCCCTCGACAGTCCCACCTCTGACTCTCCCCTCGACAGTCCCACCTCTGACTCTCCCCTCGACAGTTCCACCTCTACCATCACAAAGCTTAAAGCTGACATTACATCTGCTATGAATAAATTCCTTCCCATCTATGTGGTTTAATCTCCCCTATCAAATATGCCTCGATGGTCTGCCTTTGAAATCTTAAATAAAAGAGCACCTTAATGAAAGGGAGGACTCGGCCCAGTCCTTCACCTGGTGAGGCCCTTACACTACACGCCAGCCTCCTTTACTTCTATCACGGATTCAATATCAAAGTGGAATTTCTAACTCCTTATTCATTATAGATTTCACAAGTTCAAGATCAATGTAGCTCCTCATTCGATCTACGTTGCACCACATCAATGTCGAGGATGCATAGGTTATATAAATTTAAAATCAATCTCAAATTTGAAACACCTCATTCAGTCTAAACCTCCCCATAATAACTGTTGAAGGCGAACTCTAAGCTGCCCACCTGTTCAAAGTGGAACGAGACAAAGTAATGCATACCTGCCTAAGAAATAATGATATGTTCTACTTACTCATGGCTAATTTGACTACCTTGTAATGATGACTCAATAAAGATTTGTATTCATATACTTTGATGTTGTTATTTTTAGATTTGTGAAGAGTAAACAGTACGTACATATTATGGCATAATGTGGTAGTTCCTCCTCTAACTTTCTGAGTTTTTATGTGTTTTTTATTCCCCTTTTCAATGTATTATTATTATTATTATTATTATTATTATTATTATTATTATTATTATTATTATTATTACTATTATTATTATTATTATTATTATTATTATTATTATTACTATTATTATTATTATTATTATTATTATTGTTATTTTTATTATTATTATTATTATTATCATTGTTATTATTATTATTATTATTATCATTAATATTGTTATTATTATTATTATTATTTAAGTTTTATTGCATTACTTTTCAAATTTTCTTTGTAAAGTTATTCCAATTTCTTCAGTATTATTAGTGTCATTTTTTGCTACAGTTTGGTTGGGTTAGGTTAGGTTAATATATAATAGTCCCTCAAATATTATATGATGACAATAGCCAGAAGGATCTACCACACACCTTACTGTACTGGTGGAGAGGTCAGCCTTGTAACCTTCACCTCACGTCACCTTTTGACGTAAATAAAATGGAGAGGGAATCTGATTATTGACGAATAAGGGTCGTCAGTAAATTTTTCATAACAGACGGGTAAACTTCAAAAGCACAAAATATTTTATCCCTTACGTAGTATTACTTTTTTTCTAAAATATCTTTGATCTTTCACATCACAGCGAATCCTGACCTGGAACTTTCAGATGTTAACTAAATGTCATTAAGTCAAAAGTTGATGGTTTTAGCAATATTTTTCACGATATTTAGGTTATTAGGAAGAGCAGTGTACGGATTCATGAAGATTTGTACTATGAATATTTATGGTAACTGAAGGAGAACGATTAAACTTAAGAGGATGGATTAATAATATGCAAACAAACATTACACATATAAGAGTGAAAAGACTGTTTAGGTACATTGTCCTACTGTCACCAGGTACGAGATAAAGTGAAGATAGACAATTATTTTTAAAACATTATTTACCTCGATAATGTTTGGCATTAAGTGAACGTCTCTATAGTAGAAGTCGACCTAAGAGACAGACGTCAACAAACACGCAGATGTCGAGACAAACTCACATGTCGACACAGACGCAGAAGCCGACATAGACCTAAACGTCAACACGGTAATAACCCAAACCTTCCCATTCTTCAACGAGACGTGCTGAGAAGATAATAAAACACGCTACGTATGATGAGTCTTGCTGGAGACACAACACAATTGAGACCAAGTCGCTGCAGGAAAGTTGATAAGACAGCAGCGAGCAGGACGGCACTGTGTACACTGTGCCTGATAACACAGATTATGAGACATCACCAGTTTACACCAGCAGGTAAAACTGTAACCACGCCACAGCATCAAGCACATTACAGACAAGTTATTTGGGTATTCCCGGTACGCAGCCCATAAACTGAAATTACATGATACGCGTTATTTGAGGACGCCCATCACGTATCCTACCAGCTCGGGAGACGGACGTGGTGAAATACACTTACCCTGCCAGCACAACACAGCACACCCACCCAACACCTCGTCTTTCCCTCTCTCCACTACCTGTAGAAACTAGCGTCATGGTGGTGGCGTAACAACACAACAACACCCAGATTAACACCTTGTCTTCCCTCTTATTTACCTTCAGGACCTGGTGCTGAGGAAGATTGGGAGAGAAATATTAAACGCTCTTCCATGTACGCAACACAGCACCACTAAGGCCAACAGCTCAAGTCTTTCGCACTCCACTACTTGTAGGTAATGGCACCGTGGACAACAGGGAGGAAAAAGGGTGAGTGGTGCTCGTATAGCATCACCTCGCCAGCTCTCTTCTCTACTTGTAAAGCTTGGTAGTGTGGACGGTAGAGAGGGTAGAGAGATAGATGTTTAAAATAAACGGCCCTTTCATGCAAGACCACACAACAAAGCAGCACAACGCCTCTCCTCTTTCGTTTACCTGTAGGAACTTGTGAGGAAGACGGTAATGAGTGTTTAGTGAGCCTTTTATAACACGTGTGGGGTAAGGTTTTGATTTAGTTGAAGAAATCTTACCTTGTCTTTATGAATTGATTATTCATTTTTTTTGTGATTTTCTCTTATTTTATCTGCCTTCTGTTTCGTTATGTTAGTCTATAGTGTCATATCGTTCTTTGTTTACGTCTCTCTCTTTCATCAAGGCTCCCTGTCCACCCCCATATTTCTCATTATTTCTAACTCTCCCTCTCATTCGTTCACCTTCTTCCCCCCTTCACCCTCATTATCACTTTTACTCCCTCCGCTTTTCTTCTACTCCTCCTCTCTTCTCGCCAGGATCACCTTGCTATCTAAACGGCCAAAATGCCACGAAGGTCTACCCACATAATCATTACCACACCACAAACTCTTCCCCTGAGGCTTGACTCTTGTTTCTCTTGCATGAACACCCGCCATAACAATAACCAGAATTACTACGAAAAATATAAACAGGGTAGCATGTGAGACGTTACTAAACTCTCACGACACTGGGACACATTGCGGGTAGGGGAGGTGGCGTGGGAGGTGGTGAGGGAGAGATGGTAGGGGAAAGGGTGGGGAGGTGTCTGGGGAGGTGGCGGGGAGGTTGTGGAGAGACGTGGTGAGGGAGGTGACTGCTTTTTTCTTTGGGGGGGGGGGTTAGAGAAAGGAGGGGTGAAAGAAGATTAGAGGTGGGGGAAGGAAGTTATAGTTCAGAAATTGAAGAATTTTAGGAAGAGGTTAGAGAGGGCGGGCTGACCGCCTAGCTAAGCTAATAGTGTGTTTGGGTTGTGTCATGGGTTAGTTATTGTCTGTCGGTACAGGCTCTAGGCATCCTACCCTATTCCATATATGGGTGTTTTGAGGGCCTTATTTCATATTCCGCCGTGGGAAGTGGTAGGGGGAGGTGGTAGGGGAGGTGGTAGGTAAGGTGGTTGGGGATGTGGTGGGGGAAATGGTGGGCAAGTGGTAAGGCGAGGGATGTAGCTTTGGGTGGAGTTGGGTAATTTAAAAGCAGTCTGATAGGAAAATAATGAAACATTCTTGGGATGCTAGAGAAAGGATTATTAAATCCTGTAAATCTTCTTTTGACGTAGCTAAATATTATTGCTTGCGATATTCTGGGTACTGATCGAATTTATTAAAACATACACACACCCACACAAACACCTATACACATACTCACTGCAACTTATATTTACTGTATTTGCTCGAAACAAGGCTAACACAGTACTTGGGTTCATACAAAGGAACGTTAGTTACAAGACTAGCGAGGTCATCCCAATAACATCTTGCGCTTGTGAGATCTCACTTGGATTACGCAGTTCAATTATGGCCACCGTATGACAGAATGGATATAGAATCCCGAGAAAGAATTTAGAAGAGAATGACAAAACTAATCCCGGGCATTAGGAACCTTGAGTACAGAGACAGGTTAAAGCATCTTAATTTGCACTCCCTCAAGAGACGTAGAGTGAGGGGCGATAAGATCGAGGTGTATAAATGGAAGTCAGGGCTAAGCAAAGGCAACATTACAAAGGTACTCACACTATCCAACCAGGAGCGAACTCGTATCAATGGTTTTGAAATAGAAAAATTTAGATTTAGGCGCGAAATAGGTAAACATTGGTTTAAAAATAGAGTAGTGGATGAGTGGAACAAGTTACCAAACATCATCATTAATTCGAATACGCTGGATAGTTTCAAACATAGGTTGGATGGATATATGAGCAATAGGGGTTGGGTGTAAACGGGACTGCCCAGTATGGGCCAATAGGCCCGCTGCAGTTTCCTCCATTCTTATGTTCTTATAAATAAAATAAAAAAATACACACACACACACACAGGGCATAATCTAGCGCTATTTCACTATGTATTCAACAATGTATTCAAAGATACAATTCTAAATATCTAAATGTGTATCAGGCATCTTTTCAGGAGCACTACAATTCTCAAAATATTGAGCCGTTGAAACTCTTAAGCTGTGCAATTTTCATCGTTAATTTTTCCAGCTAAACTTCAGATTCTTTTAGGAAGACCTCCTGGTTCCTGACCCGGCATCTATAAACCTATTCTGCAGCCCCGGGTCTTACCTCCCTCCAGAGTCCTAAGAAGGTGAGTGCGTGTCTCCTGCCTGAGGGATCTTACACATCACAGTCTTGTTTATTCTTCGTTGTAATAAATATAAATAAATAAATAAATAAATATATA
>NW_024732440.1:9062868-9262868 GCF_018991925.1 Homarus americanus | reverse complement strand
GGAAGTGTTGTTCACTTTTGTGTTGATAATTTACGGTGCTTGATGTATGTATAAAAACACTCACATATGATACACATATTATCTCTCTCTCTCTCTCTCTCTCTCTCTCTCTCTCTCTCTCTCTCTCTCCGTTTATTAGTCATTATGTACAAGAATAAGCAACAAAGCTAGAAACGGAGACGAGTGGGTGGATAGATACACACACAATCATATGAATAAGAAGAGCGATAACTCGACGAATATTCTAAAGTCTACACGTTATATTGTACTGCACCACAAGACGGTCACCCGCCAGATTTATTCAAGATACCGGGAGGTTAACATGAGTCCCATGACGTGGGTATGTCTCCCAGGAAGGGTCTCAAGGGTCCCATGACGTGGGTATGTCTCCTAGGAAGGTTCACATGAGTCCCATGACGTGGATATGTCTCCCAGGAAGGGTCTCAAGGGTCTCAGGACGTGAGTATGTCTCCTAGGAAGGGTATCAAGGGTCTCAGGACGTGGGTATGTCTCCTAGGAAGGTTCACAAGGGTCTCAGAACGTGGGTATGTCTCCTAGGAAGGTTCACAGGGGTCTCAGAACGTGGGTATGTCTCCTAGGAAGGTTCACAAAGGTCTCAGGACGTGAGTATGTCTCCTAGGAAGGTTCACATGAGTCCCATGACGTGGGTATGTCTCCCAGGAAGGGTCTCAAGGGTCTCAGGACGTGAGTATGTCTCCTAGGAAGAGTCTCAAGGGCCTGAGGACGTGGGATGTCTCCTAGGAAGGTTCACAGGGGTCTCAGAACGTGGGTATGTCTCCTTGGAAGGTTCACAAGGGTCTCAGAACGTGGGTATGTCTCCTAGGAAGGTTCACAATGGTCTCAGAACGTGGGTATGTCTCCTAGGAAGGTTCACAATGGTCTCAGAACGTGGGTATGTCTCCTAGGAAGGTTCACAAGGGTCTCAGAACGTGGGTATGTCTCCTAGGAAGGTTCACAAGGGTCTCAGAACGAGGGTGTGTCTCCTAAGAAGGTTCACAAGGGTCTCAGAACGTGGGTATGTCTCCTAGGAAGGTTCACAATGGTCTCAGAACGAGGGTGTGTCTCCTAGGAAGGTTCACAAGGGTCTCAGAACGAGGGTGTGTCTCCTTGGATGGTTCGAGTAATGCACATGTGATATGTTGCCTGATATATACTTATGTTTTACCAATGGTAATAAATTGTGTTGATCGTGTTACTTAATATTATAATAGTAATGTGTTTAACAAGACATGCATATTTTGCTAGCTGAGTTATCTTACTTGCTGTATGCTATTGTGTTATATTTGATATATATTGTGTTATAGCTGTTACCTGATATATACTAAGTGTTATATCAAGACACGGGTAATTTTAAATTGGGTTAAGACAACTTTCTGATAGATGTAAATTTTTTAATATATACATTAATTCATATAGCTGAATATTATTAAATACTGCTGTAACACATGTCATGTAGTATGGAAAATACATAAAAGATATTTCTCTTTTTTTTTTGTATTATAGAAGTGATATTAAAATCTAGATAGGAAATAATCATTGGGAAGGCTATATGTTAATTTACACTAGTATGAGTGAGAGAGAACATTAATGCGAGGCCCAACAGCTCTTATACGTCAGAGAACACAATAACACATTTGTTTACGAGAGCTGGTGAAGGCTGGCGGTACTCACTCACGGCCTCGTACATTAACTATCTACGTTAATCTGAAATAGTAATTGTTTTGGTAGTGTATACATAGGTGGGGGAGCAATGAGGCCGGATGGAATTAACAAATGTGAATGAATAATAGGTCCGTGGGTGTGTTATGAGCATCAGCTGTGTGGAGGGTAGAGAACTACTCACTGTATAAACTCTGTGTAGAATGTCAGCTTGTATGAGTGGAACTGACAACACGGTGATGAGTTTTTAAATAAAAGTTTTGATATTGAAGGTGAAGCCTATAAGCCTGACGATCCGTTAGGGGCAGTGTGGGTACAGCATACTGAACGCTTAGTCTTCAGTACACATTGAGGCACTGGGACCACCACTGCACTCGACTGTCTTTATTTCCCCAACTGCAAATCTAGGTACCTATTTATACCTTAATGTGTCATAGATCTTGTGTACGACCACCACTACTACCCACCCCCCATTCAAAACCCCTCACCACTACCACCCCAACCACCATCACCCCAACCATCATCACCCCTATCACCATCACCAGTATCCACAACAACAACACCCTCACCACCACCAGGGAGGCCGTCTATGTGTGGCAGGTCATGTGTCAGAGTGGCGGGTCTTCGCCAATTAAGCGAGTGTGTTAGTGTCCTGGCAGTAATACCTCTCTGCAGTAATTATACCTTCACACAACACTAAGGGGCCACAGTTACTTGTTTCAACACTAATAATTACTATGAGATTGGAGGTTATCTATCTATTTATCTATCTATCTATCTATCTATCTATCTATCAATGCTTACAGTCTCTCAGCAAATCTCACACTAACTCACAGATGTTGACAAAGTAGAGCAAGTGTCACTAATCTCTTGAAATTTACTGATGAATTACCCTTCCTAAACCCGTGACCCTGAGAGATATTAGTCTTGTTCTTTGGTGATAATTAAAGCTGAAGATGAGACTTATGAACCAAAATACTCAAGATAAACAGACTCATTTACTAACTCACTTCCTCAGATGATATAAGAATGACTCATCAATCGCTTCTTTAACTCTACGAACAATAAACATGTCTCATACTAGTCCGCCTACAGTAATGACCACGTGGATAATTATACAGTAAAACACTATAAATAACCATTAATAACCTAACTTAACCTAGAAACGTAAACTTAATCTCATTAGCCTAACGAACTTAAACCAAGGCAGCAATTATCTTGCCTATTACAACTTAGGTTTATTTCTTATCTTAATTTAACCTCTCTTTAACGGAATATATAGAGAGGAGAGTTCGTTATATCAAAGGTCAGTTAGATGTGAAACCTTCATCTTACGAACTATATATAGAGATGAAAGTCCATTATATCAAGGTATAGTTCGACGTGAAACTTCTATCTAACAGGATTACAGGGAGACAGAAGCCCGTTATATAGATGTTTCACTGTAGTGTGTTACGTTGACAGTATAAGTCTATTAAGCATCCATCACTGACGCAGGCCAGGAAGAGAAGCAAATGGGACTATTTATAACGCAACCTCAGGACTAACTATAATCCAGCCCCGGGACTAACTATAATCCAGCCCCAGGACTAACTATAATCCAGCCCCGGGACTAACTATAATCCAGCCCCAGGACTAACTATAATCCAGCCCCGGGACTAACTATAATCCAGCCCCGGGACTAACTATAATCCAGCCCCAGGACTAACTATAATCCAGCCCCAGGACTAACTATAATCCAGCTCCGGGACTAATAATAATCCAGCCCCAGGACTAACTATAATCCAGCCCCAGGACTAACTATAATCCAGCCCCAGGTCTAACTATAATCCAGCCCCAGGACTAACTATAATCCAGCCCCGGGACTAACTATAATCCAGCCCCAGGACTAACTATAATTCAGGACTAACTATAATCCAGCCCCGGACTAATAATAATCCAGCCCCAGGACTAACTATAATCCAGCCCCAGGACTAACTATAATCCAGCCCCAGGACTAACTATAATCCAGCCCCGGGACTAACTATAATCCAGGACTATAATCCAGACTAACTATAATCCAGGACTAATCCAGAGGACTAACTATAATCCAGCCCCAGGACTAACTATAATCCAGCCCCGGGACTAACTATAATCCAGCCCCAGGACTAACTATAATCCAGCCCCAGGTCTAACTATAATCCAGCCCCAGGACTAACTATAATCCAGCCCCGGGACTAACTATAATCCAGCCCCAGGACTAACTATAATCCAGCCCCGGGACTAACTATAATCCGGCCTCGACACAGTTTCTTCCTCCTCTGTACTGCTGGGAGTGTACCACCTCCTCCTCATATACTTGACCTCGATGGCCCAGGACGGGGGCGGCTGATCTGGGCTAAGTGTCAGGCAGTTATTAAGGGTAACGAGGCGAGGCTCTGGCTGATGGAGTTCTCGCGTCCTCAATAATTGGCTCCCAAGATCGGCTCTCCTACTCTCTCTCACTTGTTGTTATTTCACCAGCTGCTTGTTGTTGTTGGACATGGCGTCTGCTGCTCTTGTTGTTGACGTCTGAGATGAAAGTATACCTCACACTGTTTGGTCAATCTACTATCGTATCTCTCTTCTCTCCCTCCAGTTAATATACAAACATTTAACAACGCGAACATAGTTACTTACCTAACGTAACGTAACCTACCCTACCCTAATGTAAAGTAACCGACCCTAACATAACGTAACGTAACCTACCCTACCCTAATGTAAAGTAACCGACCCTAACATAACGTAACGTAACCTACCCTACCCTAATGTAAAGTAACCGACCCTAACATAACGTAACGTAACCTAACGTAATCTAATCTAATCTCCCTTAAACCACTCTCAGGTCTCTGTGAGGCAATAAATCTAACACCATAAAACTAAACTGTTTATACGGACTCAAGATCTTGGAGGTTCTGAAAAAAAATATGTCTGAACGAGACGGTCTTAGCCTAGCAGGCCACCAGGTTGTAAGAGGAATGTGAGGACGGAGGTATTGTCTTGAAACACCGACTGCACACACACACACACACACACACACACACACACACACACACACACACACACACACACACACACACACACACACACACACACACGTCTCCAGCCTTCATTGGGTGAGGACGTCGGCTCTGCCCGTGGTCTCTTGACCATGGGGACAGCTGCCAGCCTGGTTTGTCAGGCCCTTCCCTTTCCCCATCTCCTCCTCCCCATCTGGATTTATCAACATCCTCCACCAACAGTACAGTACAAAGACTGACCATCAACCCACAAGTGATATATAAAAGTGGCAATTTCAACCCGAAAGAAAGAAACAACTGTTAGAGCGACAATCAGTGCTTACCTGTCAATGTTGACCTGACTGGACCAGACACACATAAGAACATAAGAATGGAGGAAACTTCAGCGGGCCTATTGGCCCATACTGGGCAGTCCCATTTACACCCAACCCCTATTGCTCATATATTCATCCAACCTATGTTTGAAGCTATCCACCGTATTCGAGTTAATGATGAAATTTGGTAACTTGTTCCACTCGTCCACTATTCTATTTCCAAACCAATGTTTACCTATTTCGCGCCTAAATCTATATTTTTCTAATTTAAGATCATCGTTACGAGTTCGCTCCTGGTTGGATAGTTTGAGTGCCTGTGTAATGTCCCCTTTGTTTTGGCCTGACTTCCATTTATACACCTCTATCATATCGCCCCTCACTCTACGTCTCTCGAGGAAGTGCAAATTAAGATGCTTTAACCTGTCTCTGTACTCCAGGTTCCTAATGCCCGGGATTAGTCTTGACATTCTCCTCTGAATTCTTTCCAAGGATTCTATATTCATTCTGTAATATGGCGACCAGAATTGAACTGTGTATTCCAAGTGAGGTCTCACAAGCACAAGATATAGTTTCAGGATGACCTCGCTAGTCTTGTAAGTAACACTCCTTTGTATGAACCCAAATACTTTATTAGCCTTGTTTCGAGCAAAAACACATTGTTTACTTGACTTAAGATTCCTACTTATCATTACTCCTAAATCTTTCTCGCAGTCGGATTTCTCTATGGCATCGTTGTTCTTCTGGTATCTGGATTCCCTGTTTACATCTCCTATACTGAGTGCTTTACATGTGTGCACATTGAATTTCATCTGCCATTTTTCAGACCATTCGAAATTTTTTTTTTATATCTTCCTGTAATTTTGCCGAGTCCTCGTCAGATTTAATTACACGCCTTATTTTAGTGTCATCAGCAAAATTACTTATGTTCCTGTCTACGCCGATATCTATGTCGTTTATGTATACAATAAATGATAATGGTCCAAGTACTGAGCCTTGGGGAACTCCACTAGTGACGTTGCTCCAATCGAATTTAGTGCCGTTAATGCTCACTCGCTGTTTCCTGTCCTGTAACCACGCCCTAATCCATTTTAAAATATATCCTTTAATGCCATGAACCTCTGCTTTTCCTATTAGTCTTTCATGGGGGACTCTGTCCAAGGCTTTGCTAAAGTCGAGATATACCACATCATAATTGTGCCCCTCGTCCTCTGATTCGAAAACTGATGAAAAGAATGTTAATAGATTAGTTAGACATGAACGCCCGCTTGTGAAGCCATGTTGGGAATCATTGATCAACTTGTGCTTCTCCAGGTGATTTCGAATAGAGTTTGAAATGATTGCTTACAGTAATTTGCCTACAATTGATGTTAGACTGATTGGACGGTAGTTAGAGGATAGTGTGATCTATCCCCCTTCTTGAAAATCGGTATAACATTCGCTCTCCTCCACGATTCTGGTACTACACCCGTTTTTAAGGACATGTTAAACAACTTTGCTAAGGGCATACTAAGCTCTTCCTTACATTGCTTTAATACTCTGGCAAATATCTCATTGGGACCTGGTGACTTATTAGGCTTTAGTTTGTCTATTTGCTTACTAACATCGTTGCTAGTCACTACTATCTCGCTTAATTTATTTTCTTCATCTAATATACTATAGCGCTATCAGAATGTATGTCTGTCTGTCTGCCTGTTCTGGGCAGCCAAAGCGGCACAATCGTTTTTCATCAAACTTGGTGGAAAAATCGCAAAAAATTCGTAGAGTAGAACAAACCTGGTCCCATGTCGATGGTTTCTTTAGGAAGCCATTAATTAACCATTTTATTTACGATGGAAAACCCACCCTAATTAACCATGCAAGTCTACGGACTTGCCGGTCCCTCATTGGCTGTACGCTGTCAGCCGGATACAATACAGTACAATACCATACTATACCATACAATACCATACAATACAATAAAATACACAACGAACTATAAATATTTGTAAGAATAAAACATAATTATATAGACATGTAAGACTCACAACTTGATAAGATATCCGTAAGACATTAGTTATTGGAAATGTGATTAAATGTTTTGTTATTAATCCAGTGTGAAATGTATCGGTATTGGTGGTACAATCCTAATGGTCTCTAATCCTGTTGATTAGGTGAGGTTAATCTGGGTTTATTGAGATTAAAGATAAGGTGTGGGGTTTATTCTACCTGTGTTAGTCTCAGGTACGACCCTCATTGTAACAATCACAACTATGATTATAACAACCAGGACCATGAATATAACAACCACGACCATGATTATAACAACCACGACCATGATTATAACAACCACGACCATGATTATAACAACCACGACCATGATTATAACAACCACAACCATGATTATAACAACCACGATCATGATTATAACAACCACGACCATGATTATAACAACCACGACCATGATTATAACAACCACGACCATGATTATAACAACCACGACCGATTATAACAACCACGACCATGATTATAACAACCCGACCATGATTATGATTATACCAAGACCATGATTATAACCACGACCACGATTATAACAACGACGACCAAGATTATAACAACCACGACCATGATTATATCAACCACGACCATGATCATAACAACTACGACCATGATTATAACAACCACGACAATGATTATAACAACCACGACTATGATCATAACCACGACCGATTATGACAACCACGACCATGATTATATCAACCACGACCATGATTATAACAACCACGACAATAACGACTATGATTATAACAAATGATAATAACAACCAAGACCATGATTATAACAACCACGACCATGATTATAACAACGACGATTATAACAACCACGACCATGATTATAGCAACCACGACCATGATCATAACAACCGACTATGATACCACGACCATGATTATGACAACCACGACCATGATTATAACAACCACGACCATGATTATAATAACCACGACCATGATTATAACCACGACCATGATTATAACACGACCATGATTATAACAACAACCATGATTATAACAACCACGACTATGATTATAACAACCACAACCATGATTATAACAACCACGACTATGATTATAACAACCACGACCATGATTATAACAACCACGACCATGATTATAGCAACCACAACCATGATTATAGCAACCACGACCATGATTATAACAACCACGACCATGATTATAACAACCACGACTATGATTATAGCAACCACGACCATGATTATAACAACCACGACCATCTGGAAAACGATGTCACTGTACGCTGTCAGCCGGACGGCGGTTGCGCTCTAGTCAAGCACGAGCGTTCGAACTTTTACGCCTCGGTAAACTGTACTACCGGACTCGCCACCGGGCACGAAGGGCCCACGATCACTTGTTATCTCTATATATAGTCGGTGCCTCGGGTATCATGTTTAAATTTTCGGTGGTGAAAACTATTGAAAAATATTTATTCATATTATTGCTCATTCCTCCGTCGTTAACAGTTAGCTCGCCGGTATCTGACTGTATTGGTCCAATCTTTTCTCGTGTTTTAGTTTGATACATTTGGCAGAATCCCTTGGGGTTTGACTTCGTCTCCCTTGCTACCTTCAGTTCATTATTCCTCTTTGCTCTTCTTACCTCGGTCTTAACCCTACCGGCCAATGCCTTATAATAATCTCGGAGGTAAACTTCACTCGGATTTATTCTCCTACCTATAGCCTTCCTTTGTCCAATAATATTCTTTAAATAATTATTTATCCATTCAGGGTCACCCAGTCCGCGGTACACTCACCACCACCAACACTGGATGAGAAGCCAAGAAAGACTCCAAACTACACCAGGAGAGAAGTGAGGACTCCCTACTCCACCCAGGTGAGGAACTATGAATTCCTAACTACATCACATGAGGAACAAGTACCATCTCCAAGACCCTGTATGAGCTGAAGGACCTACCCTGACCACGTGGTGCATCTGCAGCTGTAGTGAGGTAGCGGCTTAACATAAGAAGAACATAAGAAAATAAGGAGTCTGCAATAGGCTGGTTGGCCTGTGCATGGTAGTTCCTGTCGAGAGTTACTACCACTCTCTATCGTCCATGAATCTATCTAGTCTCCTTTTAAAACTTTCCAGTGTTCCAGCACTTACTACAAAGTTGCTAAGCTTGTTCCACTCGTCCACCACCCTATTTGTGAACCATTTCACCCAGGTATAACGCAACGGCCATTCAGTGAGGCCACAAGCATGTTCACAAGACCAGCTCCCACAGTACCAGATTTATAGTTAATCTACAGTATATGTTGACTCTATGTTTCTTATGTTTTTTTAATTGAAAGCTTTTGTCCGTCAAGTGACCCACTCCCCGACTCCACCATGATAAGTTACATATGTAACTTATCACCTCTGTTCATTGTATACTTTCAGCCTTCGGGCTGCCATGTTATCTCAATAAACCTTTAATTATTATTATTATTAAATGTGTGTGAGTGAGTTTCAGTGACAAAAAAGAGTTCATTCAGATGATATGTAACAATAATCTAGATCCTTCACAAGCAGCTCCTCCGTGACGACCATCAGGCCAGCTCTGACATTACCCCCGCACGAGGGTTCTATCCCGTGACCACAGGGAGACAAAAACAGTCTCAAGGGCATGTTTTCATCAACCTCTTGTCTTACAAACTCCTATGACTATCTGCCTTTTTAGCATCACTTTCTTGGAGGCTGACTGATGTACTGTACAACTATATAAAAAGTGCTTTCCTTAATAACACACCTAACATTTCTTCACTGTGGCAGATCTACGCCCCTTTACCACAGAAAATTGTCCATGATCTTTAACCTGTGTTAATCCATGACCTTGACCTTGTATGACCTATGGTTTTGTGAACCCAGATGTTAATTGATTTACGGATAGTGTTTTAGGGTAATGGCTAGCCAGTGCAGTCAGCGAGTTGTCCGACACTGGGTCATACGGACCTTTAGCTTAAGGTGTGATTTTTCTGTTGGCAACGGCTTCTACAACTTAAACTAATTCACTCCGAAATGATCCTAGGGCCGGTTATCCTCAAACACAAAGGGTAATTATTATTATTATTATTATTATTATTATTATTATATAAATATATTCATATAAAGCAGTGTTTCTTCCTCGTCTCTGACGGAATCTGCCCTAGGATTAGCCACGAACGTTTTCAAGTTTCTTCTCCAAATCTTCTAACAACTCGTGGTAACTTTCACCGAACGTCAAGATCACTCACACACGCACACACAATATTTAGATTATATATATATATATATATATATATATATATATATATATATATATATATATATATATATATATATATATATATATATATATATATATATATATATATATATATATATATATATATATATATATATATATATATACACACACAGTATATGTGTTTGTGTGTGTGTGTGTGTACGTGTCATCAAAACGCATTTTAAAATTTACCGTCAAAGTAAAAAAATCTGATGTAACACGACAATTGAATAAACCAGCGATAAAAATAACCAAATGGAATTAACGCTTGTATTGGCTCACACATTATGCCAATTTAATATACGCTGCCAGAAATTGTGTTACCGCAGTGTTACGTTAAAAGTTAACCTGCCTGACATGATGGATTTTGGGTGAAATCACTTTTTAATAATAAGTGAACACAATAATACTGCCGCTGTTGGTTATTAATAAACAACACGTTTATTAAATTAGATAAAGAAGTCCAGTTACTTTCCAAGAGAGCAGCGTTGGTGGCTACTTATAGACATACTTACAGCCATACACAGTAGGTTTGTGTGTGTTACTGAAGAAGGAATGGCATGCTAACAGGGAGGTGTGTGCTGGTATGGGTGGACGGGAGCGTGGAAACGTGGAAAATTGTGTTTGACAATATCCCAGTCAACTACAAGTTTGACACAGTCGCTGGGCGCTTTAACATGGTGGCTCGTGTTACAATGTGTCACAGAGTATCACAGTTTGCGACTACTGTTTTTAATTACAGCGCATTTTTGAACACGGTATAGCGTGTTTTATGCGTATTACCGTGTGTTGCGTCCCCCAGCACCTCTACTGTGGCGTCACAACAGTTGGTTCCATGTGGCGCTTCAATACGCTGCACATTATTTTGATTTACGGCCTCCATTGAACCTCAGAGTTTAATCAAGCGTAGGAGTGATTAGTTGCGTTTACAGGCGCCAGATTAGTTGCGTTTACAGCCGGCTACACACTGCCGGACATTTATTGAATGAGTTGAATTATTTGTTGTCCAGAAATGGCCCAACTTTGGATTAAACCACTGTGAATTAATCAGACGCTCTGTCACTCAGGGTTTGGGAATGTGTGAGGAAATGTGTCCCGCTGATGTCTATTATGGCGTACAATTTGTTGGTGATGTTTCCAAAAATTACTCGGTGACCAATGACATATTGAGCAGCGCCGTGTTTTATGTTGAAGACGCGAAGTGGATGGCTCTGTCATGGTTCAGTGTGTATCCATATACAGTATGTAGGCTATATATTTATGAATGTATATATGTATATTGGTATATATAAGTGTAGATACGCATACATCTGTGCATCTATATTCCCATATATTTAAGAATACGTGCATACTAATGTGCAAAAACGGAAACTTATCTTACAAAAATAAAAGGTCGTGTCTGTCTGTTTGTTTCAGCCACAGCTCCAAAATGGAGGTGGTTACCCGCCTCAGGGAAGGCAAACTGTGACATTCAAGACTATACAGTATATACCTGACCCCGGCGTATGTATGTATGTATGTATGTATGTATATGTATGTATGTATGTTTGGAAATATGTATGTATGTGTGTGCGTGCGTGCGTGCATACATACATACATATATGTTTATTACACATGAAAATACATCTATATATAACACACACATAACAACATACACCATATTAATTACATGAGCAACGTTTCTTTCAGCATCAGTTATCAGGAAATATAATTAGTTTATATCAAAATGTCAAGAGCAAATTCCACGCTAGCTGATGAAAACACGACAGGACACAAAATTATCGTCCGTAAATCACTATAAATCATACGAGGTTAATATAAACTGAATTGCTATACGTACTGACTCGGAGTGCCTCCTTTCTGCCACGCTTAAACAGCTACTAGCACTCACTTAACAGCTGCCAGCACATACTTAATAATGCTAGCACTCACTTAATCGCGGCCGGCAATAACTTAATAATGCTAGCATTCACTTAACAGCTGCTAGCACATACTTAATAGCTGTCAGCACTTAATAGCAGCCAGACCTACCCAAAACCTGCCAGAACTCATTTTTAGCTACCAGCATTTACTTAAAGGTGCCAGTACCAACATAAAAGTGCCAGTACCCACATAAAGGTGCCAGTGTAAGTAATAAGAGTGCAGAGGTCTTACTGCAACTATATCTTGCGCTAGTCAGGCCGCACCTCGATTATGCGGTTCAGTTCTGGTGCCCTTATTATAGCATGGATATCAATTCACAAGAGTCGGTGCAGCGAGGAATGACGAAAATAATTCTGGGAATTAGAAACCTTCCATAACAGGATAGGTTAAAGAAACTAAACTTGCATTCCCTAGAAAGACGAAGAGTGCGGGGAGATATGATAGAAGTATTTAAGTGGGTGAAAGGAATCAATAAAGGTGATATAGATAAAGTTCTTATAATATCCGAACAGGAAAGGACTCGGAGCAACGGATTTAAGTTGGATAAGTTTAGGTTTAGGAGGGAGATAGGAAGGAACTGGTTTACAAATAGGGTGGTGGACGAGTGGAACAAGCTTAGCAACTTTGTAGTAAGTGCTGGAACGCTGGAAAGTTTTAAAAGGAGGCTAGATAGATTCATGGATGATAGAGGGTGGTAGTAACTCTCGACAGGAGCTGCCATGCACAGGCCAACCAGCCTATTGCAGACTCCTTATTTTTCTTATGTTCTTAAAGGTGCCAGTACCCACTAAAAGGTACCAGTACCTATTAAAATGTAGCAGTCAGTCACTCGCCCACAAAAGAAATAATTTAAAGACATGAATAATCGTAAAAGAAATAAGAAAAAAGAAAAAAATAAGATCTGCAGAATTGATTTTCTTCAAGATTTTGTTCACATAATCATTACCATCCATGACATAACTATCTCGTCCACGGTTCCCTCGTCATTGTGTTTTTCTTTTAAATCTCTCCCTCACGTTTGTCCCTGCTGTCAGAAAGAGACATGAGATAAATATATTTTTTCACGTAAGAACATAAGAAAAACTCATACGTGTGAAGGAGATTATGTAAACTACCCTCAAGTGTGTTTGTGTGCGTGTCTGTGTGTGTGTGTAATAGTAATAATAATAATAATAATAATAATAATAATAATAATAATAATAATAATAATAATTATTATTATTATTATTATTAAAGGTTTCTTAAGATAACATGGCAGCCCGAAGGCTGAAAATATGCAATGAACAGAGGTGATAGGCTACATATGGTGGAAGCGGGGAGTGGGTCACTTGATTGATAAAAGCTTTCAATACAAAAATATAATAAACAAAGAGTCAACATATAGATTAACTATAGATCTGGTAATGTTTGAGCTGGACTTGTAAACATTCTTGTGACCTAATGTTGGCGCCCACTGTCTGGATGGCCGTTGCATCATACCTGGGTGTTGATCCGCTACCTCACCACAGCTGCAGAGTCACCACGTGGTCGGGTGTTGGAGAAGGTCTTGTTCCTCATGTGATGAAGTTAGGAATTCATAGTTCCTCATCTGGGTGGAGTAGGGAGTCATCATTTCTCTCCTGATGTAGTTAGGAGTCTTTCTTTGCTTCTCATCCAATGTTGGTGGTGGCGAAGTGTCTGGTCCGGTCAGGTCAACATTGACCGCTGAGCACTGATTGTCTCTAACAGTTGTTTCTTTCTTTCGGGTTGAAATTGTCACTTTTGTATATCACTTGTGGGTTGATGGTCAGTCTTTGTACTGTACTGTTGGTGGAGGATGTTGATAAATCCAGATGGGGAGGAGGAGATGGGGAAAGGGAAGGGCCTGACAAACCAGGCTGGCAGCTGTCCCCATGGTCAAGAGACCACGGGCAGAGCCGACGTCCTCACTCTATGAAGGCTGGAGACATATAGTAATTCTGACAGCAGAAGCAGTACTAAGAGTATCACAGAGAGAGAGAGAAAAATTTCGGTCACTTAAAAAAACATGTCAGTCACTTTTACATACGATACCGACGCACACACATCGATTTTTAAGGAGTCTGTTTTCTTCTTTAGTTGGCTTGGAAAAAAAATCATATTCTTTGACGAGTCACTGAAATAATTGAATCTCTGTAAGTGCAATTATACAGAGAGTTCAGAGTCATTGGTGGTAGGCAAAGACACGAGGGAGGGAGGGAGGGAGAAGATGGAATGAGGGAATGAAAGAAGGAGAGGATAGATGGATTGATGGAGGCAGGGAGGAAGGGAGGGAGATCATGGAACGAGGGAAGGAGGGAGAGGATGGGTGGATGGAGAAAGGGAGGGGAAGGGAGAGGAGAGAAGGATGGAGAGGATGGAGGCAGAGAGGGAGAGGTCGGGGGGGGGGGAGGCTCTTGTACAGAGGCGGCGTCGTTAAGCTAAGGAGGTCTTACCGTCTGAAGTATTACAGTATTATTATCTAGTGCTCGACAACGGATCTCTGCTTCTGTGGCCTTTAAGGGCTTCCCTGCCTTATCCTCCTCTGAGAACTCACTCAACTTACGTGGCAGCAAACTTATATAGTTGATCCCTAGCATTTGGGGTGGCTGGCTGGTTAGATGGTTGTATGGATGAATAGATGGATTGATGGATGTATGGATGAAGATAGATAGACAGGCAGACATGTACACAGACATGTAAATAAATATTAAACTACTATTCCATTTCTATAATTCTTGAAAGGTTCTTCCAGTACGATACATTAAAATATTCGAAGTAGTCAATTATTGATAAACATTTTAGAGAGGGAGAAAGAGAGTAATTAAGAATCAAGCTGACTTAAATGTGGCCTTCAATTAATAAAAAACTTGAGTATTTTCCACAGCCAACTGACCATAAAATATGCAGTCAATGTTTACATAGCTTTTAGCTCTGCGTTACAGAGATCACACACACACACACACACACTACGTGTGTAGTCGGCGCTGCCCGCTGACGCGGCCATGGTCTCTTGACCATGGAGACAGCTGCCAGCCTGGTTTGTCAGGACCTTCCCTTTCCCCATCTCCTCCTCCCCATCTGGATTTATCAACATCCTCCCACCAACAGTACAGTACAAAGACTGACCATTAACCCACAAGTGATATACAAAAGTGACAATTTTAACTCGAAAGGAAGAAACAACTGTTAGAGCGACAATCAGTGCTCAGCGGTCAATGTTCTTATGACACCTTGACCTGACACACCCAGCCCGCTGTACACTCACCACCACCAACACTGGATGAGAAGCCAAGAAACACTCCAAACTACACCAGGAGAGAAATGAGGACTCCCTACTACACCCAGGTGAGGAACTGCGAATTCCTAACTACGTCATATGAGGATCAAGAGCCATCTCCAAAATCCTGTGTGAGCTGGAGGACCTACCCGGACCATGTGGTACATCTGCAGCTGTAGTGAGGTAGTGGCTTAGACATCAAGACAGTGGTAAGGACTTTGTTGGCGCCGACATCAACATAAGAACATAAGAATGGAGGAAACTGCAGCGGGCCTATTGGCCCATACTGGGCAGTCCCGTTTACACCCAACCCCTATTGCTCATATAAGCATCCAACCTATGTTTGAAGCTATTCAGCGTATTCGAGTTAATGATGATATTTGGTAACTTATTCCATTCATCCACTACTCTGTTTCCAAACCAGTGTTTACCTATTTCACACCTAAATCTAAATTTGTCTATTTTAAAACCATTGTTACGAGTTCGCTCCTGGTTGGATAGTTTGAGTACTTTGTAATGTCCCCTTTGTTTAGCCCTGACTTCCATTTATACACCTCTATCAGGTCGCCCCTCGCTCTACGTCTCTCGAGGGAGTGCAAATTAAGATGCTTTAACCTGACTCTATACTCAAGGTTCCTAATGCCCGGGATTAGTCTTGTCATTCTCCTCTGAATTCTTTCCAAGGATTCTATATCCATTCTGTAATACGGTGACCAGAACTGAACTGCGTAATCCAGGTGTGGTCTCACAAGAGCAAGATACAGTTTTAGGATGACCTCACTAGTCTTGTAACTAACACTCCTTTGTATGAACCCAAGTACTTTATTAGCCTTGTTACGAACAAAAACACATTGTTTACTTGGCTTAACGTTCCTACTTATCATTACTCCTAAATCTCTCTCGCAGTCGGATTTCTCTATGGCATCGTTGTTCATCTGGTATCTGGTTTCCCTGTTTACATCTCCTATACTGAGTACTTTACATTTGTCCACGTTGAATTTCATCTGCCATTTTTCAGACCATTCGAAAAATTTGTTTAGATCTTCCTGTAGTTTTGCTGAGTCCTCGTCAGATTTAATAACACGTCCTATTTTAGTGTCATCAGCAAATTTGCTTATGTTGCTGTCTATGCCGATATCTATGTCGTTTATGTATATAATAAATAATAATGGTCCAAGTACTGAGCCTTGGGGGAACTCCACTTGTGACGTTGCTCCAATGGGACTTAGTGCCATTAATGCTCACTAGCTGTTTCCTGTCCTGTAACCACGCCCTAATCCATTTAAGGATATTACCTTTGATGCCATGTGCTTCTACCTTTCTAATTAGTCTTTCGTGGGGGACTCTGTCGAAGGCTTTGCTAAAGTCGAGGTATACCACATCATAATTGTGCCCCTCGTCCACCGATTAGAAAACTGATGAAAAGAATGTTAATAGATTAGTTAGACATGAACGTCCGCTTGTGAAGCCATGCTGGGAATCAATGATCAATCGGTGCTTCTCCAGGTGATTTCGAATAAAGTTTGAAATAATTGCTTCCAGTAATTTGCCTACTATTGATGTTAGAATGATTGGGCGGTAGTTAGAGGATAGTGATCTATCCCCTGGTCTACAGACCAGTTTCCACAGTACCAGATCTATAGTTAATCTGTATGTTGATTCTATGTTTGTTATGTTTTCGTATTGAAAGCTTTTCTTAATCAATTGACCCACTCCCCGATTTCACCGTATGTAACTTATCATCTCTGTTCATTGTATATTTTCAGCCTTCGGGCTGCCATGTTGTCTTAATAAACTGTTAATTATTATTATTATTATTTATTATTTGTATGTGGTGTAATGATCAGCATTCTCGCCTCGCAAGCAAGCAGACCCAGGTTCGATCCACGGGCAAGGTGAAACTATGGGCAAGTTTCTTTACGCTAATTGCCTCTGTCTACCCAGCAGTAATTGGGAACCTGGATGTTAATCGATTTGCGGATAGTATTCCGGGGTAATGGTTAGCCAGTGCAGTTGGCGAGTGAGTCCGGTCTTCTCGGACTATTCCTTGACACTGGGTCATGCAACTCGTTAACTTTGGGTGTGTTTGTTGTGTTGGCGACAGCTTCTACTCCCTAAACAAATTCACGCCTGGGTGGCCATTGGGCCGGCCATGCTCGTTACACGAGGGGCAACCATAATATATATGTATGTAAAGGCACAGTCACTCACATGAACACGCACAAGACCTCAGCATTTTTTTTCTGGCCCTCAGTGCAGCGTCCCTCGGCAGGAGTAGCTGACGGCCCCGGGTGCTGCTGCCTGGAGGAGAGGACGACACTCCCTGAATTTTCATGACGCGGTACCATTATTTTGTCGGTGGCATTGTCTGGAATGGAACTTTCTCAGGGGTGTTCTTGTATATGATGGAGACATTTTGTTGGTCTTTGGTTTATATAGATATAATCACACACACACACACACACAGTCAGGACAAATTGATTTCAGATAATAAAGTCCCTGAGGCTGGAGGTCCCTTGTGTGGGGAAGAGGTTCACCACTCTCTCTTCCACAACGAAGTTTCTTTCTCTCACTCTCGCTTACTATCTTTTTACTCCTAACGTTCACGTAAGCTGGCGTAGTGTGTTAGTTAAAGGTCTTAGAATCAACTTTCTGAAAGCCCTACAGCTTTGGTATTCACTTAAGATAACTTCCAGTGGTTTTTCACGCACGTATGATCCAGTCATTTATATGTTCAAAAAACGTGGGTACTGGTGTTTACTCTATATAACCATACCAGCGAAGTTGTTTCCTATATCCAGTACCGGAGGGATAACACTGAGCTGTCGTCATATGTACAGACGAATGCTTATGGAAGTCTTGTGTGTTCTTGAAACTTGTTTATATACCTGATTAACGCATTAGTCTTGATTCGTAACTCAGTGATCTTCTCCTGAAACAAATGACGATCACATTCTCTACCTTGATCGAGGGACACAAACAGCTAACAAAAAATGAGCATAGACTATTTTGAGGGACTATCTGAGCTGAGTTGAGGCGTCAGAGTGTGGGATGCTGCTGAATATTGGAAACAAGTCACCATGGGGCTCATGACTCACATGGATCCCATCAACACCCAAAGAACAGCAGCTATACTCGTCTACATTAATGTTCGTGTCTTAGATGAGGTCGACAATACCTATTCAGTATCCCCACCATACACAGTACTCTTAATATCTAAAACATCTAGTAAATAAACAGAAGAAAATAAAAGACTATTAACCATAACCTAGCTAATAATCTTCCACTATATGATGATTAGGGGAATGTTTGATCAAAGACATTATCAGGTTAACCATTTCCAATTATATGTCCAAACAGCAAACAACAACAACTATCAGCTGATTACAAACCCAGAAACCAACGAATCTTATTATTTATTAAAGAAGTATGTCAATGTTCCCCGGTAGAGACAGTGTGGATACAGCACACTGTATACTAAGCCTTCGGTACACAAGGAGGCAGCATGGCCTGTACTGCACTCGACCGCCGCACTCCACGGATAGATAGATAGACGGATGTAAAGCGACCTCCGTCAACCACAACACAGAATTTTTTTAATATGATTCATGTTGGTATAATCCCTGGTAACGCCTCAAGCTTGACGGTATATAATCGGCCTGTGGTTGTCTCCGTCCCGTAAGTCCCTCCAAGATGCTGTCAGGGCTATAAATTCCTTGTTTATGATGGTTGGATCTCAGGTAAACCGGATTTTATGGGTTGTACTCAGTGGGTCTTGTCCAATGACAGGATATGAACAGGCTACTGCAGTATAGTGATAATCAACATACCACATGCAGTCAATAATCTAATAATAAACCAACATAATAAACACTCTTAACAGCAAGTGACTGCTACAGCTTTTCGTACCGGGAACGTCTAAATTATTGGTTTATTTAATCCTGTTGTGAATACCAGGGTGGTAGCCAATCACAGCCCCCCTCTTACTGGTAGCCAATCACAGCTCCTCTCTTACGTCATGCTTTGCTGTCTACATGTTTCGTCTCGACTGTGATATAATTATTTTTGTTTTGACCTCGTTGTGTACTTGTGGCGCACGTTTATGATAGCGAATAGTATATGCACACACACACACACGAAGATAAATATTCAATAAACCCATAAAAGACGTCACACGACTGTTACTAACTTTTGGCATGTTTTAAAAAAATCTCTGTTGTGAATCAAAATAACTATATTGAAGGGAAAACATATTTTTATATCGTATGATGTGATTGTAAAAGAGTTAGGTCAACATGGTAACGACAGACCCGTCATTTATGTTGAATGACAAAATAGCTATTGATAAATACACCACTGTACAAGGAGTACCATGAACATTTTCTCTCTCTCTCTCCTTCCCACCACTTCACTCACTATGCTTTCATTCTCTTCATCACCATTTCTGTCTCTCCCATCCTCTATCACCCTTTCTCACACATACTGTACACACCTCCTCACTAAAAAAAGGTAAACACCCAAATAAATGTCTTCATTATTCCACCAGCAGGACATCTCCCCAGAATCTCCCCCCAGCAGTGAAAAATGTTTTACTCGTTCCCCGTATAAATTCTTGCTTACGTAGATATATAAAAAGAGGAGCCCCCCCCCCTCCCCGCCGCGCTGGAGCTAAACCAAGACACAGATCGCTTACAGAGTTTTTTGTCTTGATAAATAACATCCCACTCCTCCCCTCCCCTCGAACACACACACCACCCACAGACACACTCAGGCCTCAGCGACGTCACAGCTGATCCCTTCTATATCTGTTTTCACAATGAACTGACCTGAACCTCGGACAAGTACCGCCGGTCCGCTTCTGCCTCCCTGCCTCACCTTTGAAAATCTAAAGACGATTCGTTGCAATGCTTCTCTGTGATATTGATCGTGACTGTAAATTACTGTTTATATATTATAATGTATATTTAGTAGATTTTTTGCATTGTTGATTTGTTTTGCGTAATATATAAGATTTGGTCAAACTTACGACAGTTACGCTCGCTTTATATCAACAATCAATCAGTTTCTACTAGCTATACAAGTATACAGTAGTTCCTAGATTTATCCAATTGGTCAGTGAAGTTTACCTTTTCATCCAAATATTCGAAATATTTGCTCAATTAGTCAAAGAATCACAACAATATTTTCAATCGCTTAGTTACCCAAAGCTTCACTCATTGAGAATGAAGAAACACTTAAGTAGTCTACCCTCATGGTGTCACCTCGGCTTCAAACTTCGGCCATTAATTATGACTTCAGCAAACACTTCATTATTGCTCAGTATTTTAAGAGTTTCCTCCCCATTACAAGTTAGGCGAGGAAGTTTGATTAAGTTATGCTCAGATGATCACAGTGACGCCAGGCAAGGAGCAGTTTGCTACCAGGTCTTGTCCCAATGGTTTTTAATTTACGTTTCGAGGAATTGATACACAAAGAAACATTGTAGGGTGTGTTGTCTACCAGGGATTGTACATGTTATATAACCCTTCTATACATACAATACATATAGGTGTATAATTTGAGCTAACACTCATAATACAAATTCATTTATGTGAGCCTCCACGTTAGGTTGAGGGTGAGATAGAGGGAGTTGGTCACGCGGGGTAGTGGTCCAGCCGCCCTCCCTCACTCTGGATGCTCTCCACGATTTCCATCATTTGTGGACCAGCCGACCTGAGCGAGTTTTTGTACCTCGCCTGCCAGACCTACCCACCTCCCTCACTGTTTTGTAAAGAAAAGCGACATTTTATATTCGATTTAGAGAATTTATATATATTTTTCTTTCTCAAGTTTTACTTCTAAAAATAACATCGTAAAGGATATTAATATCAATTTACTCTATCGATTGTTTGGTTGTCAAAAAACAACAAAATAGGGTTATTGATTAGACTCTACCGAAGAGAATCCTCACTCACGTTGATTTAGCTATTCATTGTGGACAATGACTTGAGTTCTAAGATATTTCCTGAGCATTGTGTCGGAGGATGACGAATATCTTTCGCGTGTTGGAGGATAATACCTCTTACGGATGCCTCACGTCGTAAACTTATTTGAGCATATAATCTAACAAAAAATCAGTCTTTTTGCCTTAAATTCATTGCCTGGCCTCCCCAGAGAGAGAGACGCCACTTCAGAAAGGGCCGAATCCCTTAGGTTTCTTCACGATAGGTATACGGTCGGCTCTCCTTTTTATGCAATGTGAACCGTAAGGGAAATAATATCCCTGAATAACTGAAGAACTTTGGGCGGATCTACGACATGGAGACGAAAAACTAATTTCAACACTTCTAATTTAACACAAATGTCATTTACTGCAATTTTTCATATGTAGTATACTGTATACATCAAATATATTTTCATTCTGCTTAAAATTTTGTCAAATGGTTACCTACAATTATATGCCTGCTTAAAACAATCCCAGTTTAATGTTCTATATATGACTTTTTATAATCCCATCACCCATACTGTGAAAATTAAATGTTATATTAGAATGACACTTTACGTTCATCCAACTTTCCTTCTCAGATAACTGGATCACTAGGGCAAATTAATAATTAATTCCGGCTATGTCAATGTGTCTACCTTCAATAGATTCTTGTTCTCAGGAGATTATAATCCACAAACATAATACGTTTACAGAATAAAAAAGTATCTGTTTCATTGTAGTAGGAAGGAAAATACATTTGTGTGGTATAAATACTGATGCTGGCAACACACACACACACACACTCTCTCACACACACACACACACACACACACACACACACACACACACGCGAGCGCTCGTTAAAGAAGTTGTCATATAACTTGGGTGTCATGAAAGACAAACAAAATAGAAAAAATTAAAAACAGGTACAAGTTAGTGAGAACTTGAAATAAAGACGACATCCCCTCCCCTCCCCTCTCCCTCCCTCAAACCTCCCTACCTTACCCCAACAAATTTCTTCACCTTCCCTAACTGTCCCTTACCTATCCCCACCCCCTCCCCACCACCCCCCACCCACCCCCCACCCACCTACCCCCCCCACCCACCTACCCACCCCCCACCCACCCACCCACCCTACCTACCTACCCACCCACCCACCCCTACCTACCTACCTCCCCCACCCACCCACCCCTCCCCACCCCTTACCTACCACCCTCCCCCTACCCACCCACCCCCCCACCCCACCCCCCACCCACCCCCCCCCACCACCCCACCCAACCCCCCAACCCCCACCCACCCACCCCACCTCACCCCCACCCACCCTCAACCCCACCTACCCCCACCCACCCCTACCCACCCCCCAATCCCCCCACCCACCCACCCACCCACCTCCCCAACCCCCCTCCCCACCTACCTACCCACCCCACCCACCCCACCCACTCCCCACCCCACCCACCCACCCACCTCCTCAACCTCACCCTACCCACCTACCCACCCCCACTGACCCCCCACCTACCCACCCACCCACCTCACCCTCTACCTACCTCCCACCCACCCACCTCACCCCCCACCTCCCCACCCCACCCCCCCACCCACCTACCCACCCCACCCACACCCACCACCACTCCACCCCACCACCTCCCCACCCTCCCTACCCACCCCTACCCACTCCTACCTCCACCCCCCACCTACCTCACTCCCAATTCCTACCCACCTACCTCCCTCACCCCTATCTACCCTACCTACCTCCCCTCACCCCTCTACCTATACATCCCTTCCCTCACCCCAAAAGACCGAATTCTAATGAAAATGTGTTTTGTGTGACCTTCGTCGGATGGGTTTTTTGCAGCTTCTCTTTCAGAAAATGAGGAACCATCAGCAGTGAAAGAGTTTAAGTATCGCTATGAACATTATGGGACTTTGGTGTGTCATTCATCCTTGAACCAAAACCAAAGCCTGGACCCTATATAAAGACGAGATGGAGAAGTGAAATGCTGGGTTTCTCTCTCTGCTGAGGTGATTTATTGTGTGTGTGTGTGTGTGTGTGTATGTGTGTGTGTGTGTGTGTGTGTGTGTGTGTGTGTGTGTGTGTGTGTGTGTATTGACAGTGTTTATAAGTGTGTATTCGTGAGCCCAAGTCTTGAGAGTGTTAGATGTAGGCTATGCACGTTCTCCTGTGTATTCATAAACAGGTAACCACAAGAATAACGCCAGCATATAGATGTGGGTTGTTTAAAAGGGTTATCATTATCGAGAGTGTAGTAGTAGTAGTATTGTTGCTGTAATGTATATTGGTGTTTTAGTGACCAAGGTCTTTAACCATTATTCACTAAGTCCTAGTTTCTTCACCAGTCAACAATTTTACGAAAGTCAATATTTTCTCTTTTAAGTCGGATGATTTTGGGGTCTATATAACGATTATTGTCGCTCTTATTACATTGATTCCAAATATTTTTCTACAGACTCATATGATCATACACTTGCCTGACGTTTCATGGCTTTGATTTACAGAGCCAATTAAAACTGCATAAAAATTAAGAATTGTTATCGTTTCCTCATCAGTCCTGCCCTACTCGTCATTAAGAGCGAAGCATGAACCAGGTAAAAAAGAATACACACCCTTTGTTATATCCAATCCATTTTGATGAGTAATTTTTTTAGATGTGATCACAGTTCATTATGTAAACAAATTAGCATAGTTGTGAAAAGAGATTATCGGCTGACACATTTTTCCAATCATATAATGCTTTTATCTGGTTGTGTTTTGTCGCCTGTAAGTACTGTGGCCACGTGAGGCTCTCGCTTACTGAAGGTGAGAGAGAGAATAGGGGGAGGGGTGAGTGATACAGAAAGAGAAGGAAATAAGAGGACAAATGTGTTCCTTGTGTTAAATTTGTATAGTTTAATAAGATCTACTGACCTTAACAAATAACTCCCCATGAGTAACACGTAGATACACTACAGAACCAACTCACTGGGCAAGACAGCTTAAGCTATAATGAATAAAGGAACATCTACAGCACCTGTGCCAGTGTTAGTCAGCTCAGTACTCGTCTCTCCTGACCTGATTTACTATTTTTTTTCCACATTTATTTACTTGTATTCACTTGAGACTTCAAAGTATCTAGTACAAGGTCTTATTAACTTGTAGAAACATGAAATATTCAGGAGAGTAACCGGCACGTTCTTCTCATGTCAAGATGCACCCGGTGTACCGCTGGACCCGCCACAACTACACCACCATCATAATTCTGGAGGCTACCGTTTTATTATCCTATATCTGCCTCATTTTTCTTTATCCACCGAAACAACATATATTTTATGTCACTTATGTGTAAAATAGACAAGATGAACAATTATTTTGCCTCTGCCTGACAGTGTGACCATTTCCGTTTGCATCTTGACCTTTCGGGGGAAGTCTTATTTTCATTACAACCAGCGCTCCAGAAAAAAAAAATTGCCGTTGTCTCTCCTGAAGCGGTGTTGTGGAGTTTGTTTTTAGTTTCTTTATAATTATATATATTTTTTAAAGTTACTCCCAATTGTCTTCTGTTTTCAATAGTTATCCCGTTTATTTCAAATACCAATGAGACCACCTTCCTCATCCTGCATCCTTCACCCTCCTCCTTCCTCTCCCCTCCTCCACGCTCCACCACCTATGATGATTTAAATGCTTATTAAGAGACCAAATGGCCCACTCCAATCAGATGCAAATCCGTGTTTGCAAATGAATTAAGATAAACATGATGGTGATATTGAAAGTAGTCCTGCTAATGAAAGATGCTGCGAGACATGAGTTTATATACTACAAGCAATATACTTATTTCCCCTCAAGCGTCCAGGAACTCAGCCGTCAACAGGGACGATATTTTTTTTAAGTTGAACGAATCATTTCCGTTGCTCGAGAATGCTCTGATATTTTGTTTTGTGTTTTTCCAATAAAGCATCCATAAATAGAGCTGTCAGCTGGAAGTTACACAATAAAAAAAATTCCATAGCGAGGTAACGTTGTCGGTTGAATATAACCCCGCCCCTCCCCGAACAAGCACCCATAAATGGAGCGATCATCTGGAGAGGTCGAGTACAAAAAATGCCCCTCCATCACATAGGAATGTTGGTGTGAAGTTGTGAATGTTCACCACCAGATGTCCGGTACCAGGAGGGGGTGGTAGAGGTGGAGAGAGGGGGGGGGGGACTAATTAAGAAAGTTGGTGGAGGAAGCCAGGGACGGCGCGCCAGGATTGGGAAAGTTATTGTGTCGGTGGGCATCGTCACATGTTGTGTCGCCACCGTCCGTGACAGCTCCTCTCATTAAACGAGGCGAGGCGTCCAACACACAGGGAGTGCCGCGCTGTGTGTCGCCGGCCTTGATAAGATGACGAGCGATAACTATACCTGCAACCAAGGTGCTCTTAACTAGGGGGGACTGAAACATGTGTGCTCTCGGCCTGACACAAGTAATGGTAAGTCCTGTAGGCAACTGGGAGTACCTTCTTCAGGCAGGTGGTGAGAAAGAGAGAGGTGATATGAAACCTTACTACAGGTGGGGTAAAATACTTAGGAGATACGAAGGCATAAGGCAAATGATGAGAATTAATGCAGAAGGTTTCAGATATGTAAAGCAGCTAGTATGAGGTAATTAAGACATGTGGTGTGACGTTAATAAGTCAGGTGGTGTGACGTAAATAGGACAGGTGGTGTGACGCAAATAGGACAGGTAGGGAGAGGTAGCTAATAATAATAATAATAACAATAATAATAATAATAATAATAATAATAATAATAACAGTAAGTAATAATAATAAGAAACAATAATAACAATGGTAACAATAATAATACAAGGTAAACCCCAGAAGGAGGTAGTCACTTTCGTAAGGACCCAACACACTTTTCCGTTTCACTTTTAAAAGATAAATATAAATATTCCCGCTAACTCATTCACTGTATTCTGGACAATCTTTTCACTATTTCTAAGGAACATATTAAAGGACAGAGAGAGAGAGAGAGAGATTGTGTGTGGGGGGGGCGGGGTGCTAGAGCAAACTGATTGTTATGGACAGTCGTCTCGAAAAGGATCTGATGGGAAGGAAGACCTGATCCCCCCTCCTCTGGACTTCTCTTTCGGTGTACGGTAGTTTCTCATTTACTTGTGTCTGTAAGGGGGAGAAGAACTTCCACTGTACTCCTCACTAAACCTAACCTAACCTAACCTAACCTAACCTAACCTAACCTAACCTAACCTAACCTAACCTAACCTAACCGAACCTAACCTAACCTAACCTTCAGACATCAACAAAATAATAAGCTTTATTTCCTCGTGATAACTATAGAACATTACGCCAACACTACCAACATCACCAACACTACCAACACTACCGCCACTACTATCACCACCACCACCAACACTAAGAACACCACCAACACTACCAACACCACCAACACTACCAACACCACCAACACTACCAACACCACCAAAACTGTCAACACCACCAAAACTGTCAACACCACCAACACCACCAACACTACCAACACCACCCACAACACCACCAAAACTGTACCAACACCACCAACACTACCAACACCACCAACACTACCAACACCACCAAAACTGTCAACACCACCAAAACTGTCAACACCACCAACACTACCAACACCACCAAAACTGTCAACACCACCAAAACTGTCAACACCACCAACACCACCAACACTACCAACACCACCAAAACTGTCAACACCACCAACACCACCAACACTACCAACACCACCAAAACTGTCAACACCACCAACGCCATCTATTACTACTACTACTTTGCTGTCACTCAGAATCGAGTATGACGATCATCCAGCTATAATACAATGATATGAGTTATTAAGGATGTCATCTAGGTTGGTGAGTTTTGAGGTGACTAAAGAGACCGATACGGGGCCCGCAGCGTCGTTCACATTCGTTGCACAGGTAGAGGGCTGCATCTACTGTGGGAGGGGCGGTGGCAGCGTCTTTCCGGGGTTGGCCCTTGTCTGCCTCGGTTTGCAGTCGGGCTAACTCGAAAGTATTGACACCTTCTCGTGTGGTGCTCCTCCAAGCGTTACGGTGTGGAGTAATCGTCTTCCAGCTGAGGGGGTCGATTTGGCACTTTTTCAAGTTTGTCTTAAGACTATCCTTGAACCTTTTCAATTGCCCGCGGGCGTTACATTATTATTCGTTAGGTGACTGTAAAGTAGCTGCTTTGGCAGTCTACTGTCGTCCATATGTGTAACATGGCTAGTCCAGCGTAGTTGTTCATGGATAATGGTAGCCTCGATGCTCCTACAGTTGGTGTCAGCAGGAATACTGGCATTTGTTCTCTTGTCTTCCCAGCGAACTCGGAGGATGGAACGTAGACTACATTGGTAAAAGTTTTCAAGTGCCTTGAGGTGCCTCCTGTATGTGACCCATGTCTCACTGCCATATAGCAGGGTGGGGAGGACCACTGCTCGATATACGTGAAGCTTTGTAGATAATTTCAGCTCCCTGCAGCTGAAGACACGACTTCGGAGTCACCCAAAGGCTTGAGATGCACATCTAATCCGATGCTGAATCTCTTCATCGATGTCTGCGGTGGTGGACAGGTGGGAGCCCAGATACCGAAAATGGGCAACATTAAAGAGGGTAGTACCATTCAGCTGGGTGGATGGTGGAGATGTGTCTGAACCAAGGGCAAGTTGAAAGAGAATCTGATTCTTACATATATTCACCTCAAGGCTGTAGTGTGTATACGTGTCTGAGTAGGTGTTCACGATCTCCTGTAGGTCGTCTTCAATGTGAGCAACAAGAGTGAGGTGGTCTGCATACTGAAGTTCAGTCATGGAAGCTGTCGACACCTTTGTTCTTACCTGGAGTCGTCTTATGTTGAAAAAAAAAACCTTCACCCGGTAACCAATGTTCACCCAGCTGGATAAATTGGCACTGGCACGAGTAAGGAAGGCAGGCAAGAAGATAGAAAAGAGAGTTGGTGCCAGAACACATTGTTGTTTAACAACTGTTTGGATGGGATGAACTCTGACTGGGTGCCGTTGTGCAGGACACTGCTGTTCATGCCATCGTGGAGTTGCCTCACGATGGCGATGAATTTTGGTGGGCAGCCAAAACAGCTGAGGGTCCACCAAAGGGCTTCCCTGTTGAC
The DNA here is from genome assembly GCF_018991925.1 of Homarus americanus. Classification (NCBI taxonomy): domain Eukaryota; kingdom Metazoa; phylum Arthropoda; class Malacostraca; order Decapoda; family Nephropidae; genus Homarus; species Homarus americanus. The sequence goes on along the minus strand of NW_024732440.1, from coordinate 9,234,210 downwards.
CGAGTCGAAGGCCTTGGTTAGGTCGATGAGTGTCATGTACAGGTCACGACGATCTCGGCGATCTCTTTCTCTGACAATGAGATGCCAGTGTTTGGATCGTGGGTGTTGCCATGAACCCTTGAACTTGTCGGCCTGCCTAAACAAGGTATTGGTGATAGTGAGGTTGTGTGCAGCACACTTGCTGAGGAGGAGTAGGCCGTTGGGATTACAATTGCCGAGTCCATTTCTCCCTATGGTTCCCTGCCAAATGTCTGCATCTCTGCCAACTCTTGCAATGAAGTCGGCAAGGAGCACAACCTTGTCTTTTCTTGGGATAGAGGTTAGCACTCTGTCGAGGTCGGCATTAGAGGCCTCCTTGTTGTCATCCTCTGCATCCAGTGTTGGGGCATATACACTGATGAAGAAGGCATGACCTGAGTGATTCAGTGGGACTTGAAGCTGCAGCCACATATCTTGAATCTCCCTTTAACTGATCCAGTGGCCCTTGTGTTGCAACGACTGAGGAGAGGGAGAGTTGCAATGGACTGCCGATAGCCCAGTTTGTTGGGTTTCGCCTTAGTAGCCTGTCCATCAGGCATTGCCTTCGTCCGCCGGTGTTGTTATTGGGTTTCCACGGTGGTCACCTCTTCCGCTTACACCACCGTTGGGGTCTTGTTGGAGCTCTGTAAGCATGTCTGCTGATGCGGGGCTCTACCGCAGATTTTTCGTTAAGGGTTTACTGCCATAGCCTTATACCTGCCAAGGTTAATCCGCAAGGCAGCAGGGCGGCGGTTGGTAGGCGCCAGGACGTGTCCACATGCCAGTGGGCTTGTGCGCCGTCCCTCTGGGGCTCTCTGCTACTCCGAAATCCCCTGGTGATCTAGCCTGGGCCCACGAGGCACCCAGTAACCGTGTGTTGACATAAGGAGGCACAGCAGGAGTCTTGATGGCGAGGAGGCTGTGTACTGGCAGGGGAAGACTTATGTAAGTTGCTTCCCTGTTCGCCACGAGGGTTAGCCAGTCGCGGCAGCTGAAGGCGAGAGGGTGCAAGCAGTGCTTGCACATTAATACTAACATAATACTGCCACACTAGATGCATTTCACCACCCTGTGTGTGGCTGCATATCAACACCACAACACTACCAACACTATCAACACCACAACACTGCCAACACTATCAACACCACAACACTACCAACAGCCACCAAGTTCACATTTACATTTATACTGTTAAGCGATTAAGTAAATCTGAAGAAAGTAATTGCTACCAGTAATAAGACCCAGCAATAGTTAATTAAACGGATACTTGAAAAAGCCTTGCCTACAAACGACCCAATTTATAAGGATTTGTAGTAAGTGGAAGTAGTGTATTGCGGAGTTATGAAGCAAGTACATACTAATGAGGAAAATATTGTGTCCTCCATGAAACAGTTCCTCAGTTATGACTCACCTCCTGGCTGTTAGTGCTGCAATGATACTTGATACTTGGTTCATCTTTAGAGGTTAGTTAGTTTAGTGGCTCACGCACACAAACACACACACACTTGTCAACCATCAGATGACCTACGCCCGTCACGCCTGGATGTTCAAGTCCCAGCAGATGTGGAGGCATTATGGGTAAGTGTTGAGCCATGGGCCCACCCGCGCCACACTGCTTCTATCACAATCTACTAGTCATACCATCCGCCTCGCTCACCCACCAGAGACATTCTTATCAATCATCTCATTACCACCTCAGACCACCTCAGAGTTAGGTACCCATGTGCCAAGTTAGTATTATGCGGGGATCATAATGAAATTGACACCACTGATATCCAGGACCAGCTGACATTATCACAAGTTGTTAACTTCCCCACACACGGTTAAAATACCCTTGACCTTATCTTAACCGACTTAGCGGACCAGTACCAACCACCTCAACCAATGCCTCCTATGAGGTGTAGCACATACCTTTCAGTGCTCTGGTCCCCAGCTGCCACTCCCAATCAAGTACAGAGACCCTACATCAAAACCTACAGGCCGATTACTGACTCTGCAGTGCGTCTCTTCGTTCACCATCCCTGGGGTTAAGTACTTAGTGTGGATGACGTGGACACCAAATGGATAAATTATACCACCACCACCAGGGAAGCTCACCACCACTTCTTCCCCAAGAAATTCGTCAGATCTCACCCAACTACATTGCCTTGGATCACACCTCGGATCAGAAGACCTATGCAACAGAGAGACAGAGCCTTTTATCTCAATGACCACAACTGCTACAGGTCCCTTGGCAACCGAGTCATCCACGAAATACGCACTGTAAAGAAGTCTCACTACCCAACCAAGTTGCAACACCTGAAGCAGACCAACATCAGTCAATGGTATGGTAAGCTTAAAGAACTCTGTGGACTAAACAATAAGACACACACCCTCCCCTTCCTTAGCCATCTCACTAATGTTGACGCAGCTGAGCAATGAAATAACCATTTCGCTACTATATGCCAGACGCTCCCCCGGCTTGACACAACCACTCTCCCTGCTTACCTACCAGCCCCCTTCCCACTGACTTAGTAGAAGAGTTTGAAGTAGCAAAAACGTCTGGACAAACTGAAGTTAAAACACTCCACCACCCCCACTGACTTACCAATGAAACTCTTCAAGGAGTTCTCCCCGGAGCTAGCTAAGCCCCTCTGCTCCATCATCAATGCTTCCCTCAATCAAGCCAGATGCCCAGCTGACTGGAAGACCTAATAATTATGTGTCACCAGTGTCCTAGTCAACCAACCCACAATCCTTAAATCAGCTACGACCCATTGAATCACCCCAATACCCAGCTTAATCAGTGAAACTTTTGTGTTTGACTGGGCTTATGCTGATATTGCAGGCGCCGGAGATCCCCAGCAATTTGGTCATATGAAAACTTCCTCCACCACTCACTGTCTTGTCAGCTTCCTCGACTACATATACCGCCATCTGTAAAATCGATAAACGTCTGTGACTGTCGCCTTCATTGACTCCACAAAAGCATTTGACCTAGTCGACCACAATTTAATCATCAACAAAGCTATCGACCTCGGGTTTCGAAGAAGTCTTATACCATGGGTTACAGACATCCTCAGTAACTTACGCCAAGCTTTACGCTTCCGAGGGGCTGTCTCCACCTTTCAGTTACTCACCTGTGGCGTCCCCCAAGGCACCAAGATGGGACCACTATGCTTCCTTATGCTTATCAATGATGCCCTAAGAGAAACCCCTGCTCGCTGGAAATATGTCGAGGATTCCACCATTGGGATCAGTGTCAACAATTCTGCTCCCGACTATACCGCCCTTCAGGATTTATTGAACAGTCTCCAAAACTGGGCCACCAACAACCACTTCACCATCAACAATACCAAGACCATGGTTATATACATCAACCTCTCCCCCGACGTTGTTCCACCCCCTTCCATTACTTTGGGTCTTGAACGCTCCAGGTTGTAAATTCCATTAAGCTCCTCGGCGTCACCATAACAGCAAACTAAATTGGAAACCACACGTTAGTGAAGTTGTCAAATCCTCCAGTTTCCGTCTCCACATCCTCCGCCGACTCAAGTCCCTCGGAGTTCCTGCGCCCGAGCTCCTCAGTGTTTACTCAACATTCATACTTCCCAAGCTCACCTACGCCTCCCCTACCTGGTCTTCCTCCCTAAATGCCACACAACGTAAACACCTAGAAAAAGTGCAAAAGAAGGCATGCAAGATTATTCTCTCCCCTTCCTACTCCACATATCAAGAAGCGCTCAACACACTGACCCTCTCGGCTCTCTCTGACCATCACCACGACCTCATCTGCAAATTTGGTAAGAAGCTTCTGCACCATCCTCGACACCGGCTCCTACTACCACCTGAGATCCCTAGCCAGAGTATTGCTGTTCGACACCACAACCGCATCCAGCCCATACGAGCACGAACTGATCGCTATAAGAACAGCCCAGTCCCAACCATTGTAAAAATTATCAATAACTTGTAATTAACCAGTGTATTCACTCTCAGTCAATCTTACTTTTTGCAATGTCACTATGTTGAAATGCCCTGTAGTTTGGGCTTCTCCCCACCTAGTGATTAGATATCATATATGTATAATTTTATGTTACTTGTATATTATTTGTAAATCAAGAGACCCATTCCCCAATTATGTAACTGTATATTTTCAGCCTACCGGCTGCCATGCTCTTTCTATAAACCGTTCATTATTATTATTATTACACACACACACACACACACACACACACACACACACACACACACACACAGTGATATAACTAACGTCTTGGCAGCCTTTCCTTCCCCATCCCTTTTTTCCCGGTTTCTTCTCTCAACTTTTGTTATTGTTATTATTTTCTTGTTCTTATTGTTATTAAGATTAATTTATGAGCTTCAACGACTCAGGACTATAAGAAGAACGTGGCCTATGTCATTCCAGTCTATTAAAATCTGAGAGATAAAAATTGTCAGTCATAAACTTTTATACGACTCGTTCATTCAACATTTCTCTACTTATGATGGTCTGTCCCTAAGCCATTTATTAATCCCCAACAATCTGAATCTGATACACAAAGGGACCTTCAATAGCCAGCGAGCCATTAAAGTCACACACACAGGGAGGAACGCCAGGGTGCTGAAAGGCCCACCCACTCCTCCTTCCCCCCGGCTCTTCATCTATCTTACTGCCGTAGGAGTGAATGTTAGTCGTCACTCTCTGATTCTGAGTCTATAGTTATGTTCACTGACCAAAACACATGTTGTTTTTATTGTCACAAAATAATAAAGACATTTGATGATGATGTCTCTGAAAGATGGACCACCTTCAACCTATTCTTCCCAATGGTAAGAACTAAACTCATCTAGATATGGTTAGGTTAGGTTAGGTTAGATTAGATTATAGTTAGGTTAGGCGGGAGTCCCGAGTCTGTGTATACGTCTCTATTTTTGTGGAGCCAGTGTCGAAATAGTAAACAAGGTCTAACGAACAACAGAACAGACACGCTTTAACTGCCGGCTAATAGTTTGTTAGGTTTACAGTGGCGCGTATCTTGTACCGCTATTACCATGTATTAATATTTGAGTTATCACTTTTGTATATATCTAGTTTCTTATTAATTTAACCTGGGACGGAAATACCTATATACAATAGTGGAATTAATAGTAATATCAATTACATGACATGCGGCATATGTGTGCTAGGTTTGGCGCCCAGGGTAGGGAGAGACCCGCCTGAGCACTGAGCAGTGGAGAGTGGAGTAGTGGACTCACTGGAATGGATAGTGGAGTAGTGGACTGGACAGTGGAATAGTAGACTGTGGAGGGACACGTGAGAACCAGAGCGTTACGTGCTGTTCAACCTTGGTTATGATTCTGCAGGTAAAGTAACAGACCTATCGGGGTTCTCTGTTTGTTTATGGGTAGATCGTAAATAATCTTAGGCATTTTAGAAGAATCCAGATTGGATAATCTTTTCGCGTGTGTCCGGGCCAAGCAGGACTTGAACCCTTGACAATGATGACAGTGGTGAGAGTTAACACATGTTACCGCTGTACCACCACCAACATTATCGGCCGGATATAAACATCCACAGTTAATTAGTTATGTTTCTACCGAGATTTCCTCAATCTACGACATAATCACATGAAAAATTAATTTGCAGAACGAACACAAGTACTGTAGGTGTTTGTAGCTGCCGCCATCAAAGGATTTTTATATAACATTTCGTATCACATGGATTACTACATGTTACTGCTACATGTAGTGCAGAAGAGCTTACTGGACCCCCCTCCCCCTGTCTATAGAGATACTACCAGGTCACCCAAACATGACCCCGCCGTCCTAGATACATAAACAACATTAATTTTATCTCTGTTTTTCTATTCACATATACAGTCTTGACTCTGGCTCTGTCGTTAATCCTGACCCTCTCACCCTTATGTGTCGGGTCTGTGACTGAGAAGTGTGAACTACCTCTTTTTTTAATCATTATCCTCCAACATGACCAGAGTTTAGACATTATCATCTTCTGCCAAGTAAGATTTCACACACACACACACACAGCGGTGGCGGTGACGGTGGCGGTGGTGGAGTAAGTGAACGAGTCTTAGTGAGTGCCTGTCACCTTTAACTTGCCCACACAGAGACACCGAAGGACTTATCAATCTTACCCTCACTACCGCCTCCCCGATGATCCTCCCACCCTTATCTCCACGCACCCTCACCTCCACCTACCATCACCTCCACGCACCCTCACCTCCATCCACCTTCACCTCCTCTTACCCTCACCTCCACCTACCATCACCTCCTCTTACCCTCACATCCACCTCCTCTCACCCTCACCTCCACCTACCATCACCTCCTCTTACCCTCACATCCACCTCCTCTCACCCTCACCTCTTCTTACATTCACCTCCACCTATCCTCGCCTCCTCTTACCCTCACCTCCACCTCCTCCTCCTCTCCACCTCATCCTCGCCTCCTCTTACCCTCACATCCACCTCCCTCACCCTCACCTCTTCTTACATTCACCTCCACCTATCCTCGCCTCCTCTTACCCTCACCTCCACCTATCCTCACCTCCTCTTACCCTCACCTCCACCTATCCTCACCTCCTCTTACCCTCACATCCACCTCCTCACCCTCACCTTCTTCTTACCATTCACCTCCACCTATCCTCGCCTCCTCTTACCCTCACCTCCACCTATCCTCACCTCCTCTTACCCTCACATCCACCTCCTCTCACCCTCACCTCTTCTTACATTCACCTCCACCTATCCTCGCCTCCTCTTACCCTCACCTCCACCTATCCTCGCCTCCTCTTACCCTCACCTCCACCTATCCTCACCTCCTCTTACCCTCACATCCACCTCCTCTCACCCTCACCTTCTGTGTGTGTGTGTGTGTGTGTGTGCAAAAAGCCATTGATAATAACACAAATTTCAGTACAGGTGCGGTGTAAACAGCAGTAACGAACGCGACACATTGGTGATGGCATAAAACACTTCTGACTAGTCACTATAATTTCACTCATGACAATATAAATCGTGAAGTATTACCACCATGTATGACACATCAATGACAACATGGCAACAAACTCCTGGGAACCTGTTAAATAAACCTCCCTCCCTCCTCATTTACCTCTTCCTCCTCCAGCTCCTCTTCTTCCTAATCAAGATTGATTCCAGGGGGAGTTAACATCACCATTTCAAGCTTCTGCATTCACGATGATAGTGTTAAGACACCTTAAAGACAGAGAGGTAAAAAAATGCATACCTGGTATTTTTTTAGCAGGGAGGCGGGAAATTGGATTGCTCAGATAGCGGCAGAGTTATCAGGAATTATCAATCAATGGGTGGATATGAGAGTAGAAGGAGGTGAGGGTGGGTGGAGGTGAGAGAAGGCGGAGGTGAGGGTGGGTGGAGGTGAGGGTGGGTGGAGGTGAGGGTGGGTGGAGGTGAGGGTGGGTGGAGGTGAGGGGTGGGTGGGTGGAGGTGGAGGTGAGAGAGAGAGGTGGAGGTGAGGGTGGGTGGAGGTGAGGGTGGGTGGAGGTGAGGGTGGGTGGAGGTGAGGGTGGGTGGAGGTGAGGGAAGGTGGAGGTGAGGGTAGGTGGAGGTGAGAGAAGGTGGAGGTGAGGGAAGATGGAGGTGAGGGAAGATGGAGGTGAGGGTAGGTGGACGTGGGAGGTAAAGGTTTCTAAAAATATAAACTACAAATGATAAAGATGTAAATTGAAACACACATGAATGATATAATTTAGTCTAAAATGTTTGATCATAGTTAAAGGTCAGTAAAGTTTTTTGGGGTTAACCTATCTAAATAAAATGCGTATATGATTTTTTTCTAAGTTTGAATAAAGAAATAATGGATTTTTTTATAGATATTATAGAAACATTTATCTAGCTTGGCCAGAGCAACTCATATTTTGGCAAACTCAATACACATCAACGAGACTATAAACTCTCTCTTACTTTACTCGATTACATCACAGCTATAATAAAAACAAAACAAAAATGTCAACCTTCAACTTAATATACCTTGCATATCTAATATACTATAGGAATAGCCGTGTGTCTGTCTGTCTGTCTGTCTGTTCTGGGCAGCCGAGACGGCACAATCGTTTTTCATCAAACTTGGTAGAAAAATCGAGAAAAAAAAATTGGTAGAGTGGAACAAACCTGGTCCCATGTCGATGGTTTCTTTAGGAATGCATTAATTAACCATTTTATTTACGCTGGAAAACGAGGCAAGTCTACGGACTTGGCGCACCCTCATTCGCTGTAAGCTAGCCAAGCACGAGAGTTCAAACTTTCACTGGGCACAAAGGGCCCGCGATCACTTGTCAAAGCTATAATCGTAATTAGCTATGGTGCTGTCAGAATTATCACCAGCAGTGTTGACATCGGAGTTGGACCTCTATAAATCTTGATTGTAGTATTTATAATATCTCGGATATATTATAAATATGGCAGAAGATTTTAAGATAAATACGGCATATTAAGACATAAATCATCATTTGTTTTTGCGATAAAATCTGAGCAACCTCACTTCGAAATTTTGCGCCCACATTCAAATATTTTTATGAACACAATTTTTTTTAACGCAAAATAACTTCCAGCATGAAAAATTTGTATTGACGTGATTTTGCGGACACAATAAATTTTTGACATTTGGACGTAAGGATTGTATTTTTTTTTTACGGGGATTAGCCCACTCGGGCACAGGTCACTGACCCACATCAGGGCCTGGAGGGCGAAATATTATTATAATCATAATAATAATAATAATAATAATAATAATAATAATAATAATAATAATAATAATAATAATAATTAATAAAATAAATAAAAAGTATAATAATAATATTAATAATAATAATAAATAAATACAAAAATTAAAAAAAATAATCAATAGTGATAAACGACAGTATGTACTATGTTGTGTTGTCAATAGTAAGAGAAACAACTGAGACCCTGCAATTGTGTGTAAATGAAACAGAAAGACAGATTAGCAACCTGGGACTTGGTCACAATTGCACTAAAATAAATACATGACTCTTACCTTCTATTGAATTTAATTTTGAATTAAATTTAAAGAAAAAATTAAACATGTACCGATGGCATCATAAGTGAGTAAAGTTGTGGTATCTCCTAGAGGTAGTAGATATTTTTTTTTTATGAATGAATCACTCCAATTCATCAGGTTGGAGTGATTTATTCATAAAAAATACATTACCTACTACCTCGTGGAGATACCAGATGTTTTCATCAGCTAAAAATTTCTTACCTCCTGTGATGACAACTGTATAGTATCTTTCATTTCAAACTAAAGTATGCATGGGTTGCATTGAAATGCATATTTATATCATTGCACTTGAAAAACCCCACATGTATTTGTATTGAAAATACTAAAACACGTGAACCTTACCTCCATCTGAAAATGACACACCACATTACCTCCACATTTTTTCTGTCCTTTCTACGTGTTAATTATACGTTCAATTAAACCTTGACATTGTAACCTTATCTAAACTAACGTAACCATTAAAGCTAACATTGTTTATAAAGCCATAATTTACCTCATTACCCGATGTTACACCCGCTAGGTTGCCAGTACTAAAAGGTCAGCAGTGTTAATAAAATGCATGCAAGAAAAAAGTAAAAAATAAAATATGCTTCCTGGCAAAGCAAGGCTTACAATTCAAAGTTTACCCCAACTTTATAAAATTACAAAGGATAGATTTAACTAGTGTGTTAAATCTCATGAGCTCCATGTTTATTTCAAAGTAATCTTAGATTGTCTTAGAGAATTTTTTAGTAAATATTCAATCCCTGAAACAAATAAAAAAAATTTATGTACATATTTAAAACAACACCTTATTATAACGTAACCTAGTATAATTGAGGCAAAATATGACAAAGTTTCAAGATTATGTATGTACTTACCCAAGACGCTCCTGTCATTATAGTCCTGTATCTTCATCACTTGTCCTGCACCGAAATTGTAACCTGTAATAACATAAACCAGTGATATTAACATTATGCTCATTAAATCAAATAATGTTAAACAATGAACCCCGTGACGATATAGTATTTCTTTGACACTACTGCCTTAAAAAAAATCTATGAAGAATCAACCCTTAGACTGCTCCTTATTTTGTCTATAAACTCCTGTATTGTGTATATAAATAAATTTAGGTCTTAGTGATCTCTGAAAAAAAAAATATTGAGGATGTAGCCTGGTCAAAAAGGACATTTGGTAACAAGTAAATTGATGTAGAGTGATTAGGGACGCCATAGAAGCGATTTTAGTGGTGATCAAGAAAAAATAAATGGAAAATTACTTTACACATCAAAATAAGGCCTAATATTCACACAGAAGCACATAAAAAGCACTTATAAACATAGAAATACACTGTGAAACATTTGTTGCACTCTTGCACTTTTTCCCATTCTTCATTCTTTATTAATCATTTTATTCACTGACATACATTATTCGGACTCCTGCCAACAAGAGGAACTACCCGGTATCATTGTCATCAATAAGATAAAAGATAGCCATATTTACCATTGTTTTATGGTTCAGATAGTTAGGTAGTTTTTTTTTCCATAAACCGATTTAATTTTTTGTATAATATTGAAGTTTTATTGTAGTTAGGTATTTAATTATAGGTCAGTGGATCACATACATTTAATTACGTAGTAGGTAGTAGGCAGCTACCAAACAGGGAGGTACTACCGCCTGGGAAGACATTGTAAGCATAATGTGTGGTCTAATGGTAGACCCTGCTGCCATATGGCATCACAAAAATTGTGACCAAGTCCCAGGTTGCTGATCTGAATTTCTGCCACATTTACACACAATTGCAGGGTCTCAATTGTTTCTCTTACTTTGACAACACAACATACATAATTGTTTCTCACTCTTGATCATTATTTCTCTCATTTTTATACGTCTTTATTATTATTATTATTATTATTATTATTATTATTATTATTATTATTTTTATTATTATTATTATTATTATTTTATTTTATATTTTATAATTTTTTTATTTATTATGAATTATTATTATCATTATTATTATTATTATTATTATTATTATTATTATTATTATTATTATTATTACATTCCTTCCCCTCCCCCAGGCTCCGATGGGGGTCAGTGACCTGTGCTCGGGTGAGCTAACCCGGTATAAAAAAAAAGAAAAAAAAAAAAGAGCGTGTTGCTATTCTTTACTCGATCTAATTTTCTAAGTATAATATTGGGGTTTTCGTGTTGGGGAGAGTGAACCCTATTCTTTTCCGATATGTCGTTCACTATTCGAACATTCACTTAACTATTTATTTTTAAGGAGCCTAACCAAGGATTCTGGCACAACAGGAGGGTGAGACACTGAATGTTAAATTGTTTATCCTTCCCAGAGCCGTAGAGTAATCGGGCGCCATGTTGCTATTCACCTGATGAAGAGTTTGTGCTCGTACTGTAGAGGATGATGAAGATGATGTTTTCTCATTACAATGTTCATACATATTTACAACTGAACAAGCATGTTTATAAACTACAGTATGTGGGAGACAGCCTGAGAAGACCTCACGCCCGCTGAGTAACAACATGGCACCCGGGTTGGCGGTATTCTATCCACCGCTCTGATCCTCCCACGACGGTGGCGTCGCCAAGCGGCCGCGACGTAAAAACACATTATGCCTTGTGATATTGTGTGATGACACTCGAGTATTCAATAAATATAATTTATATAATTATAGTCAATATGTTATTGACATCCAACTTAAAATATCTAGGGATAATTTCTCAAAACACAATAATTATTTGGAAGTAAAATATGATTATTTGGCTACTTAAGTAGCCATGTCAAGGGGTAGAATATGCCTAACATAAAAAGCGCAACTACTCTGTACTTCGATATAAGTCACTCAAGAAATGTAAATATCACAGGACTACAGTACAATAAAACATGTCCTGATTTAGGTTACGTTCTTACCACAATAAGGAACATCTCAGTTAATTTGTGAGCTTCACAATGAGTTGATTATTTATGTAAACATAATTTATTTTTATTAATGAGCTGCATGGTTTACTGTATAATTACTTGTTCAACCGAAGCTCAGTCAAGCTGAAACCTGCATGAAAACTAAAAACAAAATCACAAATTCACGTAATTGGTGAAACGTCTTCTAATATCACTAGGGAAAACCAAGTTGTAGCTATAAGCTCACTTTACTGTAAAATCAATCGGTCGAGGAAGCAATGTCGCTGTTTCAGCAAATACTATATAAGAAAGACGGGAAAGCGTCTACCTTTATCGAAAAAAAAACCTTGAGCCAATGAGCTCCGATCACGCCATCTGTTGGCAACACGGCTAACTAAAAGCCCGGGGTGCGAGAGTAGCGTGTCCATGGTAACCAGCGGAGTTGATAATATTATCTTGACGTCTTTGCCTTGACGTTCTTAATGTGTACACATGCACACACTGACACACACATACAATATTACACAGTAAATTCTAAATGATCAATGACATATAGTAACGTGAAACACAAGCTCAGGGTTTTCTGTTTTTGTACTTGTGCATACGGCGTACGCGGTTTTCGCCTTACTTCCCGTCTTTCTTATACAGTATAGTCTTTGGTTTTCAGTATGATTCGTGTAAAAAGCGTGTGACTGACCGCTGACCAGTGAACAAGATGCTTTTGCAGTAAAGAGTTATAGTGTATTAAACTCCACAGCCTAATATCTCGCTGCCTAACCAATTCCTGGCATTCCCTTATATGTTTTACAGGTAAAGGGCTTCAAGACGAGTAGTAAAAGTAAAAGAGCTATACCCCAATTCCACGCTCATGCATAGAATTGAGATATAGATGTGTGCAGAAAAAAGTGCCCGCCCGAGGTGATACAGCCCATATGGCTTATTTCCTTGTTTTAAGTTATTTTTATTTTTATAAAAATATGAGACATTTCTTGCTCTAATATAATTTCTAATTTAATTCACAAACACGCATAGAAGTTAGCAATTTTGCCACATTTTATTTATTTTCCAAAAAAAAAAAACGAATGGCCGTTAAAGGGAAATATTTAACCTTGTTTCATTCTTTGGTGCTAAAAATACAATACCTTGAGTTTATATGACAATTAATTTTCTTATAAATACAAGAGAAAATACAGTTATAATAAACGTTCATTCAAGCTTATAAGCTCTATGTTCAGAGCTTTGTTTTTAATTTTTTCATACTGTCTATATAGAGCGACGGTTAAATACAGTTATTTGTAGAACTACGTAAATGGAACTAATATGTTTTCGGGACATTTTCGTGTCATGCAATATCATATCTTGTCATATCACGTTATATTATGCCAGGTATATAGTTTAATTCAAAGTGGGTTAAATAATAACTCACCTAGGGGTAAAGTTCTCGTTTTCCGTGGAGTTTAAATCCCTGAAGCTGACTGTTACGTTCTCCGTGATTTAATCCTTATAAATCATTGTTTCTCGTGTTTACTTATCAGTTTTTCATATATCACTTTACACTACAGTCACTCATGTTAATACTGTTTAAATATGTTCACTCTCAGGGATTATGTTTCCAAATACAGATTAAAAAAACACGCACACAAAAAAGTAGACCTGCCCCTGCGTAACACAAGGAGCACTGAGCGGTTGTTCAAATTTAAATAATACGACACCACCGCCTTCCACGATTGGTCATTGTTACCCTCCCTGGCCTCTAATTGGTCAATATCCCCCTCTACACAGTTTAAAATACTACTCTAAATTTTCTTCTTTATCAAGAAACGTTACTCTATTTCCCTACTTAATTTACGTAAAATAATATTAAATACCTTATAAAGACATTATTATGAACAAGCCTTCCCTCCAGTACCTGTCATAGCATGTCGTGTCATGACATATCATGGTGTCATAGCATGTCAAAACATGACAAGACCTACCATGTCATGTCGTCATTTTCTGATAAGTCACGTCATGACATAACATGTTATGACATGCCATGCTATGACAGGACATGAAATGACATGTCACATCATGACTTGACATATCATGATATGACTTCATGACATGTCTTGGCCTATCATGGCTGTCAAGTTAAGGCAAGTCATGACATGTCAAGAAGTGACATGTCAGAACGCAAGACACTATGTCATCTCTCATCTCATTTCATGTCCTGTCATAGCAAGTCATGTACTGACATCATGTAGTGGCATGTCATGTCATATCATGTCATAACGTGACATATCAAGGCATGTCATGTCATGTGCTGACATGTGACGTCATGACTTAACATGATGACATGTCATGCCATGACATCTTGCCTTGTCATGTCAGGTCATGTCATGTCATCACGACATAATTCGACATGATATGACAAGAGATATCATTTCATATCATGACGTCATATTATGTCTTGGCATGACATCCATGTCATGTCATATGACGTGATAGGACATGACATGTCATATCATGACGTGATAGGATATGACATGTCATATCATGTTCTGACATGACATGCCATGGGAAGATGTCATGACATGACTTATGACAGGAAAATGTCATGTCAGGTCATGACATGTCATGTTAGGTCATGTCATGATTTGTCATGTCATGTCATATGTCTTGGCATGACGTGACATGCCATATTAAAAACGTGACAGGATATGATGTCATATCATGTTCTTATATGACTTGACATGACAACCTGTCATGTCAGAACAAGACATGACATGGTATGTCCTATCATAGTCTGACATGTTCACGTCATGATATGAAATTACACATGTCATGAACTGACATGTCGTGGAGGATAGTGGAGGGAGGTTTGGTTGGTGGGAGGGAAGTATGTGTAATAGGGGGTAGTGGAGGGAAGAGTTTGTCATTATAGCAGCTCTTGGTTTTTAAATAACGTCACTGCTTCGACTTGAAATGCACAATCAAACTACATACGGGTCTATAATTGCATGGATTTATGATCTCTTGTTCATAATAATGTTTTATACGGTATTTTAATAATTGTTTTACGTAAATTAAGTCGGGGATAAAGAAAATTTAAAGACTAGTATTTTAAACTGTGTAGAAGGGGATATGGACCAATTATAATCCAGGGAGAGTAACAATGACCAATCGGGGAAGGCCGTGGTGTTGGACAGTTGAGTTAGAACAACCGCCTCAGTCAGTGCTCCTTGTTTACTGGAGGGGCAAGTCGACTGTTTTTGTGTGCGTGTTTTTTTAATCTGTATTTGGAAACATAATCCCTGAGAGTGAACATATTTAAACAATATTAACATGAGTGACTGTAGTGTAAAGTGATATATGAAAAACTGATAAGTAAACACGAGAAACAATGATTTATAAGGATTAAATCACGGAGAACGTAACAGTCAGCTTCAGGGATTTAAACTCCACGGAAAACGAGAACTTTACCCCGAGGTGAGTTATTAATTAACCCACTTTGAATTAAACAATGAGACATAGATAGCTTGCTGTTTGATATAAAAAGTTGGGATTTGTTGCATTAGCATTATAAATATATTACCTACAAACAGTTTTTATGAGTAATCACGATACAATAATTATTTCTTAAAGTGCGAGTATAACACAAACCTTTTGTTTACGTATAATGAAAATGCTTATACTTCACTTTATACCTTCGTTATTTTGTGATTACAATATGAGCCTTATTCTGTTACAAAGCGTACATATTTAGGAAAAAAATAGTTATAGAAGAAAAAATGTGAAAACAAATATTTCGTTTGGGAGAGCCGCCAGGAGGCACCACTCTTCTACCTCGCCAGCAACACGAGGCATGGTTCAAATCTCTCGCATCACTGTTATGAATAAAAATATCTGTGATCCATGTTCGGCATATAATGATAACACGGTCGTATTCTCGTAATGTTTTGATGTATATTTTCCTACTATATTTTCATCGCTGAGTTCGGATATGATAATTAATTACCTAATATTATAAAAAATAAAATGTACAGGCCTACCATGGTGTAATATACATAGGGGTTAGGTTTCTGGGGCACATATCCATTTAAACGTTTCTCACCAAAATATTAATTATCTAAATTAGGTTATTATAAGTGAACAAAATATTAAGATATAAAACAGATATCGATAAAACATTTACCCAAGTTGGTTAAGGAAACTGTAAAAGCCAGTGGGGATTGGGAGAAGTGGAGGGGGGGCAAAGGTTGGCGGATGGGCGTTTAATATATTGGTCCAAAGACAGCTGGACAGCTTTCTTCTTGTTTGTACAGTTCCTTGTATCGTTAATGTCACTGGTTATTAACTTGTCAACTATTTTGCTGCGTTCTCTGTATGGATTGTAATGGTTAAAAGTGAAGCTTTAGGTAAAAATGAAGTGCCAGACGTACGATAGAATGTTAAAGGTTATTACCCTTAGGTATATGTATATATTTTACTTTAGGACGTAGCGCCAGAAATTTAAACATTTAGATCTCCTAATTCTGAGCATTTTGAACTCATATATAACAGGCGGAAATGGATAATAGCAACACAGTTGAATTTAATTGATTTTACGTTGTTTCAAGCCTTCGTCTGAGATGTTATCATTGGTAAACAACCCCTAGGGACTCCGTGAAACATTTAGATCTCCCTATTCTGAGCATTTTGAACCATATGTGTACCAGGCTGGAAGGAAGGTGTGGGTGTGCATATTTATGATGTATGGGCCATTATATTATATATTTTAATTTAATATTTATATTTATTAATTTTTATTAATTATTATTATTATTATTATTATTATTATTATTACTATTATTATTATTATTATTATTATTATTATTATTATTATTATTATTATTATTATTACTATTATTATATTTTTGGCCCCTAGGCCCTGATGTGGGTCATTGACCTGTACCCTGGTAGGCTAATCCCGTAAAAACAAAACAAAAAACACCCCAGCCTTTCCTTTAATTGAATGACCAAGTTAGCAACTGGGGAGAGGAACGCAAGAAATTAAAAAGTGAAAGAAGAAACCTATGGTTATCTCGGATTTCTAAAGGCCAGAATTCAAACCCTGAATCCTGGAAGGTGTGCGGGAAGAATTTCATAACAGGTAATTATAATTAATACAATATCAATCCTCAGTAATGAGTTACATACACAAACTTTTTCTCCCTCTGTGGTGAACGTCTCCTTGGCCTAAATATTCAGCATTATTACCCAACATTTTTGTCAAATCCCTCTTCATCTTATTGAGGGATAAAGACTTATATTGTAGCAGTGAGTTATGTCATATTCATAGCATCAAGTAAGTCATAAATATTACTTTATTCCTAAGCATATTTTTCTTAAGTGGATGAAGTTAATTTGATAATTACCACATTATCCAAGACAAAAAAAAATCATTTATACTCTACCCGTCTACCGGATACTTTTACTAAAATAATAACCAGTACCTAATATTAATGCAATAGATTCATTTAATTATATTGCACATTTTAACTCAGTGGATTTGCCTCTATATTTGAGCACATTTTCTGCTTGCTTAATGTGTAAGGGTCGAAGTAAACACTGGCGTTCTTTAGTTTTTCATCATACAGTGAAGTGAAAATTAGTACAGTACTGATAATACTCCATTGTCCTTACACAAAAATAAAATTTTTCTTGCTGGTTGATCATACACATATCGCTGCTGTCTCACACCGCTCCTGCCATGGCTGTATTTAAGGACGAATAACAATACAGTATTAGTATATTATCCTTGGCTGTATTTACATTCGTGATGTCACCAAGGACGTCACCGAGTCACGAGTTCGAAAAACCTTTATTAAATAACCATATATTCAATTAATAAATGATTCAGAAAGATGAGATTGGCTTCACTGAAACTATTTCAAGCTTGTAATACAACGATAAGTCCTGCATGAACTTTCTGGTAACATGTATGCGTAACTTTGTCGTCTGCTCCCTGACATATTAATTTCAGGTTTCGGTTCAATAAGGAGCCATATATTCTAACACTATTTGTTATTTTATAGCATGAATGGTGGTCAAAATAATATTACGTGATAATATTAGGTTTCCAACAATAACATACTTTCACGATGTTCTCAGTACTGTATATGGTCTTCCTTTTATATTTAATTTATATTCATCTTTATTTCATTTGCATTTAATATAAACATTTTCTTAAAATAAATTGGTATTATGACAAATATTAGGAAATGTTACTTGTATGCCTTATACCATATCAGGAAAGCAAGACTACCAACATGAGACGAGATTCGAGCATCTGTCAAACTCCCTGGTCAGTTGTGTCTTACAAAAATGTGGATACTTTTACGTGTATTTTTTTTTGTTTAGCGCACTGTACTATTAATACTATTTTAATTGTTATTTTCGTTTAATTACTAAATTTTTTCAAGAAGCTTTTCGTGGAGGTATTTACCATTTTTTGTAAATGCGGTATCAACCCTAATTGTGCACCGAAAGGAGTACTCAAGTTTTTTTTTACCATTAAAGCATGACCGTACCTTCTGAAGCAGGACCTTAACCGTTGAAGCAGCCTAAAACATTAAAACAATAACAATACGAACCGACACCAAAAATTGGATCACATAACAGGATTCGATAATACCTTATAGTGTTGTGTTGTGGTGAATTGATTATACAATTTGTTCCTTTTACTTTTAAAGGATTCATATATAAATGTAAGAATCGTAAACTGTATTTGGAGGAATATTTGATGGCAGTAAAGTAACAGTGATAATGTATAACAGTTATTCTAGGGTAAGCACCTAATGGGAGACAACAGATACAATATTTAGAATGTGAATTTTATTACGTCGAATGATCAATAACTGTGTGCAATACCATGTAGTAATTTTTTCAGGGTATTCTACAGAACGAGACAGACAATAACAATTCAATTTTCGCGAAATTGATTTCGATTGAACCAAATCAGACACCAGGTCCAACTCCTGGCAGGAAATGCTTGACACTCGGGTAACCTCCTTCAATCATGAGTTTGGATCCTTTCCTAATCCACTTCTGGCTAACTTCCTACTACCAAGAGATAGGATTCAAACCTCTTAAGACAAGTTCGGATCGTTTAATTCGTCTTCGTTGAAGTGAATCCGTAGCCCAGAGCGAGACGACGTGTGGAAGAAGGACTGGTCACACTCACGCCAGGGGGCAGAAGGGTACAGACGTTATAGCAGAACCTTCCTACTGGTGACCTGATTAGTCTAAGGGATCAGACTCACAGGCGGCAGTTGATCAGTCGCCAGGTAGTCAGCCCTTAATGCTAGGGGTCTCTCTCAGCCGGCTAAGTGACCCTCGAGTTCCTGAAGTCCCTCGTATACATTAATTATGGTAATGTTTTAGGAACGACGACCCAAGGACGTGGTTATGATTGTTTTAGCCTCTCTATGTATGTGTATGTATGAATGTATATATGTATGTGTGTGTGTGTGTGTGTGTGTGTGTGTATTTACTAGGTATGTATGGATTTACTATGTATGTATGTATGCATGTATGTAATATGTATTTACTATGGATGTATGCATGTATGTACTATATATGTATGTATGGGCCAATCACTCGTGGCGCAGCCCCTCCGCTCATCCGACGGTAACTCCATAATTAAAGATGAAGGCATACCATCAACGCTGGAAAGAGCACTACCATTCACTGCTCAACCGAAACACCGATGTGGATGTCCTGACTACCCAGCAGGTCCATCAGCATCCAGAGCTGACCCACCTCAGCTATTCTCCATCCCTGGATGAGGTAGCTACTACCATTAAACAGATGAAAAATAACAAAGCCTCAGGGCCTGATGGAATTTCAGCCGAGGTGTATAAAGCAGGAGGACCTCTGCTTACCAGCCGTCTCCACTCCTCGAAAATATATGGGAAAAGGGGGAAATCCCCCAAGTTCTTAAACACGTCTCCATCGTCAGTATCTATAAGAACAAAGGAAACTGGTCAGACTGTGGCAACTACCGCGGGATCTCGCTGCTGTCCGTAGCTGGCAAGATTATCGCCCAAGTTCTCCGAAACAGACTTCTTCCTGAGGCAGAAAACTTCCTCCCAGAATCTCAAAGTGGCTTTAGACCATCACGTGGCACCACTGACATGATCTTTGCTGCCCGCCAGATACTGGAAAAGTGCAAAGAACAGGGTCGTGATCTGTACATGGCTTTCATCAACCTAACCAAGGCCTTCGACTCGATCAACGGGGAAGCCCTCTGGTGGACACATCAGCAATTTTGGCTGCCCACCAAAATTCATCGCCATTGTGAGGCAACTCCATGATGGCATGGACGTTAGTGTCCTGCACAATGGCACCCAGTCTGAGTTCTTCCCCATCTGTTTTCTTGGCTGCCTTCTGAATGTTCCAAGTGTTCCCTGAAGAAGGCAGTGATGGGTAGGGAAACACCGGGTAACACTGAAGTCCATTTATTCGGATAGGAGAAATACAAGAAGTGACTAGCGTGTGCCATGCACGGCCCACGGAGTCAGACTGAGACTGCCTTGCCATATGGCAGCCTCGGGGCAATGTTGCCACATAACACGTGCAGTGTTGCCACGTAATTACATATATAAATGCTACTCGGCACAGTAGCTTAGATACATAACCTACACCTTCCTTTTTTCGTGCCAGCGCCAATTTAGACGGCGGAGTGGACATCAAGTACTGGATGAAGGGTCTTTTCAACATAAGACGACTCCAGGCAGGAACAAAGGTGTCGGCGGCTTCCATTACTGAGCTTCAGTATGCAGACAACCTCACCCTTGTCGCTCACACTGAACGCGACCTACAGGAGATCCTGAACACCTACGCAGATGCGCATGCACACTTTGGCCTTGAGGTGAAAGTACGTAAGGCTCAGATTCTCTTTCAGTCTTCCCCTGGTTCAGCCACACCTCCACCATCCATCCATCTTAACGATACTCCCTTCTCTAATGTTACCCACTTTCGGTATCTCAGCTCCCACCTGTCCTCCACCGCGGACATCGATGAAGAGATTCAGCATCGGATCATATGTGCATCTCAAGCCTTCGGCAGACTCCGAAACCGTATCTTCAGTTGTAGAGAGCTGAAATTATCTACAAAGTTACACGTATTTCGAGCAGTGGTCCTCCCCACCTTGCTATATGGGAGCGAGACATGGGTCACTTACAGGAGGCACCTCAAGGCACTTGAAAACTTTCACCAACGTAGTCTATGCTCCATCCTCCGAGTTCGTTGGGAAGACAAATGAACAAATGCGAGTATTCTTGCTGGCACCAACTGTAGAAACATCGAGGCTACCGTTATCCATGAACCAATACGCTGGACTGGCCATGTTACCTGCATGGACAACAGTAGACTGCCAAAGCAGCTACTTTACAGTCACCTAACGAATAGTAAATGTAACAACGCTAGCGGGCAACTGAAAAGGTATAAGGATAGTCTTAAGACAAACCTGAAAAAAGTACCAAATCGACCCCTTCAGCTGGGAGACGATTACTCCACACTGTAACGTTTGCAGGATCACCACACAAGAAGGTGTCAATATTTTCGAGTTAGCCCGACTGCATAATGAGGCAGACAAGCACCAGCGCCGGAAAGACGCTGCCGCCTCCCCTCCTGCACTAGATGTATCCCCCCACATATGCAACTTCTGTGATCGACTCTGCCGGTCCCGTATCGGTCTCTTTAGTCACCTCAGAACTCACCAACCTAGGTGACATCCTTAATAACTCGTATCATTGTATCATGGCTGGATGATCTTTCATACTCGATTCCGAGTGACAGCAAAGTAGTAGTATGTATGTATATATGTATGTATGTATGTATGTATGTATGTATGTATGTATGTATGTATGCGTGTGCACGCGTGTATGTGTGTGTGTCTACGCTCTTTGCATCTGTCTACCCTGCAGTAATTGGGAACCTGGATGCTAATCGATTGCTGGTCGTGTTCCGGGTAATGGTTAGACAGTGTTAGTTGGCGAGTTGTCCGGTCTTCCTTGATTTTTCCTTGACACTGGGTCATTCAACTGTTTAACTTAGGGTTGAATGTATGTACTGTATGTTTAAGCATAAATAAGAAAACAAAAAGTCGGACAACACTCCGGACAGTCAAAGGTACGTTTGGAAAATGATTCCTTGCCTTATTCTTATTTTCAATAACTGCTAAGTAAACGTGTCTGGTTAAGTTATAATACTGGTGTACAATCAAAGGCTAAAGTCGTGTCGCGGTTTTGTCCGAAGATTAAATATAACTCGTGAAACATCATGAGAGCTCCGTACCACAGGGCAGAGCGCACCAAAAGTTTAGCCCTTCGGCAAATGTTTTCACCAAATTTCACGACACGTCGTTTGTCTTTCATTGTACATATACTCCCTTGGGTATTAATTATGTTTTAACTTAAGTCGATCAAGCTGAGTACCATGTTGAACTACTTGGGTACAATGTCGAAAAACTTGAGTGCAATGTCGAACAAGCTGCGTGCATGAAACAAGTTGGGTACAAAGTCGAACAAGCTGAGTATACTGTCAAATAAATTGAGTACGTACTGACACATTCGCCAAGCTTGGAGTCGGAATCATCGTGCAAACATCTGCCAATCCGGTCGCTGCCACCAGACTCCTTCCCACATTTGGGTAAGTGAAAAAACCTCTCCCTAAAATTAAAGTATTTTTCATTTCATTTTCAATTTAAACGGAATATACCAGCTCGCACTCTTGGGGTCCATAATAGACCATACGTTTTCTCAAGAACCCAGAACAGAGGAGTTTTCCAAGAGTGTGGATGAGAACAGTCTTCTCAGCCAATTGCTCGTGTTTCCTTACGTATTGTAATGTGCCGCTGGGCTAATTAGACCCACACGTAAAGTTCTCCTTGAACCCGTCTATGATCGTAGAGAGTACGTCGTCTGGGAAATACAGATACCTCCAAGGACTACATTTAGTGGTGAGAAGTAGTATATCATTGATTAGTCGATGTTCATTGTTAATCAGCTGTTGTAAAATACTTGTGACATACAGGTGAGATTATGTATATAGTTATTAATTATTTCGAGTTAGATTACGTGCCCGTATATTTTCCGTATATATATTAGTGATTAGCCATAATATATCACTCATAGGCTAATGATTTGATAGTGCTATTCAGACTTGTTATGCGGAATCCTCTTGAATACAATGGCGATTTGTTGTAATATAGTGTTGATTTACCCGTGTTATATTAGCGTCTAGTCATGAAAAAGGTGTTGCCCAGAGCTAAACGGTGTACTTCACGGTATATTGGGTTATTTTACTTCATAACACCTATCCGTACGGTACTTTTTCTCTGTCTGTATGTCTGTCTCTTTTTCCTCTATGTTCCTCTTTACTTTCTCTCTTTCTTCATTTCTCTTTCTCTACTTTGCTCCATCTCTCTTCTTCCCGTATCTTTCTTCTCCTAAACACCCTCGTTTTCATAATCTCTCTCTCTCTCTCTCTCTCTCTCTCTCTCTCTCTCTCTCTCTCTCTCTCTCTCTCTCTCTCTCTCTCTCTCTCTCTCGTCTACCACATCGGGCGTCAACGTTCAACAGTCAGGAGACGTGTTGCCAAAATTACCAAAACCATAAAAAGATTAATTAATTATGCATGCACTGGCAGACACTTAATTGTGGAAGGACGCAGCTCCCTCTAATGGCCAAGTGACTTTTAATGCAAGCACAATTGGGCTATAGCTGTTGTTTTGGTTGTTGTTGTTGTTATTGTTAATGTTGTTTTTGTTACAGTTATTCTGCCTGTTACACTGATGAATCATTTTTTGTTCTTGTTATTTTGAAACTCTGAATTCTATGGATTTATTTATTTTATTGTTCTTGTTTCATTTTATTCTTTTTCGTGGTACTTTTATCGTCCGTGCTCTTCTCCCAGCTTCAACTGTTTTGATTTTATTGTTGTTTCAGGGATGTTGTTGCTGTTGTTGTTACTAATGTTTTGGTGGTGTTTATTTCTTTGTTTCCACTGTCTTGGTTGCTGTTGCAGTTAAGCACCGATAACTGAGTAATCAATTTTCCACAAGGGACAACAGGTACATCTCTTAAATAAAGACCTAATCAAATCTAACCTAACCTTACCAAAACTAACCTAACCTTAGCTAACCTAACCAAAACTAGCCTGTTCTAAACCTAACCTAACCTAACCATATCTTACATAACCTAACCTGACCTAACCTAACTTTACCTAACCTGACCTAACTATTACTTATTTATTAGAGGTCTTTGATAATTTTAGGCTATTTTTTTCTAAGAGGTTTTATGGTGAGGTAAGGGGTTTTATATTTAGTTTAATGGGGCCTTTGGGGATGGATAAGGGGTACTCTTCTTATCTTAAGTGGGTTTGAAGATAGGATAAGGAGTTATATAATTACGTTAAGGGAGATTAAGGGTTGGATAAAAGAAGTATTGTACTCACATTAACTTGAGGAAAACAAAGCCAAAACAAAGTAACGCTAAACACTCCCTTAACTCCGAAGATATTTCAGAATACTGCTGATTACAACTTTCACCAAACTAGTTTAGAAATAAAACAGAATCTAACTGTAGTTGGAAAGCCTAGTTAACAAGTGGTTAAAATTAACTCCCGGGACATTGGAGAGGCCGATGCATTTTTTGTTGTTAACTTCATATAAGGATTTTTTCTTTGTAAGAGCTGGATTGAAAATTGGCTCTTCGGGTGAGATTGTAATGAAAAAAAAAATGGAAAGACTCTTTCTTTTACGATTTGTATCGAAAAGAAAAGAAGTTTTGTCTGAAAGACTTGGTTTGTAAAATTTATATTATTTGTAAGACTTGAAATAACACTTCAGTTTGCCTGTGAGACTTAAATTACCGGTACATTGGAAAAAAATAGCTTGGTTTACAAGACATGCATTGAGAGTATATTTTTAGCTACATACCTTTAATTCAAAAAGAAATTTTTTTTGCAAAACTTTATTTATTTATTTATTTTTTGCTAACACTTCCCTCATTACATTTTCACGATACTACTGCCTGGGAAGATATTGGAAGCATAATGTGTTGTCTAATGGTACACCCTGCTGCCATATGGCATCACAAAAATTGTGACCAAGTCCCAGGTTGCTGATCTGTCTTTCTGCTTCATTTACACACAATTGCAGGGTCTCAATTGTTTCTCTTACCATTGACAACACAACATACATATATCGTTTCTCACTTTTGATCTTTTTTTCATTTTTGTATTTATGTTTCTTTATTATTAAAATTATTATTATTATTACAGTTACTGTATTATTGTCATCATTATTTTATTATTTTATTTTTGTTTGTTTTATCATAAATTTTATTTATTATGAATTATTATGACTATTATTATTATTATTATTATTATTGTTGTTGTTGTTGTTGTTGTTGTTGTTGTTGTTGTTGTTGTTGTTGTTGTTGTTGTTGTTGTTGTTGTTGTTGTTGTTGTTTTGTTGTTGTTGTTGTTGTTGTTGTTGTTGTTGTTGTTGTTGTTGTTGTTGTTGTTGTTGTTGTTTTTGTTGTTGTTGTTGTTGTTGTTGTTGTTGTTGTTGTTGTTGTTGTTGTTGTTGTTGTTGTTGTTGTTGTTGTTGTTGTTGTTGTTGTTGTTGTTGTTGTTGTTGTTGTTGTTGTTGTTGTTGTTGTTGTTGTTGTTGTTGTTGTTGTTGTTGTTGTTGTTGTTGTTGTTGTCCAGGCCCCGATGTGGGTCAGTGACCTGTGTCCGGGTGGGCTAATCCCGTAAAAAAGAGAGAGAAGGTAAGTTTCCTTATAAGACTTACGTGAAAAAAATTTCTTGCAACTTTTGCAACAAAGAAGATATAATTTATAATACAAAAATCCCTGCGACACACACACTAGAAAGATCAATTTTCCCTTAAGGAGTGCATTAATATATGGTCTTCAGCGCCCATAACAAGATTAGCCTCTTCTTCACAAGGCTTACATGTATTAGTCCCTGTCTCATTGGCAGTAGTATTATGTAAATGTGGGTTAATTACATTAGTCTTGTATAACTATCACCCCTGTAATCTTCCATAGCTGTGAGGGTTCATGTTCAGAACATGTGATAGGGTGTTTTCACAGGAAGTCGCGTCACTAAAGTGCTAAGCTAAGGCATAAGTAACTGGCTCCCTGGTTACCTGTTGTTGGCAGTTTATACTCACCACGCCCGAGAGGAGGACGTCATTAGAGCCTTCCCTTGAGGCCCCCTCTTCCTCGAGGAGTAGTTACTCATTTATTACGAGAGAGAGGAGGTCGTCTGATATACTCCGTCCTTCCTCGAGCAGTATCTACTCAACACTCACTATAGCCGGACGTCCTTAGAACTTATCCCTGACAGCTCCGTCCTTCCTATAGCCCTCACAGTTACAGTGACTATCACGGTGATGATCCTTTGGACAGTGTTACAAAGACTCTATTAATAATAAACTGAGAAAAGGAACATGTTGGGTTTTGCTACTAAAACCCAATAAACATTTATCTCTATTCTGGTTCGTCTAAAATATAAGGTAACAGCTTCACAAGTGGTTGTTATAGGTGTGACCACCCAACAAGGTTGTTACATATATGACAGCTTCACAAGTAGTTGTTATCCAACAGTAGTAGTCACCTGACACTTACACTGTTACTAGAAAGCTAAATGTTACATACACTATAATTTAAAATGTAAAATCTGTCCCCATAATGGGGAATTTGTTGTATTTGTTGCAACTGGATGAGATGAAAAGGAATTTAGAAAGGAGTCGGTATCTTGTTTGCTCTTTTCTCCCCCATAGACAAGTAAATAGCCCAGGAGAAACTCGTGTTAGTTTTATATTTCTTCCAGTTATTTTGGGCAGCTGCTCCATGTGTGTATGTGTGTGTGTGCGTGTATGCGTCCGTGTATGTGCGTGTGTGTGTGCTCGCCCATAAGTATTCACAGGTGTCGATGTACAGGTGTTTGACTCCCTTGTTCTGGGTAGATGTGTACACGTGTGTTCGCAACAGCCTCTGACACAGCTGCCGTGAGGGTAGAGATCTCACCTGGTTTGCTGCGAGTCACAGTTAAAGCAGTGATGATATTTTGCAGTAAGTGAGCACATTTCAGGTGCTCAGTAAAGTAGGTACCTGGTGTAAATCGAAAGTTGCGAATTCGTATTCAGTGACAAGTTGTTGGAGCTTCCAATAGCGATGACATAAACCATTGACTCTTCAAGGTCTACGCCCTTGACTCTTCAGGCTTCTACGCCCCCGACTCTTCAGGCTTCTACGCCCTTGACTCTAAAGGCTTCTACGCCCTTGACTCTTCAAGCTTCTACGCCCTTAACTCATGAGACATAAAGGCAAGCATGAACTTGCAAGCTTCCTGTTGGGCACTGTAAACGCTTCTGCGCTTCACCTTACACAAGGATGTAGGGGAGTGCTAAAAAAAAAAATCAGGTGCTGCTGGTTAGCTAGGAAATTTTATTCCATTCCTTATATTACATTTTGGATATTATTGTGCAAGTATTTCATCTTATGCTTGAGGTCTGATGATGACAGGAGATATACTCTACAGTATGTCGAAACATGACCCAATAAATGTTGGTGTTTTTCCATATGCTAGTGGTGTTATACATCCTTCGTATACGCTTCCCCCGAGGAGAGTTAATTGCACACTTTTTTATCAATATATTTTCCTTTTCGCTATACATACTCTCTTTCCTGCCTCCCTGAGAACGGCGGGAGCACATTAATCATTCCTTGTGTCTCTCCCCCTCCTCCTAATCCTGATCTTGTCAGTCCTCCTCCTGTGACCTCTCCTTCGTTATCTCCTCTAGGCACCTGTCACCTTACTATATTATCAACTCTCCCTTCCTGAATGTAGTACCTCTTTCTCTTGATTCTCCTTTCCTCTCTCACCTCCAATTTCTTCCCTTCCTTCCCTGGCTCCTGCCTATTCCTATTATCCATTACACTCTTCTCCTTTCCATCTCACTCTTTTTCATGTGTTTCTCTCTCTCTCTCTCTCTCTCTCTCTCTCTCTCTCTCTCTCTCTCTCTCTCTCTCTCTCTTCTCTTTCCGTTTCTCTATCTCTCTTCCATCTATCTTCTACATTTCCAATATTCTCTTTCTTCTTTTTCTCACTCATTCTCCCTCTTTTCTCCTCTCATCGTTTACATCTTCCTCTTCCAATCTCTGCTCTTTCATCTCTCTTTTCTTTTTTCTTTCTTTCCCTTATAATATGTTCCTTTTCACCATCCCTCATTCTCCTCTTTCTCTCTCTTCTTACTTTTCTTTCAATCGCTATTTCTCTTTCCCCATCCCCTCCTCCTGTCCATTCCTCTTTTCCCAACTTTGTTCCTTCTCACTTCCCTTCCTTACTCTCTCTTTTCCATTCTCGCTCCCCAATCCATTCGTCGTTTCCCTATTCTCTGCCTCCTTTTTCTGTCATTCGTTCCTTTCCTTTCTCCCTCCTTTCATTCTCGTTCTCATTTTATCTCTCTTCCCCTCCTATTTATCCCTTCCTCCTTTTATTTTATCTTAACTCTCCTTGCTCTTTTCACTCTGTCCTGTCTCCTTTTTCTCCCATCCCTCTCAATGCGAGCCTCCAGGCCTCTTCCTTCTCCTTCCTCTCTCCCATCCTCTCCAATGCGAGCCTCTAGCCTCTTCCTTGCCTCCTTCCTCTCTCCCATCCTCTCCAATGCGAGCCTCTAGCCTCTTCCTTGCCTCCTTCCTCTCCCATCCTCTCAATGCGAGCCTCTAGCCTCTTCCTTGCCTCCTTCCTCTCTCCCATCCTCTCCAATGCGAGCCTCTAGCCTCTTCCTTGACTCCTTCCTCTCTCCATCCTCTCCAATGCGAGCCTCTAGCCTCTTCCTTGCCTCCTTCCTCTCCCATCCTCTCCAATGCGGGCCTCGAGCCTCTTCCTGCCTCCTTCCTCTCTCCCATCCTCTCCAATGCGAGCCTCGAGCCTCTTCCTTCTCCTTCCTCTCCCATCCTCTCCAATGCAGGAGCCTCTAGCCTCTTCCTTGCCTCCTTCCTCTCTCCCATCCTCTCCAATGCGAGCCTCTAGCCTCTTCCTTGCCTCCTTCCTCTCTCCCATCCTCTCAATGCGAGCCTCGAGCCTCTTCCCTGCCTCCTTCCTCTCTCCCATCCTCTCCAATGCGAGCCTCTAGCCTCTTCCTTGCCTCCTTCCTCTCTCCCATCCTCTCCAATGCAGGCCTCTAGCCTCTTCCTTGCCTCCTTCCTCTCTCCCATCCTCTCCAATGCGAGCCTCTGGCCCTCTTCCTTGCCTCCTTCCTCTCTCCCATCCTCTCCAATGCGAGCCTCTAGCCTCTTCCTTGCCTCCTTCCTCTCTCCCATCCTCTCCAATGCGAGCCTCAGCCTCTTCCTTGCCTCCTTCCTCTCTCCCATCCTCTCCAATGCGGCATCCGAGCCTCTTCCTCCTCCTTCCTCTCTCCATCCTCTCAATGCGAGCCTCTAGCCTCTTCCTTGCCTCCTTCCTCTCTCCCATCCTCTCCAATGCAGACCTCAACTCTTCCTTGCCTCCTTCCTCTCTCCATCCTCTCAATGCAGGCCTCCTAGCCTCTTCCTTGCCTCCTTCCTCTCTCCCATCCTCCAATGCGAGCCTCTAGCCTCTTCCTTGCCTCCTTCCTCTCTCCATCTCTCAATGCGAGCCTCTAGCCTCTTCCCCTCCTTCCTCTCTCCCATCCTCTCCAATGCGAGGCCTCTAGCCTCTTCCTTGCCCTCCTTCCTCTCTCCCATCCTCTCCAATGCGAGCCTCAAGCCTCTTCCTTGCCTCCTTCCTCTCCTCCATCCTCTCCAATGCGAGCCTCTAGCCTCTTCCTTGCCTCCTTCCTCTCTCCCATCCTCTCCAATGCGAGCCTCGAGCCTCTTCCTTGCCTCCTTCCTCTCTCCCATCCTCTACAATGCGAGCCTCGAGCCTCTTCCTTGCCTCCTGCCTCTCTTCCACCCTCCCAACGAAAGACTCCTCTGGTCGGTACTCTCTCATCTCTTCTCCCCTTGAGGCGCCGGAAGCTGGATGGGAGAGTAGCCGGCTTCACCACGTAGGAGGAAATATTATTACGATCCCCTTCCTTTCCCTCTCTCATTACCGCCCTTTCTCTCCCTCCCTCTTTCTCACTTTGCTCCCCTTCTCTTTCCTTTTCTACCTGTACCCCTCCCCGTCTGTCTCCTTTCCATCCTCTCCCTCTCCCTCCCACATTATTTTCCTTCCTCACCTCTCTCTCTCTCTCTATCTCTCTCCTACCTTTCACTCTCCCTCCCTCTCACTTTCTTCTCTCCTGCCCTATTCTCCCCCTCTCTTTCTCCTTTCCTTCCAGTCTCACTTCATATCCTTCCTTCCATCCTCCCCCTCTCCCTCTCCTTCTTTCTCTGCGTTCCTCCATGCCTCTTTCTCCATCTCTACCCCTCGTCTTATTGTAGCCTCTACCTTAGTGACGCCGCAATACATGGAGTCAACACCACTAGAGTTGATTGCTACTTACTTAAATACTGGCTTAGCACCACTTCTTACTACAGTACTTATCATTTACCACTTATAACACTTATAACATGTCATCTACCACTTGCAGCATCACACTTACCAATACCTTTTACCCTTATTCAGTTACTTATCACCACCACCACCAACAACATTTCTCACCACCACAGCAACTACCACCACCATCACCGCGAACATCACAGCAACTACCAGTAATATTACTCTGACACTATCTTCTACTACTACTACTACCACCACCACTACTACCATTAACCACCACTCACTGCCACCACAACTCACCACCACCAGCACTCATCACCACAACATGCCATGCCCTGGGAATGGTAGTAGCACTTGCCTGGTAATTGTCATGCAGGTCGGGGCCGCTACAAGACAGATTCCCCATCCGGGTTGACAACACCAGTCCACCATCAGCATTATTGGAACCTAAGGCTACACTACACCCATTTATATCTAGGCTCCACTACCTGGGTGTTTTATCCTAGGCTCCACTACCGGGGTGTTTATCCTAGGCTCCATTACCGGGGCGTTTTTATCCTAGGCTCCATTACCGGGGTGTTTATCCTAGGCTCCATTACCGGGGTGTTTTATCCTAGGCTCCATTACCGGGGTGTTTTAACCTAGGCTCCATTACCGGGTTGTTTTATCCTAGGCTCCTTACCAAGGTGTTTTAACCTAGGCTCCATTACCGGGGTGTTTTATCCTAGGCTCCATTACCGGGCTTTTTTCCTATGCTCCATTACCGGGGTGTTTTAACCTAGGCTCCATTACCGGGGTCTTTTTTCCTAGGCTCCACTACCGGGGTGTTTTATCCTAGGTTCCAATACCGGGGCGTTTTATCCAAGGCTCTATTACCAGGGTGTTTTTCCTAGGCTCCAATACCGGGGCGTTTTATCCAAGGCTCCATTACCAGGGTGAGAGAGAGAGTTACATTTTCCTCAAATCCATTCTCACCTCTTTACCCTCATAGACTCAGTAAAATCCTAAGCCACCACCTGCATAACACGATAGAAGATATCTATAGAATGTGACAGGGAAGTAAAAAAACACACACACACACACACACACACACACACACACACACACACACACACACACACACACACACGTATAAATTCGACAGACTGTGAATCGTTCTTTCCCCCGTCCCTCCTTCCTCCCACTCCCGCACGTGACCCCCACCCACGGATATTGAGGAGGTGGGCCGACGAATACCTTCTGCCTGAATGGTAAAAAAGAGTCGCGACTGATGTGAAGAGAGGCGGGTCCAATTCCTCAACTATTCTCTTCCTTACAATGAAAGTTAGTTAAATGTAGATCAGTAGCGAGCAGGAGATGATTATTTTTTGATTTAGTAAATGAGAATAACGATAAGAAGAGAAACAGAAGAGCAGGTGAAAGACGAAAGAAATTCCCCGTATATGCAAATATAAAACCAGAAATTGTCTGCCAACAAACGCACGAGGGACGAGAAGTTCATATGAATATTTTATTGAGGCAATCCAGACCATTTCCATAAACCTCCTTCTCCCAACTGCCTCAATTTCGGCATCGATTTCCGATTGGTCAGTGCATGAAAACCCACAAACTCCCTGACAATGGCCTACGGACCGTGTGAGCTGCCCACTGTTATTTTCAGCACGTGTGAACTGTAATGATAACGACGCTATTGGATCTATGACCTAGATAATGGTCCATTACCCATAACACCTTGCATTAAGGTCTCCAAGCCCTGGTCTTCTGTCTTTATCTCCTCCTTTTCTTCTTCTCTTCCTTGAATTTTTGTGTATTTGTCGCCACTTCTTGTCGTTCTCTTTATTTTTTTATCATGTCTTTGTCCGCTTTGTATTAATTATTCCATCTTTCTTTTTATATTATGATTTTCAAGTCTCCATCTCTGTCTATTTAGATTTTGATTATTTTTTTCCAATTGTTTTTTATGGTGTTCACTTAGTTTCTTTAAGTCGTAATAATAAGCTGGAATAATGGAATCTGAAGCAATTTTGTCTCCGTGTTGACCTGATAACTCACCTACGGCAACAACTTATATTCCCGTTATATTAAGTAAGGCAACTCTAGAGTGAACCGACTTATCACTCTCCGCCAGTCATCTAATCTCTCTTATCTCTTTACGACGCCATCAGACGATACGAACTCAGTCAATGATAACCTAGATCCTCTCAGCAGTGAAATACCTCTCAGTCAATTCCATTATTTTCTCCTTAAGATTGAGATTTCCCCGAGTAATGCCCAATGCGTACTGAGATATGATGCAGTGAATATGTTGGGTTCTGGGTAGTGTGTGTGTGTGTGTGTGTGTGTGTGTGTGTGTGTGTGTGTGTGTGTGTGTGTGTTAGAAGTGAGAGTTCCTTCAAGAATCAGTGCAAGGGGTAGGAGCAGAGGAGGAGTATATACCGTATTGTTTTAGGTGTTAAAATGATACATATCTACACACACACACACACACATAATATATATATATATATATATATATATATATATATATATATATATATATATATATATATATATATATATATATATATATTATATATATATATATATATATAGCAACACAAAACAGCATCATGGCAACATAAACAACAGCATCATGGCAACACAAACAGCATCATAATGGCAACACAAACATCAGCAGCATGACAACACAAACAACAGCATCATGGCAACACAACAGCAGCATGACAACACAAACAACAGCATCATGGCAACACAAACAGCATCATAGCCGGAAAAAACAACAGCATCATGGCAACACAAACAGCAGCATCATGGCAACACAACAGCAGCAGCACAAACAGCAGTATCATGGCAACACAAAAGCAGCATCATGGCAACACAAACAGCATCATAATGGAAATACAAATAACAGCAGCATGGCAAACACAAACAACAGCATCATGGCAGCACAAACAGCATCATAATGTCAATACAAATAACAGCAGCATGGCAACACAAACAACAGCAGCATGGCAACACAAACAGCAACATAATGGCACCAACACAACCAACAGCAACATGGCAACACAAACGTCAGCATCATGGCAACACAAACAACAGCATCATAGCTACACAAAATTCAGTAAGACCTGGGACCTCTGGTGACTTCCTCCCGAAAAATCAACAAAAAGTTTGGCTGGATTGTCATATTTTGACCCAATATTCACTTTAACTACAGAAATGTTTCAGAACTTTTCTTCTCTTTATGTTTGGGAGTAAATATTTTTTCACCCATGTTTGTTTAGGCTGAATGTTTTCGCTGGACAAGTTGATATGCTGTTTGCTATTGGAGGATAATCTACCTTCATTTGAATAATTAACCTGTGATATTTCGCCACTGAGGTAATGTAATGCTGTTTTATTTATCAGTAAAGATATAATGATTGTTTAATGAATCATAGCCTTCCTTTCGACGAACATGATATTTGATACACTTGTCGGATGAAAATTATAAAGTAAAGTGACTTACACTGTCTCAGCTTTTTGTCTCACTGAAGAGGAAGGCCAGGGGTCGAGATAAACACTTTCCCTTTATATATTTCTAAACCATCGCTTTGTTTCCTCTTATGTTTATCTGCCAGTATTTCATGTGAGGTTTGTTGAAGTAAATTACACGTATTCTGAAAACATTAGATTATATTCCTCTATAGACAAGACCGAACTGCTTACTGTATATTAAGCCTTTGAGGACAATGATTTAACCCCTTGAGGATTATAGCTTAATTTATCGTCCTGAAATAGTTATAGCTTAAACCGTCGCCCTCAAAGAGTTAATTCTAAATGAGAGAGACTAAACTGTTTACAGAAGTCTTCATACATTATGTCTCGAAAATGAGTTTTATTACTAACACCCTCGGCTTAAACTTAGATGCTCATGTTACTAATCGTGTGAGGTCCGTTCGAAGGGCCTACATTGTATATCAGGTTTTATCTAGCTCTATAATACTAGTGGGTACAGTACTAGAGCAGGTGGGCTAGCGGCTTGATGATATAAATTCAGAACCTTATAATCCATAATGACATCGTGATCTGCCTGGTGCTGAAATGATCGTTTCAACAATATCAGAAGTTGATGACTGATGAATAGATGCTAACTTAAGAAAAGTGGTAATTTTTCTTAATATAATTATATATCGGGAATAAGTTTGACATTACAGGATGAATTTACTTGTCAAGGATTATCATATATTTGTTAGTAAATGATTATTTGGACTCATAAATGATAACGCCACACTAAGCGGGGAGAACTGTTTTTTGCCTGACGTAGATCCCTTCAGTTGAAGGTGGGAGGCTCGCCAACACCTACAGTAGTCTTCCTCACTTACACCTTTTCTCTCTCAACTTAACATTTAAGATAATATAAATATATATTACACACACACACACACACACACACACACACACACACACACACATCCTCCTTGACCACCGAAGGGTCAAGACGTACCTGGCGCTCCCCTGAACCCTCCTCCCCACCGGAATATCAACAAGCTCTCGCCAGAAGTTACAATTTCATTTAGGAAAGGAACGGAACCAGTGTTAAACAGAGGTGAACAGTGGTGAACAGTGCTTAAGTCAGTGAGAACAACTCAACAGTAACAGTCGTACCCAAGTTAACCTTCACACAGTGAGGTCCCAGGTACCAGTGATAACGGCCGTGAGACCCAACAACAGCGATGTGTTAATCCGTCTACGATAAGGAGGCCTAAGACCAAACCTCACTCATATAACACCATCTGTGGGGAATTACTACACCACATGTCCCTCATAACACCATCTGTGGGAAATACTACACCACGTCAAGTCCCTCATAACACCATCTGTGACGGAATTACTACACCACGTGAGGTCCCTCATAACACCATCTGTGGGGAATTACTACACCACGTCAAGTCCCTCATAACACCATCTGTGAGGGAAATACTACACCACGTCAAGTCCCTCATAACACCATCTGTGAGGAATTACTACACCACGTCAGGCCCTCATAACACCATCTGTGAGGGAATTACTACACCACGTGATGCCCCTCATAACACCATATGTGAGGGAGTTACTACACCACGTGAGGCCCCTCATAACACCATCTGTGAGTAATTACTACACCACGTGAGGTAATTACTACACCACGTGAGTAATTACTACACCACGTGAGGTCCCTCATAACACCATCTGTGAGGAAATTACTACACCACGTGAGGCCCCTCATAACACCATCTGCGAGGAATTACTACACCACGTGAGGCCCCTCATAACACCATCTGCGAGGGAATTACTACACCGCCAGGTCCCTCATAACACCATCTGAGGAAATACTACACCACGTGAGTTTCTCCTAACACCATCTGGGAGGGAGTTACTACACCACGTGAGTTCCTCCTAACACCATCTGGGAGAGAGTTACTACACTACGAGTTTGCTGTTCAACACCTACATTAATCTGTATGTTCACTGTATGTTCCTTTACCTTTCTCTAATGAAGGCTTTTGTTAAACCACCAATGTATGTAATAAGTCATTTATGTCCAATGTATATTTTCAGCCTTCGGGCTGCAGAATTTTTTCAATAAACCTTTAATTATTATTATTATTATTATTATTATTAGTATTACACAAACACACACACACACACACACACATATATATATATATATATATATATATATATATATATATATATATATATATATATATATATATATATATATATATATCGCTCAAATCATTTGAGATTAAGAAAACAAAACTGTCCACATGGAAGACACATGTTCCTTTGATTCAAACAAGTGTGGTGGAGCCGCAGCTTTGAATACTGTATGGCAGGAGACACTGATTCTAAAGGTGATAGGCCGGGCGGACGTCAGTCGTCCCCGCCCAGGTGTTTCATACCTCCTCCACACACAAGTTTGTCTCCTTGAAATAATATTCAACTCAGAAGTGATTGTTTAAAGTAAGTGGGAGATAGTGTACACGTTGTGTTGATCAAGACTTATTGTTCCAGGCGGTCCTTGTTACCAAAATATCACATTCTGGTGACAAACACGACCTGGACCAAGACCAAACATGTAAATGTTAAAATTATTTTATTATCAAACGATGGTTGCGTCGCGTCGTGTCGGAGAGTTGGTGTCCTCGGCATAAACATCTTGTGCCTAACAACACTGGAGGGAGGGGAAGGATACGTCTTGGTTTGACGATGATATAAATTCACATTTTCCTCAACTTTGTGTTTTCTAATGTTCTTCGCCTCGTCTCTCTTCTCTTGTGCCAAGTTCTTGTGTTGGTGGTGGCAAAGGAAAATTTCTTCTAACGTAGTCATTTTCCTTGGAATCAAATTATTTTTTGTACTTTTGTACACACTACTCGTAGAGAGCTATATAGAGAGAGATAACTTGTTTGCGTGTGTTCCCGGCACTACCCTGAGAAAACTACTCATTTATTCATTTATTTTCTTGACGAAAACTCTCACAGTATCTCGACCTATAACTCGTCTGTTTCTGCCTTGCCTGTCGGTACATTTGAGGACAGGTCACACATAACATGCCGGAATCATATTATTTTGTCTTTGAAAGTTAATGATTACAATCACTTGATGGAACTTTCATAGTCCAGCGACTTGCAGCCATTTAACCATCACTTCATCCTTCACTCACTCTTACCTGTGTGGGGGCTTGGAGGCTTCCCCTGGTCCACCTGGAGGGTGTGTCTAATCGCGTTGTCTCAAAGTGTACACCAGTGGAGGCTGGAGCACCTGGACGACTCAGTGATTCCCACCAAGACCTGAAATGCAGACGTTTTTCTTATCTCCATCTTGTTTACACCGTAGTATCAGCTCTTCATTCCATCGCTCACGTGTCTCTTACTACGTCTCTGCTTGCCATCAGCCTTGTATGTCCTGATGCACATAGCCTTACACTCAACACATGTCTACACTACGTATACACCCGCTAGCCAGTGTTCACCCACTATTAATTGACACGAGCGAGTGAGTGAGAGAGCAGTCGACTGAAACACCCTTTCTGATGGACTGATGGGAAGTGGGTCATGCTCTGGTTAACTCGGCCAGGCACACACACCATCAGTAATTGCCTAACTGTACATTGATATGTCGTGTGTGTGTGTGTGTGTGTTATCTATACAGAAACTTTTATGTTCCTCCATTTGGGAGAGAGAGAATATCTGTCATTCGTGATATGTTTTGCATTAATTGTCTTATCTGATTTAGTCTGAACTTTACTTCACATTGATATATGTTACTCATAATTACACAATGTAAATTAAATGCTACTATGGAGGAATTGTACAGTCAAGGAAGCAGCACCGTATCCTGTCGGACACCCGTCTTCTCCACCTTCATAAGTGTTGACCCTTCAACAACACGTAAAAATATTTTACAGTGGTTCTCCGCCAGGGTACGTCACAACAACAAAAATACTATCACAACCGGTACAACTGACTTTCCTTCCAGTCAGTGTACAGATGGCAGGTGAACACTGACCACACTGATATATGAAACAAAATAGGTAATCTGTTTAATGTATTACCATGATCAAGGTTGGGTTGTGTTTATGCCCGACGGAGCAGAACATAAGGTGTAATAACTCCTTGCTGGTATGACCCTGAGAAATAATGTCCGTAATATTATTTTCTTGTTGCCTCACTCATCTGACGGAAGAATATAAATATGAAAGAGCGACGCTGACCTCTTATATTCACATGTCACCAGCATGTGTATGTACCTGACTTGGTTCAGTGAGTCATAACAGCTCCCGCAATGTCGAGTATGAGCTGGACTACCCGCTGTGACCTGTATTAGATCCTTACGGTCAAAAATGGACTTGTCAGACGCATGAGTGTCGACGCTGTCTGACCTCGTCAACTTGCGCTTCCCTGTTTAAGTACACCGTTTGTCTCGGCGTCTTGAGAGCATAGCCTGGGTCATCGTCCTCTATATCATGTTTCTCAGCTCAAACAAACATCGCGTCTTCCACAAACAAACGCTACAACGCTGTGTGTGAGCGTGTAAGTGTTTATATGTCTGTGTAGGTGTAGGTGTGAGCGTGTAGGTGTGGGTGACCAGGTAGGCGTGTGTGAGCAGGTAGGCGTTTGTGTGTGTAAGCAGGTAGGCGTGTGTAAGCAGGTAGGCGTGTATAAGATTACAATTATGCTTAGGTGAATTATCAAAACACTAAGGCTACATATAACGAGCCGTTTGTAATATATCGTAAGAATGTATCAACTTACATAATATTAGAGGAGAGACTCTGATGGATGAAAGATTATGATGAAGATGGAGACAAATATACATACAACTCGAGCATTAGGCAGAGAATCAGAGAGAGGAAACCGAGCTGATGATCAACACCTAGGGGCTCGTTTACACGGTCGGTCTCGGAGCGTGTTTTCGAAGCACGGTAACGAAGCCGCCCTCGGGCAGTGATCGTGTAGGCGGCAACACTGAACCACCAACCGTAGCATGCTCGACCACCATACATGGCAACTGTGACCCACCTCTCTGTTAGTCGTTTCTAGGTAATTGGATTTATGTTCCTTCGGCGGCTCCTGCTTCATTAGGACTTCCTGTGATCAATAATTAATTAGTCTGTGGATAGTAGACTAGAGATTAGCTTATGTTCAGAGGATAGAGATAAAAATGTGGTTAAGGCTAAAATAGTTAGAGATAGTCATGTGTTAATGAGCTTATGTTTAGAGGAGATGCTAAGGTGGGTGACATAAGTTGTGAAGGGACGGACATCTGGGTGTTAAGGTACACACACACACACACACACACACACACACACACACACACACACAACCACAAGCTGGGAGACAATCAGTCGACTGGTGGAAGAAAACATTCATATCTCAGAGAACACAAGACCTTGGAGAGGAGGCTGGGACTAATAGAACCCTGCCTTTCCTCTTCCTTCTCCTCCTCCTCCCCTTCCTACTCCTCCTCCTCCTTCCTATCCTTCTTTCTAATCCTCATCCTCCTCTTCCTTCTCCTTTCTATCCCTGCTCCTCCTTATCATACCACAGTCAGCAATACTCACTCTACACCTTGAGGAAGAAGAACCATTAAACTTCATACAATATCCTCCTTGTGCATTACTGCTACAAATCTCTTTGGATTTTTCTCTTGTTTATTTTTCTTAGTGGTTGGAAGATCTGATCCCTTCAGTCCTTGGCTTCCCTCCGTCAGGGCCTGACGCAGAAGAAAGTTATTGTGCCTCCTGCAGCGATGGCCCCTAGAGAGGTAATCTTGGGGGAAAACACAAAGGGTTCTCCTTGTTGTCTTTTTATTGAGTGATGGGCAACACCAGCACGACGGAACAAACGTGTGGCTTAAGGCAGGCAGGCAGGCGGGAAGAGAGAGAGAGAGAGAGGGAAGTCAGAGAAGAGAGGGGAAATGGAAAAGGAATAAGAGGAAAAGGGCAAATAGAAAGAGAAATGCGTCGAAAAAGAAGTAGGACCGGTAGGTGTATGAAAGATGGCTGATCAATGCGGCACAGCGTGAGACGAAGGGTTGGGTATATCAAACAATGAAGGGAGGGAGGGGGAGGACTGGAACCATGGATTGGATGCAGGAAGTTGAGTGAAGATGGCGTGTGGGAGTTAGATAGAGTTGATAGAGAGGAGAAGACTCTTTAACTGACACGCAAAACTAAGGTCTTATAAAGTTTTAACAGGATCAATAGATACGAGAAAGTCAACGTATACAGTAAAGGGAATTGTTCTCAGGAAGCGTATAAAAAGAAAGAGGACTTGATTCCCCTTGCAGCGTGTTATGGGTGGATAGTAAAAGGGCAGGAGAGTCGTAGAGATAGTGGTTCAGAAAATACCAAAGTGGCCTTAGGGAGTATGAGGGAAACGGAGGGGTGTGTGTGTGTGTGTGTGTGCGTTTGAGCTGAGAGAGGAGGTATGGTTACACTACAACAGGTGGCAAGGGGAGGAAGGCAGGCAATATCGTTGGGACGTCTGCCTTGAGTAGAGAAGCTATCACGGTGATAGAATATGGCTACAGGGATATATATTAGGGCTGTCGGGATAGATTATTTATTTCACCTCTTCTTGATCAGTCAGTCAGTTCGCAGTGAAGGTTAGAAGCGAAAAGGAATAAAGAGGAACCAGTAGAAGATTAAGAATAACTTGATGATGAGAGGGTGATGAGTATAATGATGATGATAATGAGCTTGCTATATGATTACGATGATGACGGATATGGTAATGTACACGGTGATAATTATTGAGGTGATGAGAGTAATCATTGGCGATGGTGATGATATGAAAATGGTGATGAATGAGGGTAATAGAGAAAGACACGATAAGAGCAGGAAATAAGTCTAAAGGAGCTCTAATAAATGTTAAATACGGAAATTATTATTTATCTTTATTTATCCCTTTCTTTCTGGCATTATCTTTTTTCTCTCTCTCGTTTCCTCCCTTCTTCTCTCTGTTCGTATACCCCATTCTATCCCGTCCTCTTTTTCTCTCTCGTATTCTCTTTATTCTCTCTCCCTTCCTCCCTTCTTCCGATTCTCTCAAAGATAAATGAAAACACAAAAAAATGGGATTCATCTTCCCAGTGTTATTTATTTTCGCAATGTTCACACTAACAGAGCCTCAAACAATAAAGCCGAAGCGTAGAAAAAAAGGTTTAAATCTCAGCGTGAAAGAATATTCTTCATATTCTTGCAGTAACTGTTGTATCTTGCATTCTTCTTTCTGTATTGGTGTGTGATAGTCGTAGTGGTGTTTACTACAAGTTGTGTCGTTCTATTATTCACATCTATCAGAAATAGATCGTAGTGTGTGAGATGACTCGAGCAAGATCTTCAATATGTAACGAACGACTTTCAACCAAGAACTACACCTACCTCTGCAAGATGGAGCTCACTGACTCACTCACCTGAGATCTTGTTCAGGTTTAGACACTATTACTCTGGGTTGTGCTGACTGGGTGTCGACGTTCCTGTTGGCTGGTTAGTCATATACGTGAATGCATGTATATACGGAGAGAGAAGGAACAGTACAGACATAAAAGAGTGTGCACCACCTGGGGCAAGACTCGGCACCAGCTGATCCCGATAATGTATGCAATGTGTAAACTTGAGGCAACAAGTTTTTTATGGTTCTTAACTTTAAAATTTTAACTGTGTGGTTCTGACACAGTACAAAGTCGATCTTGGGTTCTTACATTCTTGTAGTGGGTAAAGGTGTTCCTATCGTACACTCTCAAAATATCATATGCTAATATGAATATTTACAAACAGTCACAGGCAGAAACCCTCATACAATTAACACAAATACACGTACGTACGCACGCACGCACGCACGCACGCACATGCTCATTCACACCCAGGTAACCAGCAAGAAATACAAAAACAAAAATATTAAATCGTTATGGTAATATTTCACGTGTTCAGGGAGGACAGCTGCATTCCCTGACGACATGAATAATCATAAAAACGCTTGAATCTTGTCGCACTTCTGCTTCCTGGTGGTCACCTGAATATCATATGAATCACGTTACTTCGGTC
Source organism: Homarus americanus (assembly GCF_018991925.1). NCBI lineage: Eukaryota > Metazoa > Arthropoda > Malacostraca > Decapoda > Nephropidae > Homarus > Homarus americanus. Next base: position 9,192,154 of record NW_024732440.1, on the reverse strand, counting down.
TTTATATATATATATATATATATATATATATATATATATATATATATATATATATATATATATATATATATATATATATATATATATATATATATATATATATATATATATATATATATATATATATATATATATATCATGTAGATCCACAATGAAAACGTGGATAAGATTGATAAAATCAATGGAGCACCTTAGTTGCTCTCTGAAGATGTCTTGAATAGGCAAAAGCCAAGGTGCTCCATTGTTTCCTTTTTCCTGTGATTATATATATATATATATATATATATATATATATATATATATATATATATATATATATATATATATATATATATATAAACAGTAAACAATACCTTCTTATTGCTTCTCTCACGTAACTTAAGGGGCTGTGAGGAAGCTTACGGTGTGACAAGATGGCCATGATTGGTGTTAAGGATGTTTGTATAATTAGATACACAAGGAGACCTGCAGGAGGTCTAGTGTGTATGGTGCTGTTAGCTTGGGATATGGCGGTACTGAGAGTACTTGGTTTTGGAGGTTTTCTTGAAGGTATCGGGAATGTATTTCCTGAAGCCGGGTATTGAATTTTGGAGACTCTTTTTGGAGCAGCCAGTTAAAAGTGAAGATATTGTATATTGTTTTAGACTTTTCTTGGAATTAAAGCTGACGGTGCTGGGGATTGGAGGCTTTACTTAGAGAGGTGGGAGGGGGGAGAGTAAAGTTTCGGTGGAGTTAGTGGCGAAGAGAATTATAAAGGAGTTAAGTTTGTAGTTTAGGAGACGTTAATGGATGTGAAGGTAAGAGTTTTGGGAATGTTGTTGGCTTGGAAGGGAAAAGTTGGATGGGTGCTGTTAGCAATGATGACTATGGGACGGAAGTTCTTGTTTCACTTTGGCTGTGATAGAGTTATAGTTGTGTTTGTTTAAGTGCTTGGTGCTACTGTTTAGTGATCAAATAAGGTGTTCTTAGAGTGGCAGGTGAGTTTCACTGTGTCGACACCTGTGCTAGAGATTGGCGTTGTTTCTTTTGATCAATTCACATGTTGGTATTTAAAATAAACTCGCACTGAACCTCGTTGTTGTGGCATCATTTAGCAAGTTATATATGGTTGTGGAATACCTGCTTTTTGCTCTAAAGATGATGTCGATTTAATTGTTATTATTTAAACTGTTGTAAATTACCAATATAATATAAATATTAAGTTCTTAAAGTGTTGTAAATTAACACTGAGATAAAAATATTTCTTTAATTCCCGCAGTACCTTATTGTAACTAAGCATTGGATTACAAGCATTAAATCCCAAGGGATATCAATTAATGCATTCGGAAAATCTTGATCGTGTGTTACTCAACATTGTTACAGGAAACTGGTGTAAAAGGCCACTTCAAGGGTCAAGGTGGTTATGATGCTGGTTTGGGACGACAACAGTGTGTTATGCGACTAAAATTTACTTGAATCATGTCAACGGTGAACCCTTAAGGTAAATCGTAACCAGTGCACGAAAATGCATTTGGTCTGAGGAGATAAATGTCTCCCCAATAGGTGATATTTTTGTACCTAGAGTCAACTTAGGGGTTCACAACAACCAAATGTTAACGTTAAGTAAACATCACGTTAGACACAGGTAAACCTCGTATTAAACGCAGGTTAATTAACCATACACTAAACACAAGTTAAGCACAAGCTAACGTCAAGAGAACGTCCAATTAAGAACAGGTGAGACTCATGTTTGATGTAACCCCACACAAACTTTAATCTGCTAATGGAGTAAAATGTATTTAGTTTTCCAACAACTGGAGGAAGGTTTACTCCACGTGATTAAGGGCAAGACTTTGAAAAGTATATATATATATATATATATATATATATATATATATATATATATATATATATATATATATATATATATATGAATAAAGGATAACCGAGTGAGTGTTTAGGAAGAGGGATGATATGTGTGTCAAGAAAAGAGTTTGTTAGAGAGACAGCTGAGGAGAAAGACATTCATAATTAATATTCCGTTATTGATGGGTTAATGAAGAGAAGCATAACGAGTGTGTGGTGTATCGTAAACTACTCTCAGAATAAGAATTTGGTCAATAATACACGACACTGGAGGACAACGGGCCTCTAACTCGCCTGTGTACTGAGGTGAGACCAACAATTATATGCACTATATGTCCACGGGAACAGACCAAATAAACACGATTCTCTTATGGACTTCTTAAGATTTATACCACCATTACGTTTAGGACCACTCATCTTTTTTCTTCTCTCTCACTTGTCTTTAAAATTACCATTTATTTCGTTTATCCTTTGTCTCTCTCCTATTTCTTTCAACTTCTCCTTTCTTCTGTTTTTTGGTTGCTATTTTCCTCATCTCCCACCAAATACTGCATTACCCTCCGCGTTGTTCCAAAGAATGAGGCGTCTCTTCAAGAGCCTCAATATTATTCTCACTGAGGAGCTGCCACGAGCACTGGCTGACTCCTGAAGACTCAACAGTGTCACCGAGTCCCTTGAGGAAGTTGGTCTCCCCATTTGGAAGATTGACTCTCATCTCACCTCACCAGCTCCTCTCAAGCATCCTCTCCCAAGTTTCAAAGTTCGGGTGACACTGTGCCAACTCAATGAGGTAGCTTCTGCGTCTCAGCGTCCTAGAGTGCCATCCTTAAGTGGTGTTTCCATGTCCAAATGTCCCAACTTTTAATCGTATGAAGATGTTACATATCCACTATCCCAGAGTGAAAGTTTATGTTTGATTTTTCCTTAATATTCCAATTGACAAGTTGGGGACACGTATCCTATGGTACTAAACTAGTCCTATCTCTCAGTGTCCCAAAATGCTAGATGTGTGTGAAGGTGTGTGAGGTATTTTTGGAAGATTTAGAACCGCTAGTCATAGGGATATAGTACATTTGAGTGACGTGTCCACGGTAAATAAACATGACCTCATAAAAAATAACAGATCTTCACAGGCGTCCCTAAAACCATGAATCCAGACATAATATTGACCCAAACAAAGACTCGACGATATCCTACACAGACACCGTCACCTCAGACAGTCAGCGTTGCCTTCACCATTACTGTACTTTTTAAAGAGAGTAATTACCTTACATATACTGTACATGATTATAATAATTTTAGTGTAGTATCAAATTTTATAAACCATATATCATCATTCTAATTGTAACACCAAAATTAATTAAAGGGAAAGATGATTTTCTTTAAGGTATATGGATATTCACTTTTGGTTACTTGATATTACGGTACATTAAAGGAAGTGTTAAGGGATTGTGCACACGGCCTGCTCCATCCGGTAAGTGAAGTCTCTCTCTACCCAATTATCTCGATGCTAGCAGGCCTTGTTAACCTCCCAGGGAGTGACGAGGTAATCCTAGTAATGGACTCTCACATCACGACTGCTCTTACCCGTTAAATCACTCACTTGAGTCTCTCCTACGATATTACTTCACCTGTCCATATACCTGTACGAATGGCTGATTGGTAATGTGAGAAGTTATATATATATATTAGATCAGTGATACGTGTAGGCATAGGTAGGACTACTCTCTGATATAGTAAGGACTTGTGATGAGGGATGGGAGGGAGAAGAAGGAGGGGGAGGTAAGGAGAGCCGGGGGAGAAGAAGGAGGGGGAGGTAAGGAGAGCCGGGGGAGAGGGAAGGAGGAGGGAGAGAAGTCGGGGGTGAGGTCAAGGTTGAATTATTGCGTTAAAAAGGGTGTCACCTTTTTATTTATCAGTATGCCCACTTGTGTATCTCTCATAACAAGTATTATTTTCAACACCTATGAATGTTGACTAGGGAGGTATGTCACTTAACTCGTCCTTAGTTTATATATAATTGTTCCAAATATCATGTTACTCGAAAGTATGATTTTTGTACGATCATTTTTTGTGGGTTTACTAAAACAAAACTAGAATGTCGAAAGAGAAAGCATACAAAAAATGATTGGATGAAACATGAAACGATGAACAATTTAGTTGTTCATTTTTTGATGTATCTCTTGATTGCCGTCTGTCTCTATGTCTCTATTTTATTCACAAGGGTTTTCTATTTTTCACGGGTCGGGGAGAGGGAAAAGTAGAGTTCTATTTTACTGAAAACTTCCTGCGGATCAACATTTGTGGTAAAAAATATAACAATAATACTCGTACATATGCAAGGGACAGCTCTTGGTATTTGATATCTTACGACGGCCACAACACTGGTAAAAGTTATAAGCTAAAATACTTGTACTTTCAGTGGGTCAAAAGAAGCTGATCGAGAAACTAATGGGGCAAGTTACATACTAATGCTAATGACTGTTCTGTAACCCTAGCCTTAACCAAGAGCATCGGTAATATATATTTTTTGGTACAAGCACCTACACATCCAAACATGCACGGACGTATACAGAAGCACATATAACACAAACACACAGTAAAAACTCACACACGTACATATACAGAAACAATCATGTACAAACACGCGCATATCTAAACATACGTGGAGCAACCATGCACACACACAAGCACCCAGCCCACTCGCAGCAGGCATAAATGCACACACAGTAAAGCCCTTTGTATATAAATTTTTGACACTCAGGTTCAGTGCCGAGTGCTTGCAGATCATTAAAGCCGGGCAAGATATACACGTAACTACTGACAAGTCATTTTTAAGGCAGAGTAACAAGTGATATTTTATACTGTTATATATTTTTATATATACAGTATGTAATAAAGAAGCGGTACCGTAATTTAAAAGGATCATTTAGCCTCCTGTGTTTAGTTTCCTCAATAACCCGCCTTTACTGACTTAACTGACGAATGGTGTGTATCATGCATTAGGGAAGGATATTTTTCAATCGAATAAATTGCCCGTGAAAACAAAAACCTATGAACAAATGAATGAATAAATGATCAAACATCACCAAATGTCAATACACACGATAATAGGAATGACATATGAGATAAAACCTCATAACATACACCCAACAGCGTCCTACAATTCATTAATTCTATACAATTTCACGTTTTCTCTCGTATCTGTATCATGCCTGTCAAATTATGAAGAATAAAAAGCTAAGTACTTCCCTTCTGGATGCCATGAAAGCTCCCTCAATGTAATTTCCTACTCTATAAGTTTCCCCTTATATTTGATGTCTCACAATTACGAATCCGGTAAATCCAATACCCGATTTCCTCTGTAAACGCTTCAGACGCGTACTGGAGTCATTGAGGGCAGAGGGGGTACTGATGAGATTGTATCGACTGTTGAAAAACTCTAATCCAGCCAATAAGAGTGAGCCACTTTCATGCATATTGGTCCAGCAGGCAGAGAGGAAGATTATGTTGTCTGGAGATTGAATGATTTACGTTTTAGGATTTTCCCGGACGCTGGTATGTGGGGCTTTCTTTATGAATTTGTTAACGTTACGATATCGGAGCTTTGTCGTCCTGGTGGTCCAAGTTAGATTAGATTAAGTAAGGTTAAGTTAAGTTAGATTTGGTGAAGTTAGGTTAGGTTAAAGTTTAGGTAACGTTAGGTTAGGTTACAGTATATTAGGTTAAGTTTAATAAAGTAAGGTTGGTTTAAGTTAGGCTAGGAAGGTTTGATTGGGTTAAATTAGATGAGGTTGGTTTAAGTTAGGTTAATAAGGTTAGATTACGCTAGATATCCTCCAAGTCGTTCGTGTTTCGATATCGTAACGTTAGCCTCTACCATAAGATATTGTTATATGGCTGAAATACCAATGACTCAGAACGGGTATGTCGTGTCTATGTCGTTAATGTTTCGATGACATCATAGAGTTATCTTCTGTTCTTATCTTATTCTATTTTGGCCTTAACGACGATGTTCGTTCATGTGTCGTAATCTCGGAGCTAGAATAGGCCTAAGTCATTTTTTTTACGTAAAATTTCTTGATGTAAAAAATGAATAATTGCGAAAAATTCACACAATATTAGAGATTGTCGTTATACATTATTTGCTTTTCTTGAATTATAATTTAATATTTTGTGTAATTCATTGCAGAGATGATGGCGGATTCTTGTTAGCGGCCATCAGGATCACCTGTCTCTCCTGACGGCGTAGTTATCCTGCAGCAGGTGGTGGGTAGGGACGGAACACCTACCCGAGCAAGGTAATTGAGTCACATATTGTATTTAGCGAGAGACGGATATTACTCTGAAGATATTCGATCTAGATTGAGCTGAACGGAAATTTAGGCGAAAAAGTACTCGAAAAAAATTAAATCGATTCACTTTTCTATAGTAACAAAAAATTTATGAAATATGATGAAGAACATCTTTATTATCGTTCTTTTTAAGTTATGCCGCCATGCTAATATTTTAAAAAACAGTGAATAGGCGTAAAGAGAGAGTGAAGAGAGATAAAGAAAGAGAGAGAGAGAGTTTTTACCAATAAACTCTAGTGTATTATCGATCAAGACGAAGGTCAATTTCAACACCAAATAACAGATTCCCCGAAAGCTTGGTCCTTATACAATCGCTTATTAAGAGATATTCTGTGCTTTTGTCAATAGTTCACTAGTCATGAGTTTTGGACACCAGTTTAGAGAAATAACACACAGCGACAGATGAGGCAGACCAGAGAAAACATCATTATATCTTCAGATTAATAACACTCATTCCATACTACCGCCATGCTTCTCAGTGATGTTGATTATGTCGCAAGAACTTGTTATTTTATTTTAATGTAGGTTTGATTTCCTAATTCATATTGATGTTATGAATATTTCCAAGTGATGCTAATTGCTACTTTGGGGGGACAAGTACTATTATAATTATTCTTTTCTTATCTTAGTCATGTCGTCTCAGTGACATCCCCACAACCTCACAAGAAATGTTGCAGAAAGTTACCAACGCGAGTCTCTTTCTTTCCACTTTTAATGGCGTCATTAATTAGAGTGCAAGTGAAGGCCAGTCGCTCAGTGTGTGTGTGTGTGTGTGTGTGTGTGTGTGTGTGTGTGTGTGTGTGTGCGCGCGCGCGTGTGCATGTGTGTGTGTGTTAAATAATGAAAAATATATTAATAAAAATAATAACAATAACAAAAACAACAATAACAACTTAATAGCATTAATAATAATACTAATAATAGTAAGAGAGAGAGAGACAGAATATACTGTCGTCACAATGATTCATAGTTCGGTTTACACAACTCGTACGTCACACACACACACACACTGTTTAGCCGTCTCTTAATTTACTTTAATATCCAGGTTCTAGGCGTAGCCAAACAAAAAGAAAAGTGAAGTAAATCAAAAGGGAATAAAAATAAATAAAGTAAACCTTTAAGAATTTAATTAAATAAAATACTAACACAATAAAGAGCCTCGTAGGCTGTCACAACAAATTGATTCACTATCGAAACCTTTAAGACACAAATGATACTAAAACATCGAAACATCAAAAGAATAAAAATAAAGCATTGGCTTACGTTAACACTGCATAAACATATAAAATAATAACACTGAAATTAACTATCATGAAACAACACTGAATTACTTAAACGTAACTAAGCAACCACTGATGGACACATAAGAGACATGAATAGGTACTCACATAGATATACCACATTGGTGGCGACAGGAACAACACAGAAATAAAATAAGTATAAGTAACAGGTGACGGGTGTCACTCAAAAGAACGTGAACTGAATGACAAGAGGACTGGACTCAACTCCGTCTGCTGGTGAGGTACTATATATAGAGTAGGCTCCCTCCAGTGCGACACGTCGGTGAAACATGGGTCGTTTAACGATGCAGATGGTCGTTAGAGAAACAAAGAATGCTTGTTACAATACTAAATGAAGAAATAAGATGGGCTTGAACAAATAATAACAGTTAAAACCTTAACAGCACAGGGTAAGGTGACTAGAGTATATAATAGTAAATATAACACATCATTACAGGAATAATATGGAGCAACATGGAAGCATGTTATATAAATAATAGAAAAATACGACACGGTCGTAACAACACACACACACACACACACACACACACACACACACACACACACTTGTATAATTTCAAAATATGAGTGAGTTCTGTGTATGAAATAAAAGATTTGACCACCCAAAATAAATTCGCACTAATTATAAACAAAAACAATCGCAAATATTGTTTGAATTATATAAATGAGTGAGATTAATTGAAGGTATATAGTAATTAAAATGATTGAAGTGATTTGATTATATGAATAATTATAATCAGAATTATGAGACCAATAAAAATATTGATTTACCAACGTGAATTACTTCCAGTGTTTTTGTTTTCGGTGATTTAATGTATGATATTATGTATACCGTATGATATACTGATTGTATAATAGAATGGAGAAAGAAATAAGTACAAAGGAAGCTGTATATGATATGCTTATGTAAAGTATAGCGATGGTAATAAATAAATTATTAGTTTTAGTTCATTAGGTATAACGTAGGTATGAAATTGTATGGAGTATAGGATGTATATAACATTATACTAGGCTGTCAGGTCGCGTATGAAACCATTATATGAGGGTAAAACTATCTTCCATGGCATTTACTTTAGTAATGTATGGCGTCTTTGTGTAAAACTTAGAGAGAGAGAGAGAAAGAGACTGGTGGTATAGCTAAGCAGTAAGTCAGGTGTATGTATGATTACGTTGTGCGGTTTGTTGATAGTCACACAGACACACTATGTAACCGTCTTTGTGCACACACACACACGCACACTCCGTCTCCAGCCTTCATTGGGTGAGGACGTCGGCGCTGCTCGTGGTCTCTGACAGCCTGGTTTGTCAGGCCCTTCCCTTTCCCCATCTCCTCCTCCCCATCTGGATTTATCAACATCCTCCACCAACAGTACAGTACAAAGACTGACCATCAACCCACAAGTGATATACAAAAGTGACAATTTAAACCCGAAAGAAACAACTGTTAGAGCGACAATCAGTGCTTACCTGTCAATGTTGACCTGACTGGACCAGACACACATAAGAACATAAGAACGGAGGAAACTTCAGCGGGCCTATTGGCCCATACTGGGCAGTCCCATTTACACCCAACCCCTATTGCTCATATATCCATCCAACCTATGTTTGACGCTATCCACCATATTCGAGTCAATAATGATGTTTGGTAACTTGTTCCATTCATCCACTGCTCTATTTCCAAACCAATGTTTACCTATTTCGAGCCTAAATCTAAATTTGCTTAATTTAAAACCAATGTTATGAGTTTGCTCCTGGTTGGATAGTTTGAGTACCTTTGTTATGTCCCCTTTGTTTAGCCCTGACTTCCATTAATACACCTCTATCATATCGCCCCTCACTCTACGTCTCTCGAGGGAGTGCAAATTAAGATGTATTAACCAGTTTCTGTACTCGGTGTTCCTAATGCCCGGGATTAGTCTTGTCATTCTCCTCTAGATTCTTTCCAAGGATTCTATATCCATTCTGTAATACGGTGACCAGAATTGAACTGTGTAATCCAAGTGAGGTCTCACAAGCGTAAGATATAGTTTCAGGATGTCCTCTCTAGTCTTGTAACTAACACTCCTTTGTATGAACCCAAGTACTTTGTCAGCCTTATTTCGAGCAAATACACATTGTTTACTTGGCTTAAGACTCCTACTTATCATTACTCCTAAATCTTTCTGACATTAGGTCTCTATAACATCGTTGATAACTGGTTTCTCTGTTTACATCTCCTAGACTAAGTACTTTACATTTGTCCACATTGATTTTCATCTACCACTTTTCAGACCATTCGAAAAATTTGTTTAGATCTTCCTGTAGTTTTGCGAAGCCCTCGTCAGCTTTAATTACATGCCCTACTTTAGTGTCTCCAGCAAATGTACTTCTGTTGCTGTCTACGCCGATATCTATGTCGTTTATGTATATCTATCTATCTATCTATTTATCTATCTATCTATATATATATATATATATATATATATATATATATATATATATATATATATATATATATATATATATATATATATATATATTGAGAAAGAAGTCATGTGCATTTAGCACGTTGTAGGTGTGACGTGAAGTTCTTAGAACAATTTTTTATGGGGTTGTATGCATGTTTTTTCGCACATGAGGACAGTGCTGTCTTTTTTAGGGGTCGATTGTAATATTCAGAAACTTCAGTGTAATTTCAAACGCCGCGCCAATGGCGTTGCTGAGTTCAAGGTCGTCTGAGGAAGACCGCGCTCCCTGCGATGTGAGAGTTTGTAGAACTAGGCCTATACGATATTGAATGTAGTTTACCGAATTAATAATGATGCGATTCATGATAAGGGACTATTATTGAATTTGAAATTATTATAGATCGTTTACCAGTCTGAATAATGTTACAGGTGTCCCAAGAAAGTTATTAGTTAGGCAGAAATATGTCACTAGGCCTAAGCTAGCGCCTTGGAGACGCGAGGCTGGCTGGTCCTCAGTCACGTAAGCGATCGGACCTACAGGACGTCCCTGCACGTCCGTCCTAGTCAATTTGGTCTAGTCACCTGTGTTGCGCTACTGCAGTATAACAAGTAAGTCTCATTCGATCTCAGATAGGGGTTAGATAGAGTGATGTTATTAAGAGCTAACAGTGAGTCAATTTCAGGGTTTCCCTCAGAACCCACTTGACTTCTAGAGATTGACTGCCGTTTGAGACTGCCGTTGTTGGGGATTGGCGATTGTCGCCGTTGGAACGATCAGTGAAGGCTTGTCACTGGTTAGCGGGGTAGCAAAGGATCGCTTGAGTGAACAAGTGCTCCCCCAACTAAACGACACGGGACCAGCATCAGCATTGGGTGATCAGTTCTTACCACGTGGGTGCCCACCACCACGTGCCCTTGGTCAGCTAAATGTACCTACTGGCCATGGTCACCTGCGGGCGTTCTCTTCCCGCCCATGGACGCACTGAGGGTACGAGGCTATCTGAGTAAATAAATGGTCACACACTGAGACCAGGAGTCTAGTGGATACCTAGAGGACATTTTATCTCCCTTATTACGGGTTGTATGTTGAGTTGGGTAGCACTGGAGCATGGTTCACGGGTATTGGTGGCCCAGTAACATCTCAATAATAGTGACAATATTTTTGTGTGTAGTTAATACCATTTGTCAGTTACTGATATTATCTTGACGTAGTAATATGTTCTAAATGATTTTGATAGTATTGTTTTTGCATGTTTGTCACTAAATGGAACCAAATACTGTGATTTAATTCCTTTAATGCATCTAATTTTTCTTTGTAATTCGATCTCAAGTATATTTTATTCCCCAGAGTAGTGTTTAAGTTCAGGTTAAGAGGTGCGCATATTGGTGTACCATTATTTGATTGTGTTTTGTAGTGTTGGAGGAACATAAGTGTAAATTTTACAGTGTGTCTCATTCATCCTTGTCCAGACGCTATCCTTCCACGGGTCACGGACAATTCATTTTGTTTAGTAGATTTAAGTGTTCTTGTGCTGGTTCAGGATTTTTCTCAAAGGGCGCTTCCTGCAATTACCATCTAATAATCTTTAATAAACCCCAAGTCAAGTGAGAAATTAAAGGTCCAGTAAATTCGACCGATTATATATATATATATATATATATATATATATATATATATATATATATATATATATATATATATATATATATATATATATATATATATATATAAAACAAAAAGTATGTCTGTGTGTTTGTTTGTTTGTGTGTGTGTCACACGAATCTCGGAAAGTACTTTGCCGATTGTAGATGGATGGTGTTATATGTAGTGATGATGATGGATGGTGTTATATGTAATGATGATGGATGTTATACCCCTGAATGTAGTGACGATGGATGTCGTTATATGTAGTGATGATGGGTGGTGTTATATGTAGTGATGATGGATGGTGTTATATGTAGTGATGATGGATGGTGTTATATGTAGTGATGTTCTATATCTATATAAAACAAAAAGTCTGTCTGTTTGTCTGTGTGTCCACGGAATCTCGGAAACTACTTTACCGATCTGTAGTGATGATGGATGGTGTTATATGTAGTGATGATGGATGTTGTTATATGTAGTGATGATGGATGATGTTATATATAGAACATGAAAAGTATCCCTCTGTTGTCATTGGCAACATGGATAAGAAATGTGAATACTGCCGTGCAAAGAAGTACAAAGGAGAATCTGCTGGACTGTGCTGCTCTCTTGGGAAAGTACGACTGCCAAATTTGGAAAAACCACCACAACCATTGAAGACTCTCATGCTGGGAACAACACCAGAGTCAAAACACTTCTTGGAAAATATACGGAAGTACAATTCATGCTTCCAGATGACATCCTTTGGAGCTACCAGAGTAGTTCGTGAGCACGGATACATGCCCACATTCAAAGTCCAGGGTCAAGTCTATCACAAAGCAGGATCCCTCTTACCACTGGAAGATGAGCAGGCAAAGTTCCTCCAAATCTACTTCATGCGAGATCATGAAAAGCAGACTACTATGAGGTGTGGCAACATTCAAGGTGTCAGACATGACATTGTCCAATCTATCCAAGAAATGCTGCATGAGCGCAACACGTATGTACAGTCATTTAAAAATGCCCTGGAAAACATGCCTTTTGACGAGTACAAAGTCAGGATCAAAGCAGACACCTTGATGCACTACAGTGAGACAATGTGGAGCCTCCCGGAGGGTGGCATCCTACCGTGGCCTAGCGAAAGAGCCACCCGGAGGGCGGCGATTCCGCTAGTAAAAAATAATAATGGTCCAAGTACTGAGCCTTGGGGTACTCCACTTTTGACGTTACTTCAGTCGTATTTAGTGCCGTTAATACTCATTCGCTGTCTTCTGTCCTGTAACCATGAACTAATCCATTTTAGAATATCTCCTCCAATGCCACGAGCCTTCACTTTTCTTATTAGCCTTTCGTGGGGGACTCTGTCGAAGGCTTTGCTAAAGTCAAGATATACCACATCACAGTCGAGACCCTCGTCCACTGATTCGAAAACAGCTGAAAAGAATGTTAATAGATTAGTTAGACATGAACGCCCGCTTGTGAATCCATGTTGGGTTAGGTGATATCGAATAGAGTTTGAAATTAATGCTTCCAGTAATTTGCTTGCAATTGATGTTAAGCTGATTGGACGGTAGTTAGAGGATAGTGATCTGTCTCCTTTCTTGAATATCGGTATTATATTTGCTATCCTCCAGGATTCTGGTACTACACTCGTTATTAAGGACATATTAAACATTTTTGCAAAGGACATACTAAGCTCTTCCTTACATTCCTTTAATACTCTGGTAAATATCTCATCGGGACCTGGCGACTTATTCGGCTTTAACTTGTCTATTTGCTTACTTACTTCTTCACTATCTCTGTATGGAGTCGGTGCCTCTGGTATCATGTTCAAATTTTCGGTGGTGAAAACTGTTGAAAAATATTTATTCAGATTATTGCTCATTTATCCGTCGTTATCAATAAGCTCGCCTTTATCTGACTGTATTGGTCCAATCTTTTCTCGTGTTTTTGTTTGATACATTTGAAAGATTCTTTGGGGATTGACTTCGCCTCCCTTGCCACCTTCAGTTCATTATTCCTCTTCGCTTTTCTTATGTCGGTCTTAACCCAACTGGCCAATACCTTATAATAATCTCGGAGGTAAACTTCACCACGTTTTGTTCTCCTACCTATAGCCTTCCTTTGTCCAATAATATTCTTTAATTAATTGTTTATCCATTTAGGGTCATTGTTGTCTGATCTGAGTTTTCTGTATGGTATGTTCTGCCTTTGTGCATTAAGTAACTCATTATTTAAATTGTTGTGGAACTCGTCAACCTCAGATCTCTTGATCAGGTCATCATAAACCATCATATTTTGTGAAGGTATCGTTGTCAGGTCTTCAGGTAAAGTGAGTTCGCCCTCTGTGGGTACATTGTGTGAGGTCATGTAATCCATCCCCAAACGTGATACCCCTTCTCTCAGCTGCCTTTTCAACTTGTCAAAGATTGTTCTTCTGAAACTGGGATTTTAGTGGAATTTTCCTTGCGTCTGCCTTTAAATTTTAATTGAAATTTTATTTCTTTTTGATCACTGTTGGCAATTTCATTCCCTACCTCGACATTACTAATGTTTCTGTTTGACAGAACAAAATCGAGTATAATATTACCCCGGGTGGATACTGTTATATGTTGACTTAGGAAACAGTCCTGAACTGTTTCAAGAAAATCCTCTGATTCTGAGTTACCTGTAAGGTCGATCCAATCTATTTGGCTAATGTTATTAAAGTAGCCTACTATACAGACTTTGCTATGTCAGGATGCCCTGCACATTTCATCCCAAATTAGTTGTTCATTAACTCTATCAAGATTAGGAGGTCTATATATTACTCCTGCGATTAATTCTATCCAAATTGTTTCTGTATTCAGTTCAGTTTTTCTTTCCTTATTTATTTCACACTTCAGATTATCCCTGACATAGATTGCTACTCCGCCTCCTTTCCTAATCTGCCTATCGGTATGGAATAATTTTTAACCTACAATTTGGTATTCAGCAGGTAACTCTCGTGAATCTAGGTTTATCCATGTTTCAGTGAATGCTGTTATATCGATTTTTTCGGTACATACCAACGCCCTGATTTCATCCATTTTTTTCTCATACTCCTACTGTTTGCAGAGGAGACATTTAAGCTAGGCGTGTTCTGAGTCCTCTCTTTGACTCGTTTAGGTTTTAACTCCCTGTCTAATTTAGTTTTGTCACCATTCCTAGCACTATTTCCCTGTAACCTTTCACTCTGTTTACCCGCTCCCACTGCAGTCTCCTCCACCTCCGTGCCCATATGTTCCCCTAGCAGTTTAAAGACCTCGGCGTCTTTTGAACTGACCTCGAGAGAGAGCCAGCCAGGGGTGCCACCCCATCCCCAGACAAATGCACCCCATCCCTAGCATAAAGGTTCCTTCTGGTTTAAAATTTGTCCCAGTTGTCAATGAATGGGACTGATATTGATTTACAATATCTGTCAAGACGGCCGTTGACACCAACTGCCCTTGACAACCATTCATTGCCAACTCTCTTTCTAGGCAGGACACCATATATGATAGGGATCCCTCCCTTCAACCTAATCCGTTCTATAGCTGTCTTGA
Organism: Homarus americanus; assembly: GCF_018991925.1. Lineage (NCBI taxonomy): Eukaryota > Metazoa > Arthropoda > Malacostraca > Decapoda > Nephropidae > Homarus > Homarus americanus. The sequence goes on along the minus strand of NW_024732440.1, from coordinate 9,177,019 downwards.
ACTTACTAAGAAGCTCCTCACTCCTACACCGGCCAATATCATTGCCTCCTGCACTAAGGCAGATAATGGGTTTGTTCTCATTACCAGACAAGATATTGTCAATCCTGTCAACTATATGCAACACCCTCAGGCCTTCCCTCTCAGGCCTGTCCTTGACTGTGCTAACGTCCACTTCGTCTATCAAAGGATTAAAAGAGTTTTTACACTTAGCTGCTGTCGTTTTCTTGGTGTCTTTTCTCACTACCATTTTGGACGTTCTTTTCCTCACACTGTCCACCGTACACTCGCCACCACCAACACTGGATGAGAAGCTCCTAACTACATCAGGAGAGAAATGATGACTCCCTACTCCACCCAGATGAGAAATTATGAATTCCTAACTTCATCACATGAGGAACAAGACCTTCTCCAACACCCGACCACGTGGTGACTCTGCAGCTGTGGTGAGGTAGCAGATTAACACCCAGGTATTTAGGCGTGAAATTTTAGATTTAGGCGTGAAATAGGTAAACACTGGTTTGGAAACAGAGTAGTGGATGAATGGAACAAGTTACCAAATATCATCATTAACTCGAATACGCTGAATTGCTTCAAACATAGGTTGGATGCTCATATGAGCAATAGGGGTTGGGTGTAAACGGGACTGCCCAGTATGGGCCAATAGGCCCGCTGCAGTTCCCTCCATTCTTGTGTTCTTATGTTCTTATGTATGATGCAACGGCCATCCAGACAGTGGGCGCCAACATCAGGTCACAAGAATGTTTACAAGTTCAGCTCAAACATTAGCAGATCTATAGTTAATCTATATGGTGACTCCATGTTTCTTATATTTTTGTATTGAAAGCTTTTATCAATCAAGTGACGCACTCCCCGCTTCCACCATATGTAACCTGTCACCTCTGTTCATTGCATATTTTAAGCCTTCGGGCTGCCATGTTATAAGAACATAATAAAATAAGGAGTCTGCAATAGGCCGGTTGGCCTGTGCATGGCAGCTCCTCTCGAGAGTTACTACCACTCTCTATCATCCATGAATCTATCTAGCCTCCTTTTCAGATTCTCCAGCATTCCAGCACTTACTAAAAAGTTGATAAGCTTGTTCCACTCGTCCACCACCCTATTTGTGAACCAGTTCCTTCCTATCTTCCTCCTAAACCTAAACTTATCCAACTTAAATACGTTGCTACGAGTCCTATCCTGTTCGGATATTATAAGAACTTTATCTATATTGCCTATATTGATTCCTTTCACCCACTTAAATACTTCTATCATATCTCCTCGCACACTTCGTCGTTCTAGGGAATGCAAGTTTAGCTTCTTTAACCTATCTTGATATGGAAGGTTTCTAAGTCCCGGAATCATTTTCGTCATTCTTCGCTGCACCGACTCCAGTGAATTTATATCCATTCTATAATACGGGCACCAGAACTGAACCGCATAATCGAGGTGCGGCCTGACTAGCGCAAGATATAGTTGCATTGAGACCTCTGCACTCTTATTACTTACACTTCTAGATATAAAACCTAATACTCTGTTTGCCTTATTTCGAACATAACGCACTGTTTTCTAGGACTTAGTGTCCGGGCTGACAAGTACCCCTAAGTCTCTTTCACAAATCGACCTTTCTTGGTTGTTGTTGTTCAGGCTGTATACGTTGACAGTATTTGTTCTACCAATATTAAATATGCTGCACTTGCTGGTGTTGAATTTCATTTGCCATTTCTCTGACCACTCCTGCAGTTTAATTAAATCCTGCCCTGAATTAATCTGTCGCCCTAATTTGGTGTCATCCGCGAACTTGCTTATGTCACTGCTGATCCCAGTATCTAGATCGCTTATGTAAATTATGAACAAGAGTTGGCCCAGTACTGATCCTGGGGAATCCCATTTGTTACACAGCCCCACTCAGATTTAACACTATCTTTGCTGACCCTCTGTGTTCTATCGGTGAGCCATGATTTTATCCAATTTAAAACTTTCTCCTCGATACCATGAGCCTTAATTTTTCTCAGAAGCCTCTGATGTGGTACTCTGTCAAACGCTTTGCTGAAGTCTAAGTAAATAACATCGTAATTATCGTCATTATCTACTACCTCGAAGACTTTCCTAAAAAACGTCAGCAGATTTGTTAGACAAGATTTTCCCTTTGTAAATCCATGTTGAGAGTCGTAGATTAATTTGCTTTTCTCTAAATGCGATCGAATGCTATTTGCTATAATTGATTCAAGAAATTTCCCCACTATTGACGTCAAACTAATCGACCGGTAGTTTGACGCTGATGCTCTGTCTCCCTTTTCGAATATGGGTACTACATTTGCCTGTTTCCACAAGTCCAGCACAACTCCCATGTCTAATGATTTTGTAAATTAATTTACGAGGGGTCCGCTAATCTGTTCCTTACACTCTTTCAAAGCTCGAGGGAAAATTTCATCCGGCCCTGGGGATTTTGTCTTCTTTAATTTATTTATCTTCTTAAGAACACCCTCTTTTCTGATAGTGATATTCTTTAATTTCTCTTCTTCATTTCCCCTAAATATCAGTTCCACCTCTGTAATTTCCTTGTGAATTTCTTCTGTGAAAACTGATAAAAAGTAGCTGTTCAATGCTTTGCTTATTTTCTCACTGTCATCGATCACTTCCCCTCTCCCTAACTTTAAAGGCCCAACTTTGTCCTTGACCTTTGTCCTATATACATGGAAAAATCCCTTGGGATTCGCCTTGGATTCTCTTGCTATCCTGATTTCGTAGTCTCTTTGCTTTCCTTACATTTTTCTTAACATTCCTAGATAGTTCATTAACCTATTTCTGAGATGCTCCTCCCCTCCCTTTAATTTCTTATAAATTCCTTTCTTTATTCCTATGTCATGTTGAAGTTTTTTTTTCATCCATGTAAAGGCCTGGCCTAAATTCCTTTCTTTATTCCTATGTCATGTTTAAGTTTTCTGGTCATTCACCTTGGTTCATTCTTATTTGACCTAATTTTTCTGTATGGCATATTTTGTTCTTGTGCTTCATGTAGTATACGAGTGAATATATTATAGTCATGATCAATTGTTGTGTCATCTGTGACCTCACCCTTTTCTACTGGGGACTGACCTGACTGTTCCCAGGTGACCTCACCTAGGTACCTTCTTAACCCCTGATAATCCACCAATCGAAAGTTTGGGACTCTGACCATATTGTCATTGTTTTTCGTTTCCCAATTTAGGGTGAACCTGATTTCTCTGTGATCACTGTTCCCTAGTTCTTCCCCTACTGTGATATCTCTGATAATATTTTCTTTATTTGTTAATACTAGGTCTAATATATTGTCACCTCTAGTAGGTTCTGTAATTAGTTGTTTCAAAATATTGTCCTGTACTGCATCTAGGAAGTCTTCAGATTCATAGTCACCTACAATGTTGTCCCAGTCAATATTTCTGACATTCAGCTATTCATAACCACGCCCACCCGTTTTCGCCGTCTGATTTCTCAGTTCTTGGCAAGAGTGACTGTGATACAGACCCCCTCATTATGGAGGCATTACACCAGTATAAAGAAAAGCCATCGCTTTGTGATATGGCCTCTAGTGAATTGTTGTGTTTTCTGCACTAAGGCTCGTCTGAATTAAGGTAATACCCCCTTGTATATTTTATTTCATACTTTTTATTTCCTGATTTTAGCTTTGTATGTAGGTCTCGCGTCATTTTTGTCGGTTTTGAAGTGGGTTGCTCTTTTTTAAATTTTTAAAGTTTATCGAAGGTAAATTTTCGTATATTATGTTTTTATTGTATATCACCTGTATTTTTAAACTTTTTCAAAACTTTTTAGGCTCTGATGATAAAATGGTTTATTAAAAGCATAAAATGGTTATTAAATGACGTTAGGTTTCAAGAACAAATAGGAACCCACTTTGTACTATGGGTTTTAGGCCCAGTTTCCACTTTCACCACGACTGGGTGTACATACACAATAACACACATAAACTCTTTCACAGCACCTTAGCACCATTAAATCCTGTGGCAATGACGCCAGTTACCACGCTTGACTGCTCAAGCAGCACCAGACATAACACTCAACAGCACCAGAAGTAATACTCAAGCGGCAGCCATGGTAGTTTCCTCACCACATGGCACCTTTCAACATACTCCGATAATTCCGGTGGAATAACACAACCACCAAATACCCCTACTGAGTCAGGGACTCATCCAACAAAGATGGGGGCTGGCAGTTGTTTGTTGGGCCTGATGTTACTAGGTCACCACGTGGGCAGTGAGTGTTAGGGGAAGGCTGGCCAGCTATGGGGCCCATAGGTGGTAGTGGGTTCTTGACGCTTGGGATTCATGGAGTTATCCGATTCTATTGGCCTTCATCCATCTCCCAACGAGTGGAGGCGTCCCCAAGCTACAGACACGGCTTAGACTCCAACAGAAACCTTTGGGGTGATGATCGTGGGCTTACTCACGGTTTTCAAGGCGCCCGGCTCACTCCCCACCCACGCTAAGTCACAAATTCCACTTACTCAACTATTCCACTGTATTACGTTACTGTACACTCTGACGTTTGAAACTGAGACTACGAACTCAGTTTCATTCCCTAATATTCTCTTTACAAATATATGCTCTGGCGGAGCTATCAAAGGTAAGAATTGAATTGATTTCAAAAGGTTCTGGATGGCAATCCCGGTGGGCGGAGCCTAAGTCAAGTGGCGTCTGACTACATTCACAAAGAAGCAGGTTAAAAGGTTCCTCTTAGGTAAATTAACTAATTCCTTAGTTAACATCCTTACAACAATTTCACTATGAGTATCAGGGTCTCTGATATTCATAGGTGAAAAGAGTTTACAGGTTTTGGTAGGTGAAAAAGAGTTTACGAATCTCGTCAACAAAAATACGACATCTGTATGACGTCGTCAAACATACAAAGAAAACGGAGGACGTTTCCACTGGGAGACTCAGAAGGTTTCAGGTTTTGTGGGCGTGTAGCGTAATATGAATATTAGGTTTTAACTGGCTAGCCGTCATTACGATCATGACAACAACACAATGATCCACGGCGGCCATTTCCTCTTGTCAGTAACACGAGCACTTAGGGGCACGTCCTTCTCCAAGCTAGGTCAGGTAGCGTCTTAATAAACCGTTAATTATTATTATTATTATTATTATTATTATTATTATTATTATTATTATTATTATTATTATTATTATTACTATTATTATTATTATCATTATTATTATTATTATCATTATTATTATTATTATTATTACTATTATTATTATTATTATTATTATTACGCACACACACACACACACACACACACACACACACCACAAGACACACACATAAAAAAGAAAACTCAAGTGACAAGTCATTGAAATTCATGGAAACGTCTTACCAAGTTTTGAGCTGTAACAGCAGTGAATCACCGAGGCCTGGCTGGGTACGGGGTGCTTCCTGGCCTGCGGTGTGAAGGTGAGGAGCTTCCTGGCCCGCAGTGTGAGGGGTGGGGGAGATTCCTGGCCTGCGGTGTGAGGGTGGGAGAGATTCCTGGCCTGCAGTGTGATGGTAGGAGAGATTCCTGGCCTGCGGTGTGAGGGTGGGGAGCTTCATGGCCAGTGGTGTGAAGGTGGGGGAGATTGCTGGCCCGCAGTGTGAGGTTGGGGAGATTCCTAGCCGGCAGTGTGAGGGTGGGGACATTCCTGGCCCACAGTGTGAGGCTGGGGAGATTCCTAGCCCCAGGTGTGAGGCTGGGGAGATTCCTAGCCCCAGGTGTGAGGCTGGGAAGATTCCTAGCCCCAGGTGTGAGGGTGAGGATCATCGCTGATAGCTCTTTCAGGGAGAGTGGCGTGGAAGTAATGAAGTGGTTAGAGAGTTATGCAAAAATAAAAATAAAATATGGGAGTAGTTTATATTATTTTTGGATTTTTTAAAGCTTCTAACCGGCTATCGGCGACCATGTAGCTCATCATATAAGGTACAAAAAAAAAAAAAAAAAAAATATATATATATATATATATATATATATATATATATATATATATATATATATATATATATATATATATATATATATATATATATATATATATATATTTATATATATATATATATATATATATATATTATATATATAGAGAGAGAGAGAGAGAGCAGTGTGTGTGTGCTGAGTCTCACTGTAGCATTGCAGATCTTACCAAACGCCCTGGCTCTCCATGTCGTGGAACGCGGTAATGGTCTGAATAATTGCTGGTGTGTCCAGACTACAGAGCGACCCAGCTTGTGCACCTCTTTGTGTCAGCCTCATTTTGGCTGTGGGAGCTGTGAGCACCACCACCTGCCTGCTGGCCATGGGCTTAATAGTTGACCATTCTCACTTGCCTGTAGACAGATGCTGTTAAGTTTTCTTGTTGATAAGAAGAAGAAGAAGAATATAAGAAAATAAGGAGTCCGCAATAGGCTGGTTCGCCTGTGCATGGCAGCTCCTGTCTAGAGTTATACCACTCTCTCATCCATGAATCTATTTAGCCTCCTTTTAAAACTTTCCAGCGTTCCAGCACTTACTACAAAGTTGCTAAGCTTGTTCCACTCGTCCACCACCCTATTTGCAGTGGCACACCCAGGGGGTATTCCTGGTTGCCCGGAAGCCCCCCCCCTCCAGGTATTGCATGGTGCGGCCAACCCATACCTGACCTGGCGACACCTAGCAAACTTTGTGGAGTTACAGCCCACAGTGGTGACCTGCTTGGAGAAGATTGTGGAGGGTGGTCCTGCAATCTGGTCCACAGACTCACTGACTGATGCCCAGACCCTGCTGCTCGCCATCACCAGCACAGGGTTCAATGTGTCCCTGGTGATCACCAACAATGCACTAGGGTACCTGAAAGGTGTGACCACTAGCCCTCAGGCAGTGGCTAAAGACGTAGTTGAGGCCAGCAGTGAAGTTAACTAACTTAAAGCAGCACTACAAGACGTCCGAAACAACATGGATGATCTCTACACTGAATGGTTTTGTCAGGCAGAGCAGCTGTGTGAGGATGTAGGTATCACACCTTCCATGCCCAGACGCTGCAAACGCCAACAACACCGAGACAACATGTCAGCTGACGGCTCAGCTGAATACTACAAGAGAACTGTGGCCATTCCATTCCTAGATCATCTCCTGGCACAGCTTGAGATGAGGTTCACGCACCTGCACCAGAAAGCCTTCCAGGGACTCAGCATTATCCCATCCATCTTGGCAGCTGTGACACCAGCAGAGGGAAACAGAATAATACAGGAGCTGGTTGATCTCTACACACCTGGCGTGTCAGGTGGGAAAACAAAGCCAAAGAACAGGGCCCAACCAGTCTTCCAACTACACTGACCACAACCCTCTCCCAGACACCAAGTTCCATGTTCCCCAACGTGAGGACCCTGCTCATTATCCTGTGCACCCTGCCAGTAATGACATGCTCTGCAGAAAGATTATTCAGTGGACTGAAACGAATAAAAACAACACTCAGATCAACAATGGGGAATGAGAGACTGACAGGCCTGACATTACTGCACATGTACCGAGATATACCAGTGGATATAAACCAAGTAATTGACACATTTGCACAGAGAAATCCCAGGAAGGTGAAGTTTGCCAATGTACTTGCAGAAAAATAAAGGCAATGTATTTTATGGGTGTTCAAAAACTGTTAAGCAAATTTTATGAGCTCTTTTAGTGTTCAATGTTAGTTAGTCATAATATTCAAGTATTAAAATGCTTAATGATTGTTACACATTCAGTACAGTAATAACCATATTATATACTCTATATTTAGTGCAGTAAATTCATGTATTTTAAAATTGTGTAAATAAAATGTTAAAAAAAATATGTGACTTCTATTATCCTGTAATATAAGTCTATTTGCAAAGATTACGATGCTAAATTACATCAGCTTCAACCTCGGATTATTTCATAAGATTAAGTGCAAATGGCGTCAAATATTGGTCAGATTTCAAAATTTTTTCCGGGGCTTACAGCGCCCCCCCCGGACCCCCCAGCTGAAAGGGCTCGCTATGCTCGCCAGACTTCTCAGTAATATGGAACCCCCCTACTCAATTTCTGGGTGCGCCCCTGATTTATGAACCAGTTCCTTCCTATCTCCCTCCTAAACCTAAACTTATCCAACTTAAATCCGTTGCTACGAGTCCTATCCTGCTCGGATATTATAAGAACTTAATCTATATCTCCTTTATTGATTCCTTTCACCCACCTAAATACCTCAATCATATCTCCCTGCACTCTTCGTCGTTCTAGGGAATGCAAGTTTAGTTTCTTTAACCTATCTTGATATGGAAGGTTTCTAAGTCCCGGAATCATTTTCGTCAATCTTCGCTGCACTGACTCCAGTGAATTGATATCCATTCTATAATAAGGGCACCAGAACTGAACAGCATAATCGAGGTGCGGCCTGACTAGCGCAAGATATAGTTGCAATATGACCTCTGCACTCTTATTACTTGCACTTCTAGATATAAAACCTAAAACTCTCTTTCCCTTATTTCGAACATTAACGCACTGTTTTCTAGGCCGTAGGTCCGGGCTTACAAGTACCCCTAAGTCTTTTTCACAAGTCGACTTCTCTAGGTTGATGTTGTTAAGGCTGTATACATTGACAGTATTTGTTCTTCCAATATTAAGTACGCTGCACTTGCTGGTGTTGAGTTTCATTTGCCATTTTTCTGACCACTCCTGCATTTTATTTAAATCCCCCTGTACTGTAGTGCATTTGCATCCTGCCCTGAATTAATCTGCCGCCCTATTTTGGTGTCATCCGCAAACTTGCTTATGTCACTGCTGATCCCAGTATCTAGATCGCTTATGTAGATTATGAACAAGAGTTAGCCCAGTACTGACCCTGGGGAACCCCGGCTACACAGCCCCACTCAGATTTAACACTATCTTTGCTGACCCTCTGTGTTCTATCGGTGAGCCATGATTTTATGCAATTTAAAACTTTCCCCTCGATACCATGAGCCTTAACTTTTCTCAGAAGCTTCTGATGCGGTACTCTGTCAAACGCTTTGCTAAAGTCTAAGTAAATAACATCGAAATTTTTGTCATTATCTACTACCTCGATGACTTTCCTAAAAAACGTCAGCAGATTTGTTAGACAAAATTTTCCCTTTGCAAATCCATGTTAAGAGTCGTAGATTAATTTGTTTTTCTCTAAATGCCATCTGATGCTATTTGCTATAATTGAGTCAAGAAATTACCCCACTACTGACGTCAAACTAATCGGCTGGTAATTTGACGCTGATGCTCTGTTTCCCTTTTTGAATATGGGTACTACATTTGCCTGTTTCCACAAGTCTGGCACAACTCCCGTGTCTAATGATTTTGTAAATAAATTAAGAGGGGTTCGCTAATCTGTTCCTAACACTCTTTCAAAACTCGAGGGAAAATTTCATCCGGCCTTGGGAATTTTGTCTTCTTTAATTTATTTATCTTCTTAAGAACATCCTCTTTTCTGATAGCGATATTCTTTAATTTCTCGTCTTCATTTCCCCTAAATATCAGTTCCACCTCTGGCATTTCCTCATGAATTGCTTCTGTGAAAACTGATAAGAAGTAGCTGTTTAATGTTTTGCTTATTTTTTCACTATCATCGATCACTTCCCCTCTCTCTGACCTTAAAGGTCCCACTTTGTCCTTGACCTTTGTCCTATATACCTGGAAAAATCTCTTGGGATTCGCCTTGGATTCTCTTGCTATCCTGATTTCGTAGTCTCTCTTTGCTTTCCTTACATTTTTTTTAACATTCCTAGATAGTTCATTATACCTATTTTTGAGATGCTCCTCCCCTCCCTTTAATTTCTTATAAATTTCTTTTTTTATTCCTATGTCATGTTGAAGTTTTTTGGTCATCCATGTAAAGGCCCGGCCTTTGAGATAAAAATCCCTTGCCAGCCTATTCAAGATCTTATAAAGAGGAAAATCAAGAACCATGGGTTTCCAGGGGGTAATAAACAACCGTTAGAGATTAACATCTCTTTACTAAGAAAATAATCACAATAATTTAACTCTGACACCACTCACACAAATATTAAATAAACAGCACTGGAGTCAAACAATTACTTAAAACAAAACAATCAATACATCAAAGAACAGGTATTTCCTACGGCTGCAGATGAATGGTCCTCCTAACCAGTCGGTGGAATGTACTGGTAATGCGGTGATCTGCTCTCAGGGGGAACGTCCAGGGCAGCTTCCTCACTTGGCGCCGGTGTTGATGGGCGATGTCTTGCCACACAGGAGAGACACCAGGGCACGGACAGTGGATAGGGCGTGGAGGAAGTTGCGATCACGCTGCAGCCGTGGCAGTAGCTGGAATAAGTGACCGGAGCTGACAGCCGAATAGTAAAGGACTAGGGAATCAGTCCACGAACCCCAGGAGCCTCAGATGAGTACACAACCAGAGTTGGAATAGAACAGCTGGGTGAAGTAACAACTGTGGTGAAGTCTGGACTTTGTCTGGCATGCGATGAGGCAGCAGCGACCTTCTCACCTCAGTCTTCCCCCCTAGTGGGGCCGCGAAAGCAAACAAGTGGTGGACTACCATTCCGCTCATTACGGCCCTTACACAGCTCCCCCAACAAAAATCTACTGTAAGATAGATTAAAGCTTAAGATTAGTACCAAAAAATCATATAACAATCTGACAACAAATGGTTAAATATACAGATCAAAATAAAAATAGAGAAAGGTCACATTAAAAAGTGGTAACATGATATCCAAATATCGTAAGGCCGTATCAAGGAACTGTACGTGGGATCCACTTCAGTTCAGGTTTAAGTTTGGGCCCATTGCCAGTCACAGAGGATTCTTCTATATCATCTGGTGTTATCGGTAACTGGCAACCAAGATCATCCAAGTCTGGCGCCTGAACTTCACACGAACTCTCCCAGGATAGTGCCTCGACTGACTCCAGGTTGGGAACGTCGTCAAGGACATGAGCAAAGTTAATGTGGGCCTTGCGATGATATTTCTTTAACAAATTAGCTTGATATAATTTTGGCTTCTTAGAATAAGGGGGTGAGTGCCGTCCAACAAAATCTATGGCTACCCGAGAAAATGGCTCTGTAATGATGGGTAAAGGTTTAAGAGGAACAGGACGGACTCTACCCTTGGCGGATATATGTTGGCACCGATTACAACTCCTACAAAAGGCTCTAATATCTGTTCCCATACCTGGCCAGTAAAATTGATCAGCAATCTTCTTATAAGTCTTCCTATGAGAAAAGAGTCTTGCTAGGGGGCTCTCATGAGCTACAGAAAGTATGATGTTACGACAATCAGCAAGAACAACCAGGAAAAACTGGCCTACTTTGGCTGGTTGCTTGGCTGACACACAAGACCTAAATAATTAACCATCAATACAAACAAAGTTGTAGACAGACCTATCTCTAGCCTGGTCCTCCTCCCCAGAAGTCACTTTCTCCCTCACCAGCGTCAGAGTGCTACACGAGGCTTGAAACTTGGCGAACTCCTTGGGCGTCACAGTCATTGGCTGCAATTTCTGCAGAACCAGGGGATGCAGTCGTTTCACCTTCGCTGACCGTGTCTCCACAGTTTGGACCTTTGCTGGAGGTGAGGTGGCGTGTGAGGGTGGCGTTGTTAGGTGGCGAGGAGAGTTTTAAGGGTTCTGGGTCGTGAGGATCACGAACTCCGGGAACATTACCAATGACAACACTAGCGAATTTAATGGGCACTCTTACCACATCAGACTAACCAATGAAATAGGGGCAACACAGGTAGCACTTAACAACAGGGACCTGGTTAACACGGCCAAAGTAATCGGCGACACTAACCTTCGAGCAGCTGGAGACGTCAGCGTCAGGCAGGGCTTCCTCAGAGACAATAATACACGAGCAACCAAAGTGTCCCTGATGATAGTAGATGCCCAAGACCCATTTATCATTCCGCTGACGCAATAACGGAGACAGCTCCGGTCTTCGAAAAAGAATCCCACCTTGTAACTGGGCTGAGGAATGTTGGTAGATTTGAAGGTGTGGGAATTCCTGGAACAGCGAGAACGAATGTGCCCTTCTTATCCGCAGCTGTGGCACAGCACGGCCGGTGAACTTCTCCACTCTACTCTTGGGAATGGTTCCTTGGAGGCCGGAGGCTTCGTGATCTTCACTGGAGGAGTGGGAGAGGCGTTGCGAGCGGACGCCCAGTTGTCGGCAAGTTGAACAGCTTCTAGTGTTGCTGGCCTGCGATCCTTGATGAATATTCTCAGGTCTGGCTGTAGAGAAGACAGAAACTGATCCAATATCATAAAGTTCGTGAGAGACACAAAGGGTTCATCAACCTCTGACTCCTCTAGCCATTGTTGAAACAAATGACCCAGGTGGATTGAAAATTGCTGGTAAGTTACCCCTGCCCTAATCTTTGCTCTGCGGAAATCAACACGATAACCATCAGAAGTCTTGTTAAAACCTCGCAAGTGAGCTTGCTTCAACAAAGAGTAATCTTTAGTGATGTTGGCTGACAGGGAAGTATAAATCTGTACCGGTTTACCACTCAGTAGGTACCCAATCTTACAGCATAGCTATCTTTCTCCACACCAAGCAGCTCACCTACCCGTTCAAACCTAACAAGGTAGGAGGCGATGTCTTCTCCTTCATGATAAACAGGCAAACTAAGTTTTATAACGTTATTTTGCATAGGGCCATATATATATATATATATATATATATATATATATATATATATATATATATATATATATATATATATATATATATATATATATATATATATATATATATATATATATATTGATAAAATCACACGGGAAAAGGGAAACAACGGAGCACCTTAGCTTTCGTCTTTATTCAAGACATCTTCTGTCCATGTAATCCAGTTGCCTCTGAAGATGTCTTGAATAAAGACGAAAGCTAAGGTGCTCCGTTGTTTCCCTTTTCCCGTGTGATTTTATCAAGATTTATCTTATCCACGTTTTCGTTGTGGATCTACATGATATATATATATATATATATATATATATATATATATATATATATATATATATATATATATATATATATATATATATATATATATATATATATGTGTGTGTGTGTGTGTGAGTGATCTGCCAATTATAGGGAACCATTTGCTGTACTATAACTCGATCTCAGGTTCCACACATTGTGATGATAACTCAACTTGGTGATCAATCTATTTTGCTTCTTGGTGATCTGTCTCTGCTCCTTCAATCGTTATTGTTACTGTGTTCGCTCGATAACATACACGACTTAGTAATTATATTGTACATTCCGCTGGTAATCCCATTTCAGTTCACATCGTCCTCGTGATCCATATCTTCATTGTAATGATGTACTCGTCATTGGTGATGCACACCCTGAAGTGATTCCCGTGGTCTCTTTAGAAGTCCTGCTAACAACAAGGCTTCCAGTTGCATCTCTCGTAGGTTCTTGAGCTGAGGGTATGGTCGTTGCAAATTGGGGGACAATAGATTTGCTTGCTGGGTATGTTTGTGGGTTGACCTCTAGGACAGTCTAGGTCAGGTAATGGCCGAGTTCCCCACGGCGAGGAGGCGCCTGTGTTATGAGCTCCAAAGAGGAAGGTGTATGGTAAGTTAGGGGATGAAAGGGAGGAGCGGCTCTTGTGAAAGCAATAGGTCGCGACATATTTTACCCGCTGTGAAAGAGCTCCTGAAGGGGAGGATTAAGCTTTTATAAGGAGCATAGAAAATGTTGTTAATATATGTTTCAACGTGAGAGTAACTATTGTGTAATGCTGAGGTTGCTAGTGATTTTAAGGAAATCAGGTAATGTAAATTTTCTCTCCTTTATATTCTTATATAAGGCAATATACGTACACTGTCTGGAATTAACAGTAAAACCATTAAAACTGTGATTGTACAAAAACTATTCTTTGGAGAGAAATTCTAATTGGTAGACTTGTCGTATGAGTATTCACGGGGAAATTAAAGTGACTTTACTGCATATATCATGTACAGAAGAGAGTGGTTCCCAATTTGTTCACATGATGCCCCACTTTTGTCAACTTTTAATCGTCTTCACATTGTCCTCGTACCATTATTGCTTTCAAGATCAACTTACACGTACTTATTTTATCCATGTATTTCGTACATATGGGGAAGATTGACATAGAGTATACCGAGAAAAAAATTAATATCACAAATTTATCTAGACTTTCCTAATAAAGAAAAGAAAATAATGTCAATATATATATTTTTCCACATGGCCTTACCTGTACCAACGTCTCACCCTCCAGTTTTATTTGGGTACCAGTGATGTAGAGTAGAGTATCCCAATAATACTGCAGTCGTATTCACAGTTCTCTAAAGTCAGGTATTCCATGTATCTTGGTGGTGTTAACGTGGCTCCTTTAAATTCATATATGCTGTGTACCTCAGTAATAGTACAGCCTCAGGTATTTCTCTCTGGAATTATATATGCCAAGAATAATAGTGGTGATAGAATCGTAGTTTGTGTTATTTATGAGAGGTCATACATATACACGTGTTCATTCAATCGCGCGCGCTGCCTTTGTCATGGAAACGATGCTGGTCATCATACGGCTAATACTTAATCCACTTTCATACCACAAACTTTTTTTTTACCCAAATTGGGTTTAATTTCACAATACGATAGACTAAAGGAGTTTACTAGTGCGAAGTGAAGCACGTTCTCCGAAAGTTATTGATTCATAGTGTTCACTTTCAAACTCGTAGACATAAATTAGATGATAAGTTGTTCACAGATGTACGGTTGTTAATATAAGTTCCTTTTCATGCCAGTGTCTCTAACCTACTGGAATGAGTCTCTGCACTGTGGAAATGAGTCTCCGAACTGCCCAACCGAGTCTTTGACTTACTTGAACTGGCTTTAGTGTGCCATTTAGGTCTGCAACAGTTTCGAACAGGAATGAAAATAATCTTTTGTTCGTGACTGCACTGTCAGCAACTCATATATTAATTTACCGACATACTAAACAAATCGCCTGGAGCTACATACTGAGACTCTAACGCTTATCAACAATGATTAAGCGACCTGAGAGCCTTGTACACGTCAGTCCTGGATTTGTGTGACTTTAAATAGACGATTTCAGTAGAAGTTTCTTCGTAAATTTGAACGATTCATTAACGTCGTCAGCATCGTCAGCGGAGTCAATATTGTCAGCTCTACCTGCAGCGTCGGCGTCATTAGCGCAGTCAGCGCTCCACGAGGCAAGTAGTCATTACTTCACTTTGTTTTATTTTGGTTCCCAAATGTGTGTGTGCGTGTGTGTGGTATGCATGGTGTAAATTATCGCCTGTCGCGGTTAAAGGGATATATACACCAACTGACACGTGTAACTACTGTATATGAAATGTGCATTTCATTATAACTGAAAGTGAATTTCTGTTGTCTAAAGCTATTTGAAACCAACAATACTTAGTTTATACCGAGTTAAATTACATTGCCTCCTCTCATTTTGGTAATGCCATTATGATTATAACAAAGTATCACATGAGGTTTGCCGATTCACTGTCACTGATACTCGGCTGGGAATCTTTTACAACGTTACCACACAACTCGGGGAGACCAGGTTCATTGTTAAAGGCGGGAGTGAAGGCAACTCCTGTGTACTGTTATATACGCAAATAAAAAAAATATCACCATCGCCACAATGAATGTTCACACTTACGTTTGAACTCGTGTAGGGGAATGTCTAGTTCACCAGAGACCTGACACAAGTCTCTAAGTTTTATGTTGACCTTAAAACGTAACCCATTGGACCATATCCTAGCAGGGGGTGAACCTCCCATCATATATATATATATATATATATATATATATATATATATATATATATATATATATATATATATATATATATATATATATATATATATATATATATATATATATATATATATATATATATGTGTGTGTGTGTGTAGAAGTCCGCATGCTTTATTGGGCTAATGAAATATATATGGATCCTCGTGTTTCGAAGCCGGATTTGGTAAAACGTTACTCTGACCACCTACGTGATACGGGTAGTCCCCATTAGAGGTTCACGGCGCCATAAGCTCGTTGAACAGGCTTTGTGTGAAATATAACAGAGTCTAGGACTGCTTTTAGTATCCTGGTGGTCCAGAGGTAGCTTTCCCGGTCACAGTCATGGGCTCGTGGGGCAGTGGGTTCGAATCCTGGCGGGTGAGGTGTTGATTGTATGTAGAAGTCCCGCGGCTTTATTGGGCTAATGATATATATATATATATATATATATATATATATATATATATATATATATATATATATATATATATATATATATATATATATATATATATATATATATATATATATATATATATATATATATATATAAACCCCACAATTTGGGTCACCGTCTACTTCTCTCCTACAAACAAAAACAATCTTAAGACAGAAGATATACAGTTCACTTTATGCCTTGTTGTCGTGAGAATATATCACTGGGGAAAGAGGACTTTTCCCCCCACCAACAAAAGAAAATAAATGACACTCCAGGTAGGAATTGGAGAGCAGTGAAAGAGACCCGAGCCTCGACCCTCCTCTCACCTGTCGTCTTCACCGCCATTAACAAGGCTCCTCCGGCGAGATCATTTGTTTACCTGACATTGATGCTTTCCGGATGGCTGTAGTTTCCATCTGCCTCCTGGCGACTTGGGAAATAGTAGAGACTTGTCGAGGTCTGGCTTAGGTAACGGGGATGCTGGAAGCTTCCTTAATTTAGGTGCCTGGGAGACGATGGAGACGTCCTTAATTTAGGTAACTTGTAGATGTTGGAGACTTGTGGAAGATAGTGCGACACCAGGAGGGCGTGGTACCAGAAGCAGGAGGACATGGTACCAGCAGCAAGAGGGCGTGGTACCAGCAGCAGGAGGGCGTGGTACAAGAAGCAGGAGGACGTGGTACCAGCAGCAAGAGGGCGTGGTACCAGCAGCAGGAGGGCACGGTACCAGCAGCAGGAGGGCGTGGTACAAGAAGCAGGAGGACATGGTACCAGCAGCAGGAGGATATGGTACCAGCAGCAGGGCGTGGTACAAGAAGCAGGAGGACATGGTACCAGCAGCAAGAGGGCGTGGTACCAGCAGCAGGAGGGCACGGTACCAGCAGCAGGAGGGCGTGGTACCAGCAGCAGGAGGGCATGGCATCAGCAGGGAAGATCTCTGCATCAAAATTTTTCTTAAAGGGTTATATCAGAGGTTCATAGTTGCCTCAGTGTTGTTTTATTGGAGCTTCTTACTTCTATAGTTTCATAACCATCCACTTTTGCACCCCCCATCTCCCCACTCTCACCCCCACCCCTCAGTCGCTGCACCATCATACCTCCCCAACTCCCCAGCACCCCAGCTCCCCACCTCTCTACCTTCCCAGCTTCCCATCTCCCCACCCACACACTGCCCCCCCCTCTCCCCAGCCGCTGCACCATCATACCCCCAACTCTCCACCCCCAGCTCCCCACCTCCCTGCCCCCTCTCCTCCAGCCGCTGCAATCATACCCCCCAACTCTCCACCTCCCAGCTTCCTCACTCTCACACCTCTCCTGCCCCCTCTCCAGCCGCTGCACCTCCCCCCAACTCTCCACCTCCCCAGCTCCCCACCTCTCACACTGCCCTCTCCCCAGCCGCTGCACCACATACCCCCAACCTCCACCTCCCCAGCTCCTCACTCTCACACTACCACCTCTCCCCAGCCGCTGCACCATTATTACCCCCAACTCCTCCACCTCCTCCCCCACTCTCACACTACCCCCCTCTCCCCAGCCGCTGCACCATCATACCCCCCAACTCTCCACCTCCCCAGCTCCCCACTCTCACACCTTCTACAATTGACACCTTGATGGAGTTCCTAAGGAGACGCCGAAGAGGCATTCAATCACAGCCACCAGATCCTTGAGGCTTCGGGAAGAGGCTAATATCATCTCAGTAAAGATCCATCGCTTCTAGAGCCTGAACGAGTAGAGGGAGTTTGGGACGTGTATGGGAGGATGTCTCTGTTTGGTCTGTTTGTATTTGGGGAACTCCTCTCCCGGCACACGTCGTCTCATCTTCAATATAATGGATTACATACAGCAACAGATCATAGGGTCTCTTCAAGGGGAGGATGACTAGCGTGTTACTCACTTCACACCACTGTTCTCCTGTGTTAAGTGGGGAACCCGTCACTAACAGTATCAATAGTGGTCAGTATTTACGAACATTCCTTAACCTTATTAGTATTCCCTAACTGTTGTGATTGAATGTATATATAGCTATATAGTCTCAGTGTCGTTTTAATGTTATTTATATGCCTTATATTTCGCCCTTTAGTGTAAGTTAAGTACGTAATAAGAGGTTCATTCTTGAAACGTCGCTTTCAAGAACATTTTCAGCGTTTGAACCATTGTGAATTTAGTCCCTAGATGGGAGAGTGTCTCAGGATAAAGGGGGTTGGCTGGTTTTCCTTATAATGTGAAAATGTAATGTAAAAAGAGCGTTTAAGGGATATATATTTGTGTGCTGATAAATACGTCTGTGTGTATAATATAAATTATGTCCATGTGTGATTATATGTGAGGGTGTATGTATGTACAGTCTATATGTATGTGTGTGTGTGTGTGTGTGTGTGTCTCAAAATGTGATGTATGTAAATAATAATAATAATAATAAACGGTTTATTAATAGAGTTGCAGCCGGTGGCTGAAAATATACACTTACATTTGATTTAGACATAATGATATAATATGCATTGAATACATTTACAGGGCTGTACTGTACATAAATCAGGAGTTGTTTATTATTTTAACAATAGATGGGATGGTGCTGTTCTTATATCTATCGGTGCGGGCTCTTATGGGCTGAATTTTGCTGTAGTGGCGGACTGCGCGAGGTGGGTGGGGGGCTGCAGGTGGCAGGAGGTGGCGATGACGAGGGTGGTGCAATAGTATGTGTGTGTGTGTGTGTGCGTGTGTCAAAATGTGATGTGTGTCAAAATGTGATGTGTGTGTGTGCATATATCTTGTTTAAAAATCCACTTCCCAATAAACGAAAAAGAAAATGAAATAAATAAAACCGAGTTAGACTTCCCTCTGAAGTACAACATTAGGCCAACAGAATATACACCAGGCAACGCTACATCGAATATACAAAAATAACGAGAATTTTACCCGATGTTTTTAATGAACGTAAACATTCCTCATCATTTATCAAAACTGGAATAGTCTCCGCTTTGTTAATCGCTGTAGTCATTCACGGTGGTTAGGATTTGAATGTTTTAGAAATTCCAACAGGTAAATGCTCTTCCGTCAACGTGACACAGAAATGCATAGGAAATTCTGTCTACGACGTGTAAGACCTGTTTGCATATACAGTCACAGTAATACACAGTGTGTAGCTCGAGATCCTGTGTGTGTGTGTGTGTGTGTGTGTGTTTCGATGATTAACTGTGTGTAGGTGTCTGTGTGCATGTTTGTACGTGTTACGGTGTATAGGTGTGTATGTACGTTTACATTTACCTTTGTGTGTATATATTAATATTTGCACTTGAGTGTTTGTGTGCGTATATTTATATATGTGCACGTGTGAGTGATATGGTGTGTTTGGGTGATGGCAGTGTTGTCTCGCTAAACAACACAGGACCATCATGACTTAACACCTCGTCAAACTTACCTCGTGAACGTGACCTCAGCCACACACCAGCTAATGTCTCTCTAAGTGTTCAGCCTTGCTAATTCGATATATTTTTCTTAATATAGAATAATTGCTCATGACTAGGAAGTAGAGGTGGAACTTGACAGACACATTCGATGATACAGACATATATTCAGACAGATACAGTGATAGACATACTGTCAGTAAGAAAGACAGATAGGCAAACGATTTTATATAAAATTCCCTTAATTTCATACAAATCTCGGTGATATCAGTAAAATGAGGCAACAAAATTTACCCCTAAAAAACCTCTTCAACTCACTTAAAAACCCAACAGCTAAGTGTAACACCTTCCTGAATATCACACAAGAATTAAACTTTCGGCCACGAAACTGATTCAACACCCCGAACCTGTGCTTTATGTAACTAAACACAAACGATTCAGTGGTGAGACATCCAGGGTTGAGGGGGAACTTTGGAGACCTTCTCAGGCACAGCGACCAGGGAGGGACACCTGGCGAACAGTTTTGTGTACCTGTGGAAACTAATTCTTTTCTTGCTTGTTAACTTCACATAAAAAAATGTGTCCGATAGTGTTTGTTACCGACGATGGCAAGATACCGGGAGCCAGGAATGCAACATTGGTTGCAGGAAGCTTCACTGATCCTTAGATTTCTTTTACATAATACTTTCCAAGAATATTTTCCAGATTGTATTTGTTGCTGACAGTAACAGGTTGGCCGAGAACAGCAGATGTTGTTCCAGATATTGCCAAAAATCTCCAGGGAATTTTGACAGCAACTGTGTGTGTGTGTGTGTATAATACAGCCTTAAGATCGAACACCTCGACGACGCCAGACTACACAAGCTTGGGGTAACCACGAGTTTCTGGGTGTGCAGGTAAATGGCTATCTATATAAATCTATCCATCTCTTTACCTATCAACTTATCTCCTTATTTGTCTATTAAGGTATTTATATTTCGTGCTATCTATAAACACAATACAACAAGCTTTTAAACTATCTTCTCTTCTATCAGTTTATCTTTATTTATTTCATTCTATAAAGGCAAGCCAACATAACATAAATTATTAGGTTAAAGTGGAATTGGTTCTTACCACACGAGAGGATCTGACACACGCGACGGAGGGGTCCGTGAAGGTCGTTTGTGTGTATGGTGCACTGTAACTATAAACGAATAACAACTCATAACATCTAACATCGAGAATGAATAATATTAGTGTAACAATGTCATGAGTGTTTCCCGCCTGAGGGTTCGAGCCAATAGCAGGGATCTGTGAGGGTGAATGCCTTAGGCCTTAACCAATAAGAAAACCTGTTAGACGTGATGTTATGAGGAGGTAGCGTCTCTTGCGGGCGACACAGTTTGAAATGTCAGTTTGGTTTTGGACAGAGATAAGTGTAGGTGTCATCTCCTCACATGGCGGGACATAATGTGAGTACCTTTTAGGTTTTATCCGTTTCACGAAATGTATTGTGATTCATGTGACCCCTGGTTAGCTAGCCAGGAAGATATGTTATTGTTTTGAAGTGTAACTGTTCATTTTGTGTAACGTCGTTAATAAACGAAGAACCGTTATGATTAGTTCTCATTTCCCCTGTGTTGAGTAAAATATTGTCCTTTCTAAGTGTCTTTAGTGGTATGCAGTAATACAGTGAGTCCTAAGTAATAACTATTTCATATTTCCCCTCTGTTATGTGTTATATCTTAGTTCCCAGCTATTCAGTCTCCCCTTGGTGTGTGAGGGCCCACATTTCTTAACACTCCTCACCCCTCCCCTCAAACAAAAACAAATCTCCCAGTCTCCCTCCACCCCAACCTTCCTCATCTCACTATTCTTCTCGAGTATAACGAAGAGAAAAAAAGGAATTTGATAATAAAGAAAGAGAATAAGAGAAATATAAGAAGTAAAGGAAAAATAAGTAAAGAAATAAAAATAAATAAAAAATAGAAAAATAATAATAAAACTATTTTTTTGTAATTATTGTTACATAAATTTGCTGCCACGTAAGTTGAGTGAGTTCTCAGAGGAGGATAAGGCAGGGAAGCCCTTAAAGGCCACAGAAGCAGAGATCCGTTGTCGAGCACTAGATAATAATACTGTAATACTTCAGACGGTAAGACCTCCTTAGCTTAACGACGCCGCCTCTGTACAAGAGCCCCCCCCGACCTCTCCCTCTCTGCCTCCATCCTCTCCATTCCTCTCTGCCTCCCCACCCCCCCTCGTGCCTTTGTCCACCACCAATGACTCGGAACTCCGCGCACAATTGCACTTACACAGATTAAATTATTTCCGCGAATTCGTCAAAGGGCTGTGTGATACGTGGGTTTTCTCGTGGGATTTTGAAAAACGGAAAAAGAATTAATGTTAAGATCCCGCCGTAAGGGATTCAAAGCTGGCATTATACTGTCTGTGTGTATGTGTGTGTGTATGTTTGTGTGGGGGGGGGGGGGCGTTTCCGACTAGTACACTCAACATTGTCAATCTACCCTTTTCGTGAGGTATGAACCCCGAGAGTATCGACTCATAAATCTGAAGCCTCTGAATTACTCGGTGAAACTTGAGGTACATACAGTAGCCTGGGACCAGAATGATAGAATTTGACTCATTACCAAGAATGTTGACAGGCTTTTTGAGGTGACTGTATACACACACACACACACACACACACATACACACACACACACACATTCACACACAGAGCACTTACTCCCCCTCCATCCTCCGATCCTCACCCTTGACGAGGAGTCATGCTTGCAACTCCAAATTCTGCCGTAATTGGAGTTTCATTTCCTTCCCCTCCCCCTCTTACTCTCGTTCCAGTTTGGAGTTGGTGCGAGCTCTTACTTATGTACCAACTGATTGCAAGAAGTGGAGAAAGATTTCAATGCAATTTATTCACTGTCTCTTCATCAGGCCTCGTTGATGCTTTGTGTGTCGTGTTTCACGTCAAACATATCTGAACTCATGTAACTGGCGAAGTTTTGAGATTGTGGCATGGAGGGAGAGAGGAAGAGAGAGTGAGGGAGGAGGAGGAGTAACGAAGAAGAGAGAAGGATAAGTTTTTCCTCTATTTTGTCCAGAAGTAAACAAAACGCAAGAGGAGCGGAGGTGCGACTATTGGAGGCTGGGCTGGGCAGAGCTGTTGAAAATTTAATTAAAATAATTCTTTCTGTTTGTCTTGTTAATTGCTTGTGGCTGGGATTTTGTTGAAACAATTTGATTGTTTGTATTTTGTCAATGGTAGTACAATATATGGTTATTTACGGGAAACGATAGTTATGAGCCCCCGTGATGAGACCCGTATCGGACTAGTGTTTGGACACCCGTCTCTAGGGAGGGGAGGAAGACGGCAAGATGTCACAACACTTACGTTTGCATAAGAAGTTAGGCACAATAATTTTTGGTCTTGCTGTAATGAGGGTTATTGAGTAGTATATTGTTACCGTACATGGCGGGTGCTGGAGGCTGACCCGACTCAATAATTCTTCACTTGGACCTGATGCTTTCTCAATTTCAATTTCAATTTCAATTGTTTATTCCTTGATAGAGGAAGTGGGATCCTAGTGCTGTCACTAGGTACCCTTGTACAATGACACCAGAAGCATCTGGCAAGTGTGACAAGTATATACAGTATAAATATTATAAAGGGGCTTACTAAAGCCTAAGGAAGGAAGGATATTCCTTTAACACATAATCAATATTATTTACAAAATATCTGGCCAGTATGGGGAGGATCATCGTGTCTCCGTCAGGGGGTCGTGGAGTGATGGTCCAGCAGGCGTCACGGAAGCGTTGTGTGTGGGGACATCTTAGGAGGTAGTGGATAAGGGTGCTGCTGTCGGGTCTTCTGCATAATGCACAAGAGCGTTGCTCAGGGGATGCGGGGATAACAATCTCCCAAGCAAACTCATACCCAATGATGATACGGGCAGCAATCACGTCCCCTTTCCGCGACCCTTTCCCGTAGACGTACGAGAGGTCAGGAAGTTTACGGAGGACATCGGACATCGTACCAGGTGGGTGGGGAGTCCAGGTGGATAGCTGCGTCCCGAGCTTCTCTCTGTTTGCGGCGAATTTGGGTCCTAATCTGTAAGAGTGTTCGAGGAACAACGTAGTCAGGTGTGGCCTTGTTGCAGCCAGTCTTGGCTGCAACAAGGCTTATAATTTTCTTGCGCACCTCTGTGACAACCACCTAACATAACACCTGCCTCAATAAACGACGAGCCCTGGATGCAGGTGTCTGAGATGATTGACCTCTTTATCATCACACTTTATTGTTGTGTTTGTCAATGGTGTGATTATTAGTATTTTAGTTTCAAATGAGTCGATTACTGAAATAGGGATTGTTCCATTTTTGTATTTATTTATTATTTTATTTATTTTTATTTATCCTTGACTTTCTTTCATTATTCTTCATTCATTCATTAATCAAGAAAGACAATAGACAGGAGTTCAGTTGGCTTCAGACTATTCTAGAAGTTGTGTGTTTATAAGATATATTAATAGTGTCAATGGGTCAAATATAACACTGGTTCTATCGGCAGATAATTTTACCGTAGGGGATTTTTTTTTGGAGTCCACCTTAAATTAAACTCTTTAAATGACAGCTTAGAAAAAAAAAAGATAATTCGCTTAAATTTAATTAGTGGTTAATTTTCTCTTGAACCACAGGAATGAACTTACACGAGCATTCACACACACACACACTACTACTCCTGCTACTACTACTACTACTTCTTTGCTGCCACTCGAAATCGAGTATGACGATCATCCAGCTATGATACAATGATATGAGTTATTAAGGATGTCACCTAGGTTGGTGAGTTTTGAGGAGACTAAAGAGGCCGATGTGGGACCGGCAGGGTCGATCACAGACGTTGCGCATGTGGGGGGCTGCATCTAGTGCGGGAAGGGCAGGGGCAACGTCTTTCCGGCGTTGGTGTTTGTCTGCCTCGTTATGCAGTCAGGTTAACTCGAAATTATTGACACCTTCTTGTATGGTGATCCTCCAAGCGTTACGGTGTGGAGTAATCGTCTCCCAGGTGAGGGGGTCGATTTGGCACTTTTTCGGGTTTGTCTTAAGACTATCCTTATACCTTTTCAGTTACCCGACAGCGTTACGTTTACTATTCGTCAGGTGACTGTAAAGTAGCTGCTTTGGCAGTCTATTGTCGTCCATGCGGGTAACATGGCCAGTCCAGCGTAGTTGTTCATGGATAATTCTACAGTTGGTGCTAGCAAGAATACTGGCATTTGTTCTCTTGCCTTCCCAGCTAACTCGGAGGATGGAACGTAAATTACGTTGGTGAAAGTTTTCAAATGCCTTGGGCTGCCTCCTGTATGTGATCTATGTCTCGCTGCCATAGAGCAGGATAGGGAGGACCACTGGTCGATATATGTGTAACTTTGTAGATAATTTCAGCTCCCTACCGCTGAAAACACGGTTTCGGAGTCTGCCAAAGGCTTGAGATGCACATCTGATCCGATGCTGAATCTCTTCATCGATGTCCACGGTGGTGGACAGGTGGGAGCCGAGACACCGAAAGTGGGTAACATTAGAGAGGGTAGTACCGTTAAGCTGGATGGATGGTGGAGGTGTGGCTGAACCAGGGTCAGGCTGAAAGAGAATCTGAGTCTTACTTACATTCACCTCAAGGCCAAAGTGTGCATATGCATCTGCATAGGTGTTCAGGATCTCATGTAGGTCGTGTTCACTGTGAGCAACAAGGATGAGGTCGTCTGCATACTGGAGTTCAGTAATGGAAGTTGCCGACATCTTTGTTCTTGCCTGGAGTCGTCTTATGTTGAAAAGACCCCCCTTCACCCGGTACTTGATGTTCACCCCGCTGGCTAAATTGGCACTGGCACGAGTAAGGAAGGCAGCCAAGAAGATGGAAAAGAGAGTTGGTGCCAGTAAACACCTTGGCTTAACCCCTGTTTGGATGGGGGAAGAACTCAAACTGGGTGCCATTGTGCAGGACACTGCCATTCATTCCATTGTGAAGATGCCTCAATGACGATAAATTTTGGTGAGCAGCCAAAACGCCTGTGGGTCCACTAAAGGGCTTCCCTGTTGACCGAGCTAGGCCTTGGTTAGGTCGATGAAAGCCATGTACAGGTCACGACGCTGTTATCTGGACTTTTCCTGTATCTGACGGGCAGCAAAGATCATGTCAGTGGTGTGACGTGATGGTCTAAAGCCACATTGAGATTCTGGGAGGAAGTCTTCAGTCTCAGGAGGAAGTCTATTTAGGAGGCGTCCTTAAGAGCTTGGGGGATTTCCTTCTTTTCCCATATATTCTCCTGGAGTGAGTGGAGACGGCTGGTAAGCAGAGGTCCTCTTGCTTTATACACCTCGGCTGGGATTCCATCAGGCCCTGGGTGTTATGTTATTTTTCATCTGTTTGATGGCAGTAGCTACCTCATCCAGGGAGGGAGGATAGCTGAGGTGGGCCAGCTCTGGATGCTGAGGGACCTGCTGGGTAGCCAGGACATCCACATCGGTGTTTTGGTTGAGCAGTGAATGGTAGTGCTCTTTCCAGCGCTGAAGGAGTTCTTCATCGTCTTTAATTATGGAGTTACCGTCAGATGAGCGGAGAGGGACTGCACCACGAGTGATAGGCCCAAAAAATGTTTTAGTGGAATTGAAAAATTCTCTCATCTTGTGTTGATCTTCAAATTTTTGTGCTTCACATGCTTTATTTTTAAACCAGTCGTTCCTTACATTGCGAAGTTCCTGCTGGGGCCCTGCTTTCTTTTTGTGGAAGGTTTCAGCTTTGGTCCAAGACTGAGGGTTGTTCTGCCAGTCAGGTAAAGCAGCACGTTTATCATTGACGAATACATTGATTGCCTGATCATTTTCATCAAACAAGTCCTGGTGTATAATTCGATGTGACCGAGGGTCTCTCTGCAGGTCTTTGTCATGGCAGTGTCGAAAATATCTCATTCGGCACTGGGATTTGTGTTGTTTGTTGTCGGGTTGTTTATTAGCCCATATTAGAGCTGCTCTCTGAAAGCATGTGCTACCTCTGGATCCTCCAGACGCTTAGTGTTAAAACCTCCTCTGGAGGCTTGTTGCCTTTGCTGTTTTGGGACGACGTGAAGTGAGAGCTTGGCTCTGACGAGCCGATGATCAGTGTCGCAGTGGTCTGAGCCACGCATGGCACAGGTGATGAGGACATCTCCGTGATCTGTTTCTCGGACACACACACACACACACACACACACACACACACACACACACACACACACACACACACACACACACACACACACACACACAACTTCTCCTTCCTCTTTATTAGACTTGTTCAGTGTAAGAACACCGAGGGCTAAGACGAGGCCAGTTTTTGTTGCTTATTTATATGTAATTTCGTGTATCTTAAACCTCGCCCTGAGCCAGCCAATCCTACCGCCGTGTTCCTCAAGGCGGTTCTATTACCAAAATGGTCTCGCGGCATCGTCTCCTCCACACTTCACATCGACTCTGTAATCCTTACCACTAGGATAGATAGCTTAAGTGGAGAGAGAGAGAGAGAGAGATGGAGGGAGGGTGGAAGGGAGGGAAAGTAGGAAGGATTGAGAAAGAGAGAGAGGGAGGGATGGTGGGAAGGAGAGGCCAGAAGATTGAGTGGAGAGGCGGAGTTGGAGGGAAGGAGAGGAGGAAGGATTGAGAATAGAGGCAGGGATGAAGGGAGGGAGAGGAGGGAGGATTGAGGGGAGGGGGAGGAAGGAAATAGGGCTGTACCAAATAGGGAGGTACTACCGCTTGGGAAGATATTGGAAGCATAATGCATTGTCTAATGGTATTCCCTGCTGCCATTTGGTATTACGAAAATTGCGACCAAGTCCCAGGTTGCTGATCTATCTTTCTGCCTCCTTTACACACAATTGCAGGGTCTCAAATTGTCTCTCTTACTATTGACAACACAACAAATATAACCATACTCATTCTTGATCTGTTTTATTCATTCTACTTTATTCTCCTATGATATCAGTTGATATTAATATTGAAGCGGGGCCTTCTCGGATGGGTCCCACTGGTCGGGAAGGTTGTGGACCCCAGGGCTGATCTGATCATCATCAAGTTACTGAGGCCTCAACTGACGCCACCGCGGTTGCTGGAGGATCGGCTTTTTTCACACTTCATTTTTCCAACATTCGCGGTGTTAAGTTTTAAATGCAAGAAACTGGTTTTCTTACCGTATAACTCAGATACCTCACACTGGTTACTCACCCAGAAGATTATGGTGTATCACTACGTAGAATTTCACTCTGCTTCCGGCATTCAATGCGTTGTGTACTTGATAAATGATGATTTAATGAATTCCATTAACTTCCAACATCCATCTAAGTTATTGGTTATACTTTGTCATAACCAATCAGTCATTACCTTTGATAATAATAATAATAATAGAGGGGTCACAGATACGAGCATATAATTGCACTTACGTTTATTTGGCACAATTCCATACACTGGACTTATAATTTGCATGGATAGGTCAGTCACTCACATTCACGCCACAGTACCGTAAGTTATAAGGGAGAGTTTGTCAACTTGGAAAATTAATCGTTTAGATCTATTAGGCCGGCCTGGAGTGCTCTTGTAGCAAACAGGCCCTCACCATTGATCACTTCCTTTACAGGATGTGTTAACTTGTTGCTGGACTTAACAACAATCTCGGGGATTTGCACACACAGACTCGTAGCACTGGTAGGACTGTATGGTCCCTGTTCTAAATCCGCGGAGCAGGAGGTCTTCTATAACCCAAGGTCTAAAGCCTACTGGCTAAAATGTGGTTTTGAGGCATGAGATGACCCCTATCAGCTGGCTGGGTACCTTATCTCTACCTAAACAAACATTTGGGATGGGTTGTGCTGGAGGCCCAACGCAGTTGTTGTCGAGGGATCGATCTCTCGCTCTTTCTCTACCAATAGTGGTGTCCCACAGAGTTCTGTTCTTTCACATACTCTCTTCCTTCTTTTTATCAATGATGTACTTCACACTACAACTATTTCTATCCATTCTTACGCTGATGATTCTACTCTTCACTCTTCTTCACATTTTCCCCTTCCTCCTAACTCTCAAACTAGATCTGTTTCTAGAGCTGATATCACTACTTCTATCAATGTGGATCTGTGCAGCATCTCTGACTGGGGAGGTTGAAACTTGGATAAATTCAATAGTAATAAAACTCAGTATTTATCAATTACACTTTCTAAATTAGACGATCTCCACCCATTACATTTCAGGATGCTATCACTCTGCTAAATTCTGAAATAGATATGCTAGGCTTCACCATTTCGTCCAATATGTCATGGAAATCACACATCCTTGACATAGCTAAAGCTGCCTCCCGAAAGTTGGGAATGCTGTACAGATGCCGTAGCTACTTCACTCCTGAGTAGTTGCTTCAAATATATTATGGATTCATTCGTCCTAACTTGGAGTACTGCTCTCATATCTGGGGTGGCTCTTCTTCTGTCCAACTGTTAGATAGGGTGGATTCAAAAGCATTTCGTTTTATTAACTCTCCTCCTTTAGTTGATAATCTTTCTTCCCTTTCTCTTCGCCGCAATGTTGCTTCACTCTCTCTCTTTTGCAGGTACTTTAACGGGCAATGTTCGGCGTATTTGGCATCCTGTGTACCGCCGGCAAGGCCGTGGGCTCGTAACACTCGTCTTGCCCGCGGTGCCCACCGATTCTCTGTGGGTGTCGGTCACCCTAGAATAACCCGTTATAGTGCATTCTTCTTTCCTCACACAGCCAAACTGTGGAATGTTCTGCCTTCTTCTGTGTTTCCATACTTATACAATCTGTCTCACTTTAAAAGGCTGGTTTTCCGGCATCTTCGTGGTGTAGATTAACACAGTATAACCTTTCTCTTTATTTTTAATTCGTTCTGTTCTTATTTTTTCTCCACCTAGGCCCCGTTGTGGGTCGTTCGACCTGTGCCCGGGTGGGCTAATTCCCGTAAAAAAAGAAAAAGAAAAAAGATAGCTCAAGAAGAGGAAGGGAGCGAAGGGTAGAGAGGAGAGGACAGTACTCCCGGGGGTAGATAGAAAGTTCAAAGGTCAAAGTTCAAAGGGAGAGAGTGAGGGAGAGAAGTATGGAGAGAAATACTAATGCTACTCAGTTAAGACAGAAACACTATGATTTATTCCCTGGTGTCAGCTGGACTCCCGGAAGCACAGACATAATATCCAACTTAATCCTTGGTAACGACAATAACACAACAGAGAGAGAGAGAGAGAGAGAGAGAGAGAGAGAGAGAGAGAGAGAGAGAGAGAGAGAGAGAGAGAGAGAGAGAGAGAGAGAGAGTGAGTGAGTGAGTGAGTGTGTGTGTGTGTGTGTGTGTGTGTGTGTGTGTGTGTGTGTGTGTGTGTGTGTGTGTGTGTGTTTAGGGATACCATTGCCATCGTGGCCGTTAAGGTGACAACAGAAGGTGTCAGTGGTCAGAGCATAGATAAGCTCCAACACCCTCTGTGGTAAGTGGGTGAGTGTGTAGTCCCAGTTGACTGTTTCCTCTTCCCAGTCATGGTGGTATAAGTGAGGCTGTATTTTGAGACGAGTATGTGTGTTTGTGCATGGTGTTGTATAAGATGTGTTATTAAAAGGATGTGTGGCGATATTATTGTGTGAGTATATTGATATATTAGTGTTGGTAATTTATCTTGGATGCAGATATGATATGTTAATAATAAAGTATGTTTATTGTGTATGATAATGCGTAATTTAACCTAACTTTGCTGGGGGTGGTGGAGGGTCCGGAGGCAGTTGTCGGGGGATAGTGGTTGTTTTCCCGACATTATATATACAGAAACTTCATAACCCAACTCTTCTTGTCAGTCTTCTCTGTGGTACGGCGGTGTCTTCAGTATCTACTTGTAGATCACTTCTATGGATGAATTAATATTGCAAAGTGGAAAGCGGTACAATATCGAAACGGTATATTTCAGGCAGTAATAAAAGTTCTGTCTTCAGTGCCCTCAACCGATATCGTTACTTTACCTCTAACCATGCGAAGTGGCTAACGCTAAGATATCGGAACGTTATGGTGATAATGCTGATAACCACCCAACATATAACGGGAATTTTGTGTCTTAACGTTGCTCTCCGCCCGGATGCGAAAATATCCTTGCATATTATACACTTCCCTATGGTAAAAACATCCTCAGTCTCTTGATAACCCACATCCTGTACTAAGCTCCTTCAC
Organism: Homarus americanus; assembly: GCF_018991925.1. Taxonomy (NCBI): domain Eukaryota; kingdom Metazoa; phylum Arthropoda; class Malacostraca; order Decapoda; family Nephropidae; genus Homarus; species Homarus americanus. The sequence continues at coordinate 9,146,109 of NW_024732440.1, read as the reverse complement.
TCCCATCCCGAGTTGAGATTAAAAAAAAGAAGGAAGAAATGTCATAAGCAACAGCGTCAAGATGAAATGGAAATTGATTCTCTCCCCGGGTGAGTTTGATTAAACTTGAATCTATTTCACAAGTCACCTCTGAGGCCCGGGATCGGGATTAAATTGATATGAGGTCCTGCCTATAGGAGGTAGATTGAAGAAGACTTACTATGCTACCAAGGGATTACTGAGAACCCCCCCCCCCTCCTGAATGGCCAACGTTGGGGGCTCCTGAACAGAGAGAGAGAGACGGGAAAATTTGAAGAGAGAGAGAAGGGAGAGAGATACAGTGAGAGAGGTAAAATTTACACAAATACTCAAAAGGAGTGTGTTGCTTCCTGTCCACCGCACACCACAACCTGCCCCTGACGCCCTGCTCTCGTGGTTTATAATAATATTGTATTACTGTATGTATGTACGGTGATAATGTATGTATGTATGTATGATAGCAATGTTGTAATTATTGTATATGTATAATGAAAGTATTATATTACTACAATTCTACACACACATAAGACGTATTCAAAGTAATTTTTAAATGAGTAGGTTCTTATTAAAAAATATAGTAAAAAAATAATTCACTTCTGGTAATTACAGGTTGTTACATCTCGGAAATGAACACTCACAAACGGGAAATTAAGCAGACTTGTTTTTGTTATCACTAAACATTTAAACCTCCCTAAGAGCCCTTCAACACTACCTTTATTTACTACGGTTCCTTGGCATACGTGTGTTGCCAGCTGTATCAGCTGGCCTGAGGGGCAGTGGGAGTGTGTTGTAATAATAATAATAATAATAATAATAATGATAATAATAATAATAATAATAACAAAGATAAACAAAAAAGAGAAGCGTCTCATTAAATATCTCTGCAAGTTGACATAAACCCATTGGTTTTGTATTTTTTAAATTTTATTTTAGATTACATTTGTGCGCAAACACACACATATATATATATATATATATATATATATATATATATATATATATATATATATATATATATATATATATATATATATATATATATATTATCAACGACCTCACCAGCCAGGACTCGAACCCTCGACCTACTGCGTGGGACCAGGGAACATTACCGACCATGCCACAAGAGCACTAAAAGCAGCTCTAGCCTATGTTATATTTCACACAAAGCCTGTTCATCGAGCTGATGGCGCCGTGAACCTCCCCTTGGGAACTGCCAGTGCTGCTTATGTGGATGTCAGTAGCATTTTACCGAATCCAGCTGGTATGAAACACGAGGTACCATATATACTTCATATATGCTACTGACACCCACATAAGCAGCACTGGCAGTTCCCAAGGGGAGGTTCACGGCGCCATCAGCTCGATGAACAGGCTTTGTGTGAAATGTCCGTATCAGGCTTCGGGTCCTCGTGACTGACACACTGTCTTCTTCCTCATTGCTCTGGGAACAGCACAGGCAGGAAACACACCTAGTTTAGCTGCCTCGATCTGCTCACTGCTGTCACTTAGGTCTGGGACGCTCAAAACAATAGAATTATGGTTGTAGAACACCTTATCTCCTGCCAAATCATTTGCAAGAATAAATGATACACCATCAATGGGTAATTTTGGCACCACTCCCACGGTTACATTCCGGTCCATATAATTATATTGTAAATGAATACAATGAAGAGGAACATTAATATGCCCACATTTTATCCAGGTTAACACCACATTAGCCTCTAGGGGGGACTTGTCTGATAATAGCAATATACCTTCTAACATCAAAGATTGCATGATCCCCGTGTCTCTCAAAATAACCACAGGTTTCTTACTGTCTTCATTACCAACAGGGAGACTCTACCCTCTGAACTAAAAGGCTTAAATTCTACCCTAACATTCTGTACACATTGTGAATCTTCCTGGGAACTTTACATTGTATGAATTCTTTATACTGGCAAAAGCTGTTGGAGCATTCTTGGACTCTTTGTCTTTAAGAATCCAACAATTACTTATTGTATGACCCGACAATTTACAGTTAAAACATCTTATGTGCGAGAACTGGTAGTATCTTCCTTAAAATAACTTCGCTTACCTGTCGCCGGAGACGATTGTGGCGAGGCGTTACTCTTTACAAAGTTACGAGGTAGTTTGAGTATGAGAGAATAATCCTCTGCCATACGGGCTGCCTCCTCTAGTGTATCTACTCTGTTTTCCCGAAGATACACTTTAACTCTATCTGGTATACACATATTAAACCCTTCTACCAGTAACAGTTGACACAGTTTCTCATAATCATTACATACCTTCACACTTTCACGCCAACGAGAAAACATATCGGCCTTCTCCCTTGCAAATTCTAAGTAGCTCTGACTGTCATGCTTGCGTGAATTACGAAATTTAAGCCTGTAAGCTTCAGGCACCAACTCATACACTTTCAGCACAGCACACTTCAACTTCTCATAGTCACTACAGTCATCCAGTGACATAGACAAATAGATTTCCTGAGCTTTTCCTACGAACACAGACTGGAGGAGTACAGTTCACTGTTCGTTTGGCCATCCCAAACTCATGGCTACCTTCTCAAAATATCTAAAATATTTGTCTACAGCCTTTTCTTGGAATGGAGGAACTAACTTAATATCATGAGCAACAGTGAAGGAAACAGTGGTGACTGCAGGAAGTGTGCCTCTTAACTCTAACTCCTTCACACTAAGTTCTCTCTTAATTTCTAATTCTCTCATTCGTATCTCTTTCTCACATGTCTCTCTTTCTCTTTGGAGTTCAAGTTCCCTGAGTTTAATATGATGTTCATGTTCAACCCACTCTCTCTCTCTCCACCTTCAGCTTGGTCTAAAGCCCTCTCATTAAGTAGCTCTTCATCTACCATATACTTAATCAGTTCATTCTTAATTTTATGCTTTCTCACACCTTTCTTAACCTTCAGTTCAAAGTGTTTAGCAACTTTCAGCAAATCACATTTACGTAAGTCATTCAATGCCTCCACTGTGGGTGACTGGATAAATTCATTTACATCACAAGTCATCTCGAATTACTTTACTACCTCCTTCATCCAACTTAGTTACAATAGTAGAATAGATTATAAATACCGAGTACTGAATAGTTTACATGGAAATTTACAAACACTTTATCGAGCCTCTACTAACGAAACTAGTATTATAAAAAAACAAATCAACAAGACATACACATGGAACATCTCCTTGGACAGGGCCCCAAGTTTGCTACGTACTTATGTTCCTGAGATGGACACCTTACCAGCAACCGGGCGGTAACCGACCCCCACAGACCCGAACGTTTTGTTTACTTACATTTCACCTCATGTTTAGTCTATTGCTACTGCACTATTCAGTCTTACTCAGGTATTACACACCGGTATAGGAGAGGAGTTGCAAACGCAATGTTGGAATGCACAATATATTGACAAAAAACACCAACAATCAGCAATAATCAAACATTAACAATCGCCACACTCATACAACAGTTACATATATATATAAAACAATTCTCTAACAATCACCCTTTTCCTACCACATAAAAATAACATAAACATTACAAACTTACATTACATTCTAAGCCAGAGTAACACAATTTGCTATCAACCACAACCAGCTCCACTGACCACCAGCTCCACACCCTCGTCCGTCCAGGAATGCTCCTCTCTCCTCCCTGGTGCACCGCTTCATTACAACTCCTTTCGAGATCTGAACAACACAGATACGCAGCTCCGGAGAGCCTAACCATGAGCCCAAGGTATGGGCCATCCAATGTATCCCTGGTTCATGACACGAGGTCCGGAACATCGAGTCGGGAGATCCAGTAACGGGGTTGGAGCAGTGGTCGTGCAGCAGCCAAACACGGGTCTACAGTATGGTCAGGTACCAGTCGGGTCCTCAAGCATGTTCTATATGAAGCTTCGTAATAATAATAATATATATATATATATATATATATATATATATATATATATATATATATATATATATACACTGATGAAATCACATGCATATTTAAAAATAGCTCCGTTGAACTCCATAACTCCTAATGTGAATTTCAGTACATTTTCGTTAAATTTTTCTTCACCATTCGCCATACAGGCTGCAGCAGGAGGCAAACAGCCCTGAGCGTCGGCCCGGGACCTACCCTGTGTTTGCTTTATGTTAACGTCAGTTTAAGCTGCTTTTAGTGTAATGAAAGTAAAAGCTTTGTCGGCCCGAGTTGGCACCGGTATAGCTGCCATCAAGTATATCCGAGTTTAAGCACGGAGTCAGCTAAACCAGGTCACATTCCTGCCTCAGCTTCATTGTATGTTAAAGTTGCAAGTGTTGGCAGATGGTCCATAAAGTTTGAATAGAATGGAATGATATAAATATTGAGAGGAACATGAGTATATATGATAGACCAGGATGTTTAAAGTTCACTCAACGATTGTTTATGTTTGGAAATGGCTCCCCCTTACACACACACACACACACACACACACACACACACACACACACACACGTCTTATTTGTGTCACTTATGTTACTTGAATATTATTTGTAATTCGAAACCCATTCCCCAAATATGTAACTGTATATTTTCAGCCTTCTGGCTGCCAAGCTCTTTCAATAAACCGTTAATTATTATTATTATTATTATTATTATTACACACCTCCAGCACTACCACAAGGCTTCTTTATCAATGTTCAGTCAATTCACACTTCCTCCTTATTTTTATCACAAGTTCTCCACTATGTGTACATGAGGAGACGGGAACACACACCACACAGCAGTGAAACGCAGTGTATTATGTTTCCCTCATCCCTCTGCCTCCTTCGCCACACACACACACACACACACACACACACACACACACACACACACACACACACACACACACACACACACACACACACACATACTACTTTGCTGTCACTCGGAATCGAGTATGACGATCATCCAGCTATGGTAAAATGATATGGGTTATTAGGGATGTCACCTAGGTTAGTGAGTTTTGAGGTGGCTAAAGAGGCCGATACGGGACCGGCAGCGTCGTCCACATTCGTTGCACATGTGGAGGGCTCCATCTACTGTGGGAGGGGCGGTGGCAGCGTCTTTCCGAAGTTGGCGCTGATCTGCCTCGGTTTGCAGTCGGACTAACTCGAAAGTATTGACACCTTCTCGTGTGGTGCTCCTCCAAGCGATATGATGTGGAGTAATCGATTCCCAGGTGAGGGGGTCGTTTGGCACCTTTTCAGATTTGTCTTAAGACTATCCTTATACTTTTCAATTGCCCGCCGGCGTTACGCTTACTATTCGTCAGGTGACTGTAAAGTAGCTGCTTTGGCAGTCTACTGTCGTCCATGCGGGTAACATGTCCAGTCCAACGTAGTTGTTCATGGATAATGTTAGCCTCGATGCTTCTACAGTTGGTGTCAGTAAGAATGCTGGCATTTGTTCTCTTGCCTTCCCAGCGAACTCGGAGGATGGAACCTAGACTACGTTGGTGAAAGTTTTCAAGTGCCTTGAGGTGCCTCCTGTATGTGACCCATGTCTCACTGCCATATAGTAGGGTGGGGAGGACCACTGCTCAATATACGTGAAGCTTTGTAGATAATTTCAGCTCCTTACAGCTGAAGACACGATTTCGGACTCCGCCCAAGGCTTGAGATGCACATCTGATGCGATGCTGAATCTCTTCATCGATGTCTGCGGTGGTGGACAGGTGGGAGCCGAGATACCGAAAGTTGGTAACATTAGAGAGGGTAGTACCGTTAAGCTGGATGGATGGTGGAGGTGTGTCTGAACCAGGGGCAGGTTGAAAGAGAATCTAAGTCTTACTTACATTTACTTCAAGGCCGATGTGTGCATACGCGTCTGCATAGGTGTTCAGGGTGTTCAGGATCTCCTGTAGGTCGTGTTCAGTATGAGCAATAAGGGTGAGGTCGTCTGTATACTGAAATTCAGTAATGGAAGCTGTCGACACCTTTGTTCTAGCCTGTAGTCGTCTTACGTTGAAAAGACCCCCCTTTACCCGGTACTCGATGTTCACCCGGCTGGCTAAATTGGCACCGGTACGAGTAAGGAAGGCACCCAAGAAGATGGAAAAGAGAGTTGGTGCCAGTACACACCGTTGTTTAACCCCTGTTTGGATGGGGAAGAACTTTGACTGGGTGCCGTTGTGTAGGACACTGCCGTTCATGCCATCGTGGAGTTGCCTCACAATGGAGATGAATTTTGGTGGGCAGCCAAAACGGCTGAGGGTCCACCAGAGGGCTTCCCTGTTGACCGAGTCGAAGGCCTTGGTTAGGTCGACGAAAGACATGTGCAAATCACGATGCTGTTCTCTGCACTTCTCCTGTATCTGGCGGGCAGCAAAGATCATGTCAGTGGTGCCACGTGATGGTCTAAAACCTTATGAGATTCTGTTAGGATGTTTTCCGCCTCAGGAAGAAGTTTGTTTAGGAGGACTCGGGCTATAATCTTGCCAGCTACGGAGAGCAGCGAGATCCCACGGTAGTTGCCACACACACACACACACCCACACACACACACACACAGTATATACAGTATATATATATAATCACACAGGAGAAAGGGAAACAATGGAGCACCTTAGCTTTCGTCTTTACCAAATCACTTACTCTGATCACTTGCGAGGCACGGGTAGTCCCCTATTGGAGGTTCACGGCGCCAAAGCTCGATGAACAGGCATTGTGTGAAATATAACAAAGTCTAGGACTAATTTTAGTGTCCTAGTGGTCTAGAGGTAACGTTCCCCGGTCACACTCATAAGATCGTGGGTTCGAGTCCTGGCAGGGTGAGGTTTTATATATATAAATGTAAATAAATAAATAAATATATATATATATATATATATATATATATATATATATATGCAAGTAAATCACTGTAGGTGCGCGTGATCTAGGTCACCTTACCCTCTGACCTGACCACCAACCGTTGGGTGCTATTTAAAGATTAGTAGTGTCATTACCTAATACCTGACCATTATGGACCTGGTCTCACCCTCCTCTGTATATATACACCTTGGTTTGTATTTCTCTTTAGTCTGTACTCACCCCTGAAGATGTGAATTACACGAAAGCGCTTGGGAACTTCATGTTTTCTTCTTTCCTTGTGGTTATCATCATATATATATATATATATATATATATATATATATATATATATATATATATATATATATATATATATATATATATATATATGCAAGTAAATCACTGTAGGTGCGCGTGATCTAGGTATATGCTGATAACCACAAGGAAAGAAGAAAACACGAAGTTCCCAAGATTTATTGTCACATAATAGAAGTACGGACAGACGCCCTCCTGAGGCCTATACTCGCCTAAATAATGAATGCATGAAAATTAATTATATGATGACATGTTGATCTGCTTTTCTACCTTCTTAATAAAATGTTTACACAAACAAAAAAAACATACAAGAAAAGATGGATTTAACTAAACACACGACTCTCGCTCTTTTAAACGATTGAAATAAGAGTAAGGATACTTTTGTCTTAATAAGTGACGTCATTGAACAACAAAAAGTTGCGTAACTGAACAATAACTGGTTGACGGAGGGTTAGATCGTCTCCTGTGTACTGCACTATGGTGACCCATTAGAAAGTGTTCCATGTTGTTTTATTCATATCATGGGCGAATTACCGAACTTTTGAAACTACATAATTGCAACCCAGTTCAAAGTTACCGTGTGTGTAATTACCCAGGTTGGACTAAACCCAGCACTTGTTACATAGCCTGGTTAGTATTACGTAAATGTCGACGTTGTTGATGTTTTATTTTGTTCAGGGCGCTTCAACTAACACGTTATTACACACCGTTTGGTCTTTCTCTGTCTACAACATATAACTTTTAAATGCTTGGATATTACTTACAGTATATAGGATATATTTTGATACTGACTACAGCGAGTCCTCTCCTTCACCTGGTATAGCAAATGTATGGCAGCCACAGCGGTGTGTGTGTGTGTGTGTGTGTGTGTGTGTGTGTGTGTGTGTGTGTGTGTGTGTGCAATAAGTTTAGGTTTTGGAGGGAGATAGGAAGAAACTGGTTCACAAATAGGGTGGTGGACGAGTGGAAGAAGCTTAGCAACTTTGTAGTAAGTGCGGGAACTCGGGAAAGTTTTAAAAGGAGGCTAATAGATTCTTGGATGATAGAGAGTGGTAGTAACTCTCGACAGGGCTGCCATGCACAGGACAGGCCAACCGGCCTATTGCAGACTCCTTATTTTCTTATGTTCTTATGTAATAATTAACGGTTTATTGAGAAGGTTCTGCAGCCCGAAAGCTGAAAATATGCATTGGAGAAAATTACTTATTACATACAAAGACATCAGGTGGGTGGGTCGTTTAACAAAAGCTTTCATTACTGAAAGGAGAAAGAACATGAATTGAATATACAAATGATTATAGTTTACAGTTGATGGCCCGGGCTTGGGCTGGTCATTGAGACACCAGGTGGTGTGGTGTTCATGTGGTGCAGTAACTCGTCCTCGGGTGTTGATATGAAGGACCTCACGTGGTCATGGAGACACCAGGTGGTGTGGTGTTCACGTGGTGCAGTAACTCGTCCTCGGGTGTTGATTTGAAGGACCTCACGTGGTCATAGAGACATCAGTTGGTGTGGTGTTCACGTGGTGCAATGACTCCTCCTCGGGTGTTGATATGAAGGACCTCACGTGGCCATAGAGACATCGGTTGGTGTGGTGTTCACGTGGTGCAATGACTCGTCCTGTCCTCGAGTGTTGATATGAAGGACCTCACGTGGTCATGGGGACACCGTGTAGTGTGGGGTGGTGTCACAGTACCTCACCCTCTCTGCTAGGTGGTGTTGTGTTATCTCGTAGTCAGGTGCATAGCCGGCTCGCTGTTGTTCCCAGGGTGGACGCATTAACACTGTCTGGTCAGAGGATTGTTCCCAGTGGTGGTTCATGGCTCTCACTGGTACTGTCTAGTGCTGAATTAACTGACTTGAACACTGTTCAACACTGATCCCACTTTTTTCTGAAATTATCACTTTTGTTTATGTTGATATCCCGGTGGTGAGGATGGGTCGGGGAGAGGGAATTAAGGAATGGGCCGACATGGCCAAGGGGGACCGCTGCTCAGCAGAAGCAGCGCCTGAATATGTCTTGACCTTCCAGTGGTGTGTGTGTGTGTGTGTGTGTGTGTGTGTGTGTGTGTGTGTGTGTGTGTGTGTGTGTGTGTGTGTGTGTGTGTGTGTGTGTGTTGTAAGTGTTTGCTAGGATGTAAACTATATAAGGAAAGGAATCTTTTGAGTTGTGATCTTCAGGGAAACAAAGGTTTTACTGCTTCACTTGTATCTGTTATTGCAAGGTATCGTGAGTAAAATTATCCTGGTTTGTACGTGGATCACTGTGGCCGTCACGCTGATGATTACGTCTTTGTGAACTCACACTAAAAGTCACACATACAGTGGATGTTTGACCTTTGTATGTCACATCACCAAGGGGGAAAACAAACATACTGAGGGGGAGATACAGATCTGCCCCCTTGAAATTCAACTCTTGTTTATTCAATTTTGGCGGGAGAAAGTGTGACGGCCGAGTGCCCAGACGTACAGTGAACTAATTTGGGACATATATTTTCACGGCTGATAACATTTTCAATTGAGTTACCAATATCACTGTGAGCCGTAGGGCGATGGTGATCACTGACCTCACAACGTAGTGTGGGTATTCTTATAATTTTAGTAAGTTGATATCATGTAGCAGCATTTGATAAAGAGTTTTATGATCGGAGGTGTTCACTAATGTATGTTTTATATCGCTAAATCTTATTCAGATCATCTACTTGGTCTCTAGAAATTCAAACACAAGGCCTCACAGTCAGTCAGTAAGTCGGTCAGTCATGCAGCGAGTGTGTTCGATCAGGGTTGATATTCATCGAGGTGACTGGCGTAGCTAAACCTGAGTTGATAATGTAAGAGTTAAGATGTCCCTCAACATGAAACACAAACAATACGTGGCCTCACAACATTTGTAATTTAAGCGGAGGTCAGGTGTTGTGAGCCGACGCGACGCTCCTGAACCAATCTAAAGTTACCAGGAGAAGCTGCCTCTTGTCAAAGGTCCAGTCCAACATTTGGGTCAATAGGGTTTAATCGCTGAATCCTAAGTTCACGACCAAGTTCAATTACGCCTCTTGTGCAGTGACTGAACTTGGAATCACAATCGTGTGATCTGTAAACTCTCTGAATGTATTTCCCTTGTGTGACGGAGAAAGGGAAGGAACACAGACACAAAGACACACAGAAACACACACACGCATGCGCACACACACACACACACACACACACACACACACACACACACACACACACACACACACACACTCACACACACACACACTCACACACACACACCTATGTATATCCTAGCTGCTTAAAAAGTCATATAGTTGAAAAGCAGAAACTCTAGAATAGATAAAAAGCCAAATCAGTCAAATTTGGTCACAACTTTCAGCACCTTTAAAAGACGACGATAGCGACGACATAACGGCAGGGATCGTCTGGCCAAAATTAACAGCGGGGAGATGTAGCCATTATCAAAGGCCAGAGTAAAGGGGATTACTTCTTGGTGAGCTCTTTCTCTACTCCCGGGCCAGCACCCTCTTGGGGAAGTAGACGACCACCTTGTTGAATGAATTCCCGTTTACGGTAAAGAAACTAGAAAAACAAACTTCTCTACCGCCATCTCGGTATTCATAATAAAATAGTGGGTTGTAAAGCGGGAAAGAAAATAATGCCTAAAATAATATTATAAAGTACTAAATACCTAAGTGTTTCATATGTACTGTTTCAATATATATCATTATTTGGGTATATATCTTAAACGATGATTATTAAGAGTCCAGATATAGGTGGAGAGGTGCCGCCTGTATACCAAAGAAGCCTGACCTACCCACGGCTGGTTCTCTCACCTTTACGGCCGTCGCTGACGGGCGCACCTGAGCCCACCTAAAGGTCAGAGATGCAACCCGAATTTAATAGAACTGAGGCTGGTTTTGTTAGGGAGGGGTAGGTGGCTGGGGAAGGGGGGAGATCATCACCCTGCAGGAGCCTAATGGTGGAGGAGGGTTGTTTGATAGCCTGGAGCTCCTAGAACCTTTGTTTTTATTTGTCTTACCTAAGTAATATAAGCCTATTTTGAAGCTGGTGTGTTGTGTTGTGTTGGTGGTGTATTGTAGGTGTGTTGTATTGTTGGTGTGCTGGTAGTGTTGTGTTGTGTTTGAGTTGGATTGTTGGTGTGTTGATGTTGTATTTGTGTTGTGTTGTGACGTTGTTATGATGTGTTCTTTTGTTAGGGTGTCTTAAGTTGTGTTATTGCTGGTGGCTGTGTTGAGTTGTGTTGTTCTTACTGCTGCTGCTGCTGCTGCTGCTGCTGGTGTTTTGAGTTGTGTTGTTGTTACTGCTGGTGGCTGTGTGTTGAGTTGTGATGTTGTTGCTGACTTGTTGATCTTCAGTTAAATGAAACACAGGATGGGGCTACGTGGTGTCTAACAGGGTTTTCAGTGTGTGTGTGTGTGTGTGTGTGTGTGTGTGTGTGTGTGTGTGTGTGTGTGTGTGTGTGTGTGTGTGTGTGTGTGTGTGTGTGTGTGTGTGTGTGTGTGTGTTGCTCACCACCAGACACAACACCATGATGGACAATATCAACAAAATGAAGCCTTATATGATGAGAGGCCTCAACACCACTTAGCCGTGATGGTGTTTTGAAGTCGAAGTTCATCCCTAACGGGGTCAATTACTTAAGAGCCAGTGCTGATAAGCTTCCCGGCTAAGTAGTATAGTATTTATTTAATCTCAAAGCTCTGACGATAAAATGCCTTTGCTTCTATTTATCTAATATTATTTACTTACAGAAAAAACACTAAGACGTAAAAAATTCTTACTTATGATCTTTCAAGAAATTCATGTCAAAGCTTTGTGACCCATTTCTCTAATTGACACTTAAGTCTCTTTCACCCTCTCAAATGTGTCTTTCAGTAACGTCTCCTCAACTACACACTTGTCTTACACCTCGGTCGTCGCTTTAACCTTCGTCAACGTTCCAGAAATTCGTTTTACATTCCATACTTTCTAAGATTTATCAGAACTTGAAACAGGTTTTTCTTAATGTTAGGTTTTAAATGCAAGAAAGTGGTTTTCTTACCGTAGAACTCAGATACCTTCACACTGATTACTCACCCAGGAGATTTTGGTGTATCACTATGTAGAATTTCACTCTGCTTCCGGCATTCAATGCGTTGTGTACTTGATAAATGATGATTTAATGAATTCCATTAACTTCCAACATCCATCTAAGTTATTGGTTATACTTTGTCATAACCAATCAGTCATTACCTTTGGTAATAATAATAATAATAGAGGGGTCACAGATACGGGCAGATAACTGCACTTACGTTTATTTGGCACAATTCCATACACTGGACTCATAATTTGCATGGATAGGTCAGTCACTCACATTCACGCCACAGTACCGTAAGTTATAAGGGAGAGTTTGTCAACCTGGAGAATTAATCGTTTAGATCTATTAGGCCGGCCTGGAGTGCTCTTGTAGCAACAGGCCCTCACCATTGATCACTTCCTTTACAGGATGTGTTAACTTGTCGCTGGACTTAACAACAATCTCGGGGATTTGCACACACAGACTCGTAGCACTGGTAGGACTGTATGGTCCCTGTTCTTAAGTCCGCGGAGCAGGAGGTTTACTCTCACCCAAGGTCTAAAGTCCACTGACTAAAATGTGGTTTTGAGGCGTGAAATGACCCCTATCGGCTGGCCGGGTACCTTATCTCTACCTGAACAAACGTTTGGGATGGGTTGTGCGGGAGGCCCAACGCAACCCATGACACTTAAATAATATTTTATTTTATTTATTTTTATTCCAAACTATTTCAAACACATTATATTATCTTTCTTTCATTATTTTCACATTTCACTTTCCTCTATGCTCAAATTTCCTTTCCGTCCATCAATCTGTATTTTTTTCGTCTTGTTGTATACGACTAGTGAGGTACAATATTGGTACGCCACTGTTTGTGTAATCTGTGTTCGTATGTATTTAAAGAAGGCATTTATATAGTCGATAGACACAAAAATACATGTGTGGTGGGGAGATATGCTGTGTATTTCCTCAACACAACATATTATATTAGTTTGCCTTATCCAAATTTATATTCAAGTTCCTTCCATCCAGTATCTCGCTAAGAGTGTTCCAGTCCTCACACAAGAGATAGAACACGCAATAATTCTTACCTCATATTCCTCGTATCTTCCACATATCAATGATCAGGCAGCTTAATGACCCATTCGACCATCATGTGTGGTATTATGATAGTTAATAACTTGCCTGATTTATTTTCCCCGGCTTCAATATCTCCTCAGCAGTCACCAGGTGTACACTCACTGAGCCTCGCTTTGTTTCACTAGATCTTCTCTACTCCCCTCCCTTGGTCCACCTCACACGGCGTGCATCACCGCCCGAGTGACTCAGGGTAAACATTATTACGCCATCCTCGTCTCTGACTTTCGCTAAATTTGACAGATCTTCACATAATTGTTGAAGCTTAGGATATATGAGGCAGAGGTAAGGATGAACTGGAATCATGTGATCATCAGCTTATTTCTACTCTCGATCATCACCTGTGTCTCTCCCACGGTGTACCAGGAAGTTCTCTCGTCTTCCCTCTCATTCTCCCTTCTCTCCTTCCCCCTTCTTCGTTTCTTCCTTCTCCCTTCTGTGGCATTTTTCCATTAGTTTGCAACTCAATGGTCAAAGGATTTTCAGTATATACACCTGCTATCACTTGCTCCTTTGTACGTGACGTTTATATGTTTTGAGTTTATGTCGACATTTCTTCTCTGGCCATTCCTTCGTCACACATAGTCTTATGGTAATTCTTTCCCTTGCTAGAGATAAAAGAATATATCTCATACCTCCTTAAGTATTCCTATCAAGGGTTCAAAGTTGGTACGAAGCTGCTTTTGGAATCTGTGTCACTATGAATATGAAGTAGATTTATTTTTTCACTGTTTGAGTCCAGAAATTTATGCCCCGTCGACTCTGAACCCAGAGAACTTATACATGTACAAAATGTCTGAGCAGCACAAGTGGATTTTTTGGATGTGTATGGCTTAAAAGTTGACCTGACACTAATATTTTGGTCGACTGATGTTTTGTGGACGCTATCTCTACACACACACACACACACACACACACACACACACACACACACACACACATGCGAATAAATACAACTTCCACCATCCCATCCATCCTGCCTATGTCACAGTTGGCACACTTTTCTCTGGTGCTTTTTAAACATTCATATTATACACAAAATATCGAATCGAGGGGATTAAATAGGACTTTATATGAGTCAGTTGGTATTAGAACCAAATTTCAGTCCCACCCGATTCGGACTCTTCTCTAATCCGCCTCTCTTTGACATGTGTGGCCTTTCTTGCTATATATCAGGCTCTGGGTATATTCCCCACTCGAGGAATAACTTGTATTTCTCATTTAGTTTACAAGTTTGTTTAATTTTTCTATTCGAGGTGAACTTCGCATTTTTTTTATACTTATAATGTATTAGATAAAAAACAAATATTTCTGGGGCATAGATATAAAAGCAGCTGAAATTATTTATATCCGGTACATTCCAGTTTTTGTAAACATTTTGGTTTATGAAGGTGAATCGCTAAAATCTATATATACGACGGTATATATTAAACCCCGGAAGGACAGGTAATTAGGCCTTATTACCGGCGCTTTACCTGAGTTCTATATGAAAAATGTTTTGACAATATTTTTATTTGTTATTATGAAAGTTTGGTGAATTTTCAAAATTGATTTTATTCATTAGTTATATTACAATTACCTCGATGTTCATGTAATTTCTGATATGAATTCTTTATTTAAGTCTTAGTCGATACATTTTTTCTCTTCATTTAAACGAATCTTACGTAGAAGACTTTATATATGACAAAAACAAGAGCATTATAGTCTAAGAAAAATTTATTTAATAATAATAATAATAATAGTAATAATCCAGGTAGTATTGTGGAAGGTCAGGAACAATATCTCTGCCAACTCACGATCCACTGTTCTTACCAGACGTTCAGTACAGACACTGAATAAACCATCATCTTCCTATGTTTTCTTCTACATATTTATCTATATATATTTCTCCCAGTGATAACTACTTTCAGATTTTAGTAAAACAGAGTTGAGAGTCACTGATACTTGTGTTACTTGTGAATCTGCAGTTGGGTGAAACTCTTGTGCTGTAAACCTCTTTTCTGATGATCCCCGGAGTGTTGGGATAAGTCAGGGTACAGGTGAAGCAGTAGGACCGGGGATGTTCAGGGTGTGATAGATCTTCTTCCTTGTGCAGGACTTTGGAGCTCTTGTGTATGAGTTCTTATTGTGTGGCTGTTTGTTTCTCTGTTGTCCTACCAGCAATCTTCTTATTTACTAACCTAGTGCCATTCGCTTACACTTTACTCCCGGGTGTTGCTTTACGCTACCTGGTGATCATCTTCATAATCATCATATGTTTTTCGTCGACACCTCGACACCAAAACCTACCGCGACTCCAAGGTGATATATCGGTGCAGAGACAGAGTTAAGTTATGTCTTGAGGTGTATATCGTTGAGGTAGACATGTTATGCGTGTTCCAGGGACCCAGCACACTTCCCTGAGGAACGCTGGCCGCAACCCTTAGTGTAAGACCCTGAAGGTAGTCTGAGGGTCTTGGCGCCCGACCCGATCAGCGGCACCAGGGATATTCAATGCTACAACACAGTTAATTTGGAGTTCTGAAGCACCGGTGAGGTTCAGCCGGTGGTAGACTACAGAGTGACCAGAAAACCAAACCGTCTGACATACAGAAGCCAGTTTTCATAAGAGAGCTTTGTCATCAGTTGGAATAGTAATTGTTCCAAAATTCTGCCAGTGAACGACAGCATCGAAACTGGTCTGTAATAACTGAATTCCACTCGGCTCTTTCTTTTGTTATTTTGTGGATAGAAACATCAGTTTATTTCCACTGAGCGGAACATTTACATTGTACTGTTCAGGGCAGGTTGGGAAAACTGAAGCGAATGCTTGTCTAGTTGGTCCTCACACTTTTTTATCTCTCTCTCTTCGGGCCTATTTTTTATTTTTTATACAGGTATTAGCCCACCCAGGCACAGGTTACTGACCCACATCGGGGCTTTGGGGGCGAAAATTTAATAATAATAATAGTTCATAGTAAATAAAATTTATAATAAAAAATACAAAATTAAAAATAAAATAATAATAGCAACACTGATAATAATAATAATAATAATAATAATAATAATAATAATAATCATAATAATAATAATAATAATAATAATAATAATAATAATAATAGCAATAATAATAATAATAATAATAATAATAATAATAATAATAATAATAATAATACAGAACCATAAAGAAATACAAAAATTAAAAAAGATCAATAGTAAGAAACAATATATGTATGAGTGTTGTCAATGGTAAGAGAAACAATTGAGACCCTGCAATTGTGTGTAAATGAGGCAGAAAGTCAGATCAGCAACCTGGGACTTGATCACAATTTTCGTGATGCCATAAGGCAGCAGGGTCTACCATTAGACAACACATTATGCTTCCAATAACTTCCCAGGCAGTATTACCCCCTCTTTGATAGCTGCCTCTTACCTTACTACCTGTCCACCTTTTCCACATTAACAAACAAAGATCTTGTCTAACCTATAACCAAGCCCACGTCACACAGAATACCAAAACACGAATTACGTAAGAAAATTATGAATCCTATTTAAAAACTCTTCTCTGCATAGAACAAATAAAACGCATCAAAGTTTAATTAAAAAAGTAGCAACAGCGCGCTACTGGTTCGTTCCGTAATAAAAACCTGGCACATAAAACTCCGCTAACATTGTTTCAGTTCATATATAAAACTAATTCATTAATCTGTTCTGTCAATACAGAAAAGAAACAATGTATTACTGGTAATACAAATACACATCATTAATACTTGAGCTCGATCTATAGTCTGGGGTTATATCACGGGTTGGCATGATGCGTGTGTCTTGGGAGGGGGGTAACAAAGTGCATAAAATTAGAGCCCTTTAATATGACTCGTTAAGCATATATGGTTTTAAATATACGGTAGACTAAACTTACACTCAACGCTGTAAATATGGTAACGGGTTATCACACAACTATAACTCGTGCAAAATGAGTCTCCTACGTGTTACATTTCCCTCTAATGAGATGTCAGTGTTAATGACACGTTCAAATGCATCCTGAAATATGTTACGATTCCTCAAGTTTTGCATTGTGATAAATTGATTTTAAATTGTTTTATGAAAGTTGTCCATATATATATATATATATATATATATATATATATATATATATATATATATATATATATATATATATATATATATATATATATATATATATATATATATATATATATACTGTATATATATATATATATATATATATTACACACGAGTATATAACTTCATGGAGTTGCTCAGGGAATTAACATGTCGAAACGAATGCACTAAATCTGGTTTAACCTGAGTGTTTCACAGCAATATCAACATGTAAATTAGAGCAGCAAACTCCTACACGGTAATTCTCGTGTTGTCTTTTGGGTGTAGGAGAGGCGTCCGGAACACATTATATATACAAACACAAATGTAGAGATGAGTTTTAGGATTATGTTCCAACTCGACAATAACACTAGACTGTTTAACAAGTTAGACAATTTCATTATCCCATCCGGATGTAATATATATATAGTGCGTTAAAGGATTAGTTATATATTTCTCCTCTTGATGAATACGTACATGAATAGACTCTACATATTCATAGAGGTCATTTAATGCTTGTATAAAGAATTAATTTCATAATAATAGAAGGATTACAAGAATGAAATAATTCTGGTAAAGCTTCAATTGTTAGCATTAAAATAATGTACTACAATAGATTAAGCTTCAGATTTATTTATTCAAATTATATAGTACTGGACGTAGATAAATGAAACAACTAAATTAGAGTGAAATGTACTCAATGGTCACTTACCACAGCGCACTGGCCGAGTGCTGTGAGGTATGTTGAGTGAAAGGCAGCCGGCACTCAGAACAACTCTACCCACCCAGTGAGTGATCAACACTTACTCTTGGTAACAGTTCACAATATGTTGTTGCCGAGAATAATGCTGCAGTTTAATATATCATAGATCTGAGTCCTGTATTGTTATTGTAAGACAACATCAGGTGGTATGTTTCTCCCACAGTTTGTTTACCTAAGATTAATGTTCACGAGAGACCAGAGGTGCCAAGTAGGTGGTGGATCTCTGCCTCAATTAGCTCAGAGAGAAACATTGGTCATAATGAGTTGAGAAGATCCAATTATTACCATCACCAGATGAGAGAATATACTATGTTACCTCACCATCACGTGCAGGTGAAACACCGCCACACAACACTTTATCATTATTTGATGTATTTGTGAATTATATACAGTACTTGTATTTTCTCAACATCACTAACATCTATAAAAAATATAATTAAATTTCATTTCACATCGAAATAGACGATTACTTACACTGTTTAGTTAATTATTAAGTTTAAAAATATAAGCAATGCAAAGTCGTACACATTCACATACACAAAAACACACAACCACACAGGAGGGTTGACGTGGTCCAGTGTTCCATGAGGGAGGGGGTTTGCTTAAGTTTCAGATCCACCAATCCCGAGTCTCAAGGAACCTGACTGATGCTCTTAACTGAGTGACAGTCACACTCCGCCAGTCAGAAAAGTGAAGGACAGCTACTACTCGGACGGAGGCAAGTGAAGGCCATGCAGGAAACATGGACCAGGAGTGTACGTGTGTGTGTGTGTGTGTGTGTGTGTGTTAACATATTAAAGAAATTTCGAAGAGAAGAACGTTCACCTTACTGGACACCTTACCATGGCGGCCACTTAGGTGAGAATCCGAGGTCTTCTTTCAACATATTCTCCAAAATTGAGATCGTGAAATCCTCCTGAATTCCACGAGAGAACACATTCACTTTTCCGGTTCAATTTGGCAAAAGTTTTCTTGACGTACATTTGCAATTTAATCTTCTTGATGCAGTTCACGTGTGTGCTCTTTCAGGCTACAAGAAACTCCCAGAACAGAAATGTAAACGATTTCATTCATTATTTTTTCTCGTATATTAAGCCCTCGAGTACAATGATAATCTCGTGAGTACTACTAAGTCGTCTTACTGTACTAGGGGGATCGGACGATGAATTTAACGGGAAGACATTGTACTTGCGGGATTAAATCATTAAGCTTATGGGGTTAATTCATTGTTCTTAAGGTGTTTGTTTACATTACTTAATGATTTAATTGGTGTCATTCAAGGAGTAAAGATTATACTATTGGAATTAAAGGTTCATGAAGGACCCCGTAACTTATGCAAGATTTACAACGAACAGAAGAAGATAAAACAAATTCTATATCAATCATTTTTTAATATAAGACAAAATGTTCGTATCAAGCCATTACATAATTAAAGAGTTCATTTCCACCTTGGAGTCACTACATATTGCATCAAATCCCTTGAATCACCTCCACCACATAGGCAAGACATACGCCTATCAGAACACCCACCAGCCTATACGCAACACCTATCATGAATCTACCCATCACCCTTCACTAACCCAGCCTGCAACACACACACACACACACATGGTGATATACGAGACATATACTGGCCTAGTTCACACAGCCATCCTGTATATCAGCGGTGTCATTGAGCTTAACAGCCAGCACCCCGCATCTAGAGGAATATATATGTGTGGACTGGCAGCCATAACAGCCTCACAGCAAACACCGCTCGCTGTTCTCAGGCGCTACGACGACAATTTGTGAATCGTCTCTCATAGCGGTAAATTTTCGGCGTGTAGGGATGTCGAAGTGTTGGATCTACGACACGAGCCGTTTTTAGCTCACCCTAGATACGGTTGTGTATAAGTAGCTCGGGTGTGGGGTTTATGTAATTTTGTTTAAGGTTTACTGTTGTAGGTGAAGGTTTAATGTGTTTTAGGATTGTATGAAGGGTATTGTACTTACCTTAACGGGTTTTAAGGTTTGGATAAGGGATTTCATAATTTGGTTAAGGGACATACAGGATTAGAGTTTAAGGGCAGGATAAAGGTTTTGTATTTACTGTGAATCAAGATCAGGGTTTCCTAATTACGTTAAAGGAAACTACTAGGTTAGATACGAGGCGCTGTACCGGCACTTAACTTAAGCAGCAACTCTATTTTAATTATTTCTCTTAATAGCGAGTTAATGACTATATTAAGGACGCTAATAATAATAATAATGATGACAAGAATATGTTTGTTTGTTTGTGTGGTTGTTTGAAGTTTTGAAGACAGATAACAGAATTGCACCCCAGAAACGTAACGAAGGTGAAATTGTTGGGGAGACGGACATAGGGTATGATAATGTACTGGACAACGACGGGTACCACAGCTAATAATAATAATAATGATGATGATGATGATGATGATGATGATGATGATGATAACAAAAGCTGATACACTGCTCAGGCACCACTAGCTTCTCGTCGTCTGCCTCGTAGATCCAGTGATATATGAATTCAGTCATTTTACATTCAATATTGCTCAAAGGACACACAAGCCTCATTTCCAGAATTTGATTAGTAATATTTCCTCGTCTGTCAGGGTCGTGACTTTCTGGAGAGCACACTGCGTTGTTTCCACGTTTAATCGACGCCGAACGTACTTGTTGAGGTTAATTGATATATATATATATATTCAGAGATGGTACTCACATTGTACAATCGTCTTGGTGTGCGGAAGGAGAGGGAGCCTGAGCTGGTTGATCAGAGAGAAACACGTTGTTGGCAAGTGTTTTGCAGCCCCGCGTCTCCCACCCTCTTGATTGGATTTTGTCTTTTACCCAGGAGAGCATTGTCAAATCCATGTCCACATTGTTGAACCCCTGCAGACCTCCCCACACAACAGTTTTCGAGGAGTGGGACGGAAGCCTGATGGAGAGAGAGAGAGAGAGAGAGAGAGAGAGAGAGAGAGAGAGAGAGAGAGAGAGAGAGGACACGAGTAAAATTTCAGGACATAAAATCCATAAATAAATTTTATAGGGGAAATTATACCATGTTTTGATGGCGTGGTCTGTGTGTTTGACCAAGAGACTGAGGAAATGCATTTTACAGCAGTTTCAAATTGGAAATATTTATACATTTACGTACATTATTGTTGTTATTTTTTAGGAGTTGATACAACGTTTGTTTCCACTCTAAAATATTATTAAGAAATGAGAAAGATTTTCCTATCATTAAATGTTGGAGTACTTTTTTTATCATCAACTATTCTGCTCTTACCCTTCACAGTCGTCTTCCTGACAATGTCTGGCTGTTAATATTCTAAGAGGTCATATCAGGGGTTGAGAGTTGACACAACGCTGTTGCTGAAGCGTGTGTGTGTGTGTGTGTGTGTGTGTGTGTGTGTTTGCTTTTATTACGGAGCTAGATAGTAAGTGCTTTAGAAAAACAGTAACACTAAACATTAAAACATTAAATTATAAATTGCGAAAATTTACTACATTTAGCAATACATAAATTAAACATTAATAGTAGCAGAAGCTGAGAATATAATACCAAAGATGAATAGAAACCAACAAGAACATTACACATGGGTCAGAAACAAGTTGTAGTAGAGGTGTCGTGGGTGCCCAGTGCTGGCTGGACTATTGTAGGTGAGGAGCGACTCCGCCGTGACCCTTGTCTCTCCTCCACGATAGTAACTTGTTTAGGCGATTATGATGCAGCTGTTAACAAAGAAATATGTATAAAGAAGTGGAAGTGACAGAACTGCCGGACCTCAAGCTGACCATTTAGCCTGGGCTTGGTATGAGAAATGAAAGAGCTATAATAAAAACGTTATCCTATAATGTAGAGGCTGGATGGTGGTAGGGAGATTGAGAGCCCAGAAAGAAGATGAAATAATAGAGTGAAGACGCGTTATAAGTGAGTAAGGTTGACATCCATGAAGCAGCAGTGTGCGTGAGTGGCTTGGTAACATGACGCCCAGTGATTTCCAGGGTTGGACGTGATGCTTCTGCCGGGTGATACTGAGTTGTGTGAAGAGCGAGAGATAAACAAGACAAATAATACAGGTCATAATTGTAGAAGAGAAAGAGAGTAACGAAGGGAGAGTCTGTGTATATGGTTCTCAGCTCTGCCATCTTGCTTTATAACGGGAGGGAGTGAAAATATCTCTTCACAAAGTATAACATCTGACAGGCAGTAAAGAACACTACTTTGTTTTGCGATGATATTACTGCCTCTCGCTCTTAATATTTCTTGGTTCTGGACGGAGTTTCCCCTATACATTCTCCTTCTGCAATGGAATTTCCTATTATATGTCCGCAAGTCCATGAAATATTTGAAGCGGGGAGGACGTAAAGTTTCAGAGTTTGTGTTGTTTATCATATAGTGTGGGGAGCTGTGGGCTGACGTACTTTGTCTGTGTACATTAGCTTAAATAATAATAATAATAATAATAATAATAATAATAATAATAATAATAATAATAGTATTTTATGTCCGTCAATGCGTGAAATTTTTCATGGTATAAAAAATTCTCATATGTCATATTAAAACACAGTGTGGGAGGAACAGCTTCTACAATACATATAAATCACACTCTGGGGTGCTCGCACGCCTGCAGTTATAGGTCGCGAGGGTCGTTGCGCTGGACAAATAGTGTCGGTGTGACAGTACATGAACTAATGTTACCGCGCCAGGAATTTCTCTGAAGCAGTTATTCTCAGGGGATCATATATCACTGCCGGGAAAATCCTCACTTCTGATTATTCTTGTTTATGCTAATGTTTACATCAATGAGGTTAGAATATAAGGACAGATATAGTGTTCTGCTTCCCAAACACTTTGAGAATGTTTCCTACAAATAGTTTTATCAGAATGTGAGTGCGGTGCCAACCCGTCTAGTACTCTTGGTCGGGATGGGTCAAATATTACAGCCAAAGAGTCAAAGACCACCTAGTTAGCTTTGCTCTGTCCCCCCTCACACTTTTATTATTTTTTTCATTCTGACTTGGATGAAGATTGGTGTACGAGTCATGGATATTTTCGTCAGCTGTCGTCATGGGAACAGACTTTTTTATTGTGGAACTTGATGAGTCGTCAGCTGTGAGTGAGCTTGCTTTTATATCAATCAACAAATGTCTGTTAAAAGGTCAGGTTAAGAGTTCAAAGGTGTGTGTGTATGTGGGTTAAGAGTTCAAAGGTGTGTGTGTGTGTGGGCGGATGGGTGTGTGTGTGTGTGTGTGTGGGCGGATGGGTGTGTGTGTGTGTGTGTGGGCGGATGGGTGTGTGGGTGGGTGTGGGCGGATGGGTGTGTGGGTGGGTGTGCAGGGGTGTTTAAATTCCAAATATAAGAGAAAATTATATTTCGCTCGAAATATTCTTAGGTAAGAGGGAGAGATGAAATGTCTCCACCCCAACATACAACTTCCTGGCTTAACGACTCGTGGCATGTTTAATACAGCTGAGGTAAAGCAGTAAGAGTGATGGACGACACACACTCTTCTGGTTCCCGTCAACTGTGTTAAGGCGGGACAACTCTTGAAGAACTGGCCAACAGTGACCCTTTGCCTGTATTTATTTTATCATTAGTTTCGTTTTTTATCACAATTCAGCCAGTTATGTTAGGTTAATTTTGGTTAGGTTTGGTTAAGTTACTGTAGTTTAGGTTCTTCCTTATATCTTCAGTTACGTGGAATATTCATTGTTTGGAACTGTGAATCTTAACCCACATCTTTAGGAAACGTGATCTTACCGCATTGCGTAGAAGTCTGACCTAAACCTTATGCGCTTTACGTCTGAAGCTCCTCTTAAGATAATTCTGTTTAGCTACAAGCAACATTAAAACGACCCCCTTAAGAGTTTCTTCAAATTGAATACACACACACCACACACACACACACACACACACACACACACACACACACACACACACACACACACACACACACACACACACACACACACACAGAACAAAAAAGACTGTCTCCCTCCAAGTGGAATACGTAATGAACGATCTGTCGAAAACAACTTAAAAAAGAGTATGAACAGAAGCAAATATTACTTCCTGGTTAATTTTAATTCCTTGTATGCCTAATCTTACGTTGAGGATATCGACCTAGACGTGTTTGTTCCGCTGTATCAAGAAGTACAGTTTAGTTTTTAATCCGTTACACCAATAGTAAGAATAACTATTTTGCAAAGAGAACTAAGTAATACAGGTTTCTCAACTTCAGTTCACTAAGTATCATACTCAATTCTCTTTATAAAACTTAAGGAGAATCTCAAAGGCGAGGCAGTAAAAGCAAGGATTGATGAATAAAGTTAAACCCGAGAGATAGGGAGAGGGGGGGGTAAGTGTTAGTTCCTAGTGAACGAGGTTCTTTAATTACTTCTTTATGTAGTCATGTAGTCTTCAGTCCCACCTACACTCACCCTTATTCTGTTGTCTTACTCTTCTTCCATCCCATTCCATCCTTTTCCCCCTTTCCCGCTTTCCCTCTTTCTCGTACTTCCCCCCTCCTCCTACCTACCTTAATCCCCCCTTCACCTTCCGTTGCCTTCCAAAACCCTCTTCCTCTCCCTAACCTCCCATCCTTCCCTCTCCATGGCTTCCTGTCTCATCCTTTCCACCTTCAAAACTTTTCACTGCTCTCTCGTATCCTTTCCTTTCTCCAGTTACCTTCCCTTTCCCCCTACCTTTCCTTCTATTCATCTTCTCTTCTCATATTTCCCTTCCCTTCTCCCTGCTCTCTCTTCTCCTACTCCTCCTCCCTTGTCTCTCCCTCTGCCCTCAGCGTTTGGGTCCAAACTCTACAATGGCAACATTGATCTTCCTCCGTCACTGCAAATGCATCCGCTCAAGAGTGCAGCCGACAATTAGCCTCACTTTATAATAGACTTTATGTGCTTATGTGGGTGTTGTATATTGTCTTTAGGGACACAAATGGACGAAAAAAAAATCTTGGAGAGAAAACATATCATAGTGGTTTGCCCAGTGTTGCCAAATGCTGAGGTAAAACGTAGCTCTGGGTGTAAAAACTTTAAGAATAATTTAGATTCCTTACTACTATATATATACATAATCAAGCACTGATTACTTTCTTCTGTTCTTAAGCAGGATTATCACACCTCTTTCTCTTTTCTTTCTTTTTTGCTTTCTCTCTTTCTCTTTCTCTTTCTTTCTCCCTTTCTCCTTTTCTCTCACCTTTCCTCCCAGCGCTGAACTCTTCTACATCCACAAAGGTACTTTCATAGTTCTTTCTATATGACCAGTAACATTAAGCACACATTTCCCGTGAATCCACTGTTGGATTGCTCAACAGTTGTACCTCACCTTTTAACCCTTCGCGCCAACGAAAGGCTTCTCACGTGCAAGTTTCCTGCGGTATTGAGATACTTTCAGTGACCCTTTCTTTACCCCTAAGCGTTTGACTTAAGATACTTCCAGGGTCGCCACCTTCCCCCTAAACGTTTCCCTCAGGATACGTTTAAGGTTACTTCCGTACCTGCCCCTAAATGTTTGACCCAAATTCGAAAAAAAAACCTCAATCAACCGAACCGCCTCACCATTCCCTGCCACCGCCTCCTCCTCCTCCGAGGCGACCCAATACATCATATCGAGAGTCTAACTAAGGCGACATCGCGTCCACAGAATGGCTCTTAATAACCCACCTCACCCTGGGTTATCGTCGCCTGGTCTGCTCTCCTTTGTTATGCTGACGACCGAGTGGGAAAACCGAGTAAACACATACATCTTGCCCTCTCTCCCCCTCCTCCTCTCTCCCTTCTCTCTCTCTCCTCTCTCTCTCTCTCCAAGTCTCACTCAGCTTTGCGTCGACCCAGGGAAAACCCGAGGGCCGAAGAGAGGTTACTTAAGGCTCTGCCACAATGGAGTTTTTAAAAAAGAGAACTCCAGCAAACATTAAGATTGGTTAATGCTAGGAAGAGGGAAAAAAGAAGATAATGCAAATTTGATGCATTTTCTCAATTTGCATTCGTAGTGCACCTTTGTCCAGACCACTGTGGGGAGGGGGGGGGGGTTACAAGGGCTTTTTATATATTTAAATCACTACTACTTATTATTATTATTATTATTATTATTATTATTATTATTATTATTATTATTATTATTATTATTATTGTTGTTGTTGTTGTTGCAATCTTTATTATCATTAATTCTCTCCTTGATATAATCTTATAATAGGTGTTACGGTTCCTATTATAAATTTTACTCTCAATAAAAATTTCATTAGAAAATTTAACCTTGAAACTTCAGTTTCTTAACCAAAGTTTTGTGTTACTGAACGAGTCATGAAAATTTCAAAGGTTTGAAGATGGGAAGGTGACGAAAACAGAAAAGATGTTGGAGTAAAGGGAAGTGAAGGAATAAACAACAGAAGTGGTTCATCGTCCTTGTCTGGTGATGGTATTGTCTTTAATTATACTCTACTACATGTATCTGTTAACGTGTTGGCCTCAATAATGATGCTCAACAAGACAGGGACTCATTTATGGATTTATAAGGGAAAACTGTCATATTTAAGCGTGGCGCGAAAGATCCATAATGCCAACCTTTACGGGCCCCTTGTTGGCTACTGTCCGAGTTATCTTATGTGATACAAGGAGAACTGTTCCGTATGCGCCATAACATCTCAGACAAGTCCAATATTTTGAGGAAAATATACTATGGTTTTTTTCTCGTCCTTGGTAAGGGATCATGGAAAGGTCAAAGTCATTACAAAATAAATGTTGTGCACGCCTCCTCCCGTCCACCATGAACACGACCTTACTGTGAGTCTGTCAGTCGTCCTCCAGCACATAGATGCGACAACAAGCATCGTCATCAAAATTCAGGTGGTGGTTCTAACTTCATGAAGTCATGTTAATCACTGCCGGGGCCCTAATGACTGCACGGAAGTTAAAAGCGGCAGTGCCCTTCTATGACTGCCAATGTGGGGACGGAGGGCGGGCGTCACCCAGGGTAACTACTGCTCTTTGCCTCTCATAGTCCGGTACCTACACGGTCTTCCTGTAATGACAAACGAACTGAACTAACGGGAAGAGTGTCAATTACTACTGTCGCATTCAAGTTCTTATTTACAGTTTCATACAAAATGTTTTATTGTTCCACTACACACACACTCTCTCTCTCTCTCTCTCTCTCTCTCTCTCTCTCTCTCTCTCTCTCTCTCTCTCTCTCTCCAAGGTATCTAGGTGATGGATGAAGAGAAGGAGAAGGAAGAAGAGGAGGAGAGGACAGACAAACACGAGGAGTTAATGGAATAACTTAGTGAAACTGATATTTCTGTCTAGTGTCATAGTGAGGGTGGACAGTGACATAGTGAGGGTGGACAGTGTCATAGTGAGGGGTGGACAGTGTCATAGTGAGGGTGGACAGTGTCATAGTGAGGGTGGACAGTGTCATAGTGAGGGTAGTGAGGGGTGGACAGTGTGTCATAGTGAGGGGTGGACAGGTCAGTAGTGAGTGAGGGTGGACAGTGTCAGTCAGTGGACAGTCAGTGTAGTGAGGGTGGAGTGGTGAGGGTGTCATAGTGAGGGTGGACAGTGTCATAGTGAGGGTGACAGTGTCATAGTGAGGGGTGGACAGTGTCATAGTGAGGGGTGGACAGTCATAGTGAGGGTGGACAGTGTCATAGTGAGGGGTGGACAGTGTCATAGTGAGGGTGGACAGTGTCATAGTGAGGGTGGACAGTGTCATAGTGAGGGTGAGTGAGGTGGACAGTGAGGGTGACAGTGTCATAGTGAGGGTGGACAGTGTCAGTGTCACAGTGTCATAGTGAGGGTGGGACAGTGTCATAGTGAGGGTGGACAGTGTCACATGGACAGTGGGTGAGGTGACAGTGTCATATAGTCAGTGAGGGTGGACAGTGTCATAGTGAGGGTGGACAGTGTCATAATGAGGGGTGACAGTGTCATAGTGAGGGTGGACAGTGAGGGTGGACAGTGTCATAGTGAGGGTGGACAGTCATGTCATAGTCAGGGTGATGCAGTGTCAGGGTGGACAGGTCAGTGAGGGTGGACAGTGTCATAGTGAGGGTGACAGTGTCATAGTGAGGTCAGGTGGACAGTGTCATAGTGGGTGGACAGTGTCAGTGTGGACAGTGTCACAGTGAGGGTGTGGACAGTGTCAGTGAGGGTGGACAGTGGTGAGGGTGACAGTGTCATAGTGAGGTGGACAGTGTCATAGTGAGGGTGGACAGTGTCATAGTGAGGGGTGGACAGTGTCATGTAGGGGTGGACAGTGTCATAGTGAGGGGTGGACAGTGTCACAGTGGTGACAGTGTCTGTGTGAGGGTGAGGTGGACAGTGTCACAGTGTCATAGTGAGGGTGGACAGGACAGTGAGGGGTGAGTGTCATAGTGAGGGGTGGACAGTGTCATAGTGAGGGTGGACAGTGTCATAGTGAGGGTGGACAGTGTCATAGTGAGGGGTGGACAGTGTCATAGTGAGGGTGGACAGTGTCATAGTGAGGGTGGACAGTGTCATAGTGAGGGGTGGACAGTGTCATAGTGAGGGGTGGACAGTGTCATAGTGAGGGTGGACAGTGTCGTGGCACCTTCAGGGACACACAGCTGAGTATCCCGTTGTATCCACGTCTTGCTGTACGGGGGAGGTGGGCGGTAGCTTCCCCCTAGACCTTGTTAAAGTCCAGTGTGTCGTCCCAGGAGAAAGCTTTTGCCTGTTAGGGAAAGACTACGGGCTGTAACACTAGAATAAACTCGAATTAGAAATCTTTGTCCAATTGTTCAATATAACTTTCACCTAATCTAGATTAAGTATGGTACCTTTATGGTCAATTACGCTCGGGAATAATGGCGAAAAGTCCTCCGAAAACAGCAGTAAAGGTAAAATATTGTCGGTGTAATCCGTCACCGAACACGACAGACACTTAACGTAACTTTTTTATGTTCCTCTCCGAGTTATCTTAAATAAGGAACATATAAACACGAGACGTCCGTTCTGTCATTCCCAAAAGACAGGAGAAGGATACAGTGACTGCTGCGCCAAGTGACAGGATGCAAAGTTGATTCCCAAATGATAAGGGGAAGACACACTCACACACACAAACAAAGGAACGTATTTTAAATAGAGTATGTAAATCGTATTCCCAAATGACAGGGGAGAACTCAAAACAAACGTTGAGGCACCTTTCGTATTACCATATCGAAAATTGTGCAGGTAGCTGGTTAGGTTAGGTTAAGTTAGGTTAGGTTAGGTTAGGTTAGGTTAGGTTAGGTTACGTAAGTTAGGTCAATTTAAGATATGTTAGGTCAGTTTAGGTTGGGTTAGAAGTCCTCCAAGCCGTTAATGTCCTGATGTCGTAATGTTATCCTTTGATATAACAAGTGGCTAAAGTTATGATATATGGAACTTTATAACGACAAGGTTGAAATACCAATAACTCACAGCGGAATTTAGTTCTTAGCTCCAAATTGTTATGACCCCTACATGACAAGGATATCTTTTGTTTATATTTTACTCTTGAATGGCAGATTGACATACACTAATGGGTTTCTGCTTCAACATTTGTATACTTTTGAGAGTCAGGTATGTGGGAGTCAGGCAGGTACAGTACACTTCCGTCATTCCGCCTTACTAAAAGCTCAGAAGAGGTGACAGGTTACTTGAGGGACGGAACCAATCATTAATTCTCAATCACGGAAAAGATGCAAAAGATCGGCATGAAATGAGAGGTCCTTCAGGAAGAAAAATGAAGGGAAACTTAACAAGAAATAAGATGTTCATTAGTAAGAGTAAAGATGGGAAAGAAAACAAGAAATGAGAGGTCCATCTTTACTCTCAATGGCACGAAATTAAACTCAACCACTGATAAGTATTAATCCCTCAGGTGATACTTGTAAACTATTCTCGAGTGTCCAGAGGAAAGACAGGGTAGATTGGGTCGGCGTGTACAATATAAACTTTATACTCGTATGACATGACGAATTTATTGAAGAGAGCACTACAAGTTTTCTGGTGTGTGTGTGTGTGTGTGTGTGTGTGTGTGTGTGTGTGTGTGTGTGTGTGTGTGTGTGTGTGTGTGTGTGTGTGTGTGTGTGTGTGTGTGTGTGTGTGTGTGTGTCCAGTATATTGCTTCCTGTATTTCGTGTTTTGTTGAGGTGCTCCGTCCGTCTTATATATATATATATATATCTCCCCTTTACTTATCTCTTTCTCTCTCGAGCTGGTTGTCTCTTTAGGTCTCTCTGGATCTCTGTCTTTTTGTTTACCTTCCATTCCATGTCCTTATGTGTCTGTCTGTCTATCTGTTTGTCTTTCGTTATGCTATCATTCTGTTTTCTTCATATCTGTGTCTGTCTGTGTATATTTGTTTGTTCATCTCATTGTTTGTCTATCCATCTATTTAGCATAACATGTCACTGTCTATCTTTTTAACTTTCGTTACATGTTTCTGTCTGTCTTTCTGTCTCTCATTGGTCAGCTCTGTCTCAAAAATTCTGAGATAACTTTTGTTTAGTTTCTTATAAGACGCTTAGCTGTAATTTTCAAATATAATTGACCTTGAGAATGTAATTTTCACATGTAAATGAATGTATGGCTGTAAAGCGAATCTGAATGTAACTTTCTAACGTAACACTCTAAGGTCCCGTGTCCACTTGAGAGTAAAGTGCTGTCGACAGCGCTACTATCAAGTGGACATGGCTCTGAGAGTAACTGTCAGATAGTTTGAGTTTACTGTCGGACAGCTACTCTCTGCTAGTTTGCTATCGTGTGGACACATGGTAGCCCGCAACTGTCACGTCAACTCTCAGCTATACGAACCAGGTTCGCAGTCTGACAGAGGTGAAGCATGGCGCTCTGGACTCAGGAGAAGACTTTTCAGTTGATATCCTTGTATGATGAGAATCCTAATTTGTGGGATCACAAGAGAGAAGACTATCACAACAGAGAGAAGAAATCCCAAGTCATGTCCTCTACCACCCCATTGCTATAAACTGACTGAGAGTCACTATAAAGTGTAGCTCTAGTCAGGTGGACACACCACTGAGAGTTCTCTCCGACAGTTACTGTCGGGAAGACTCTCGACAGCTGAAACTCGCAGAAGTTTGCTCTCATGAGGATACATAGGTGAGAGAACTATCGACAGTAACTATGGAGAGTCTGCTCTCAAGGAAGATAATAAAAATGTTCACTTGAAACGCTCGTTGATTGTGAACTTAATTTGTGTTTTAGGGATATTTTACGATTTGGGATTTTTTCACCAATAACTTCACGAAAATATATAAAATTTGACGGTTTAGGGAGATAATTTTCAGCTTTAATAAAGTCGGCCGAACAGGTTCATGAATGCCCTTAATTTAATTTCATTGTCTGATTAACGTGGTCGGATTTAATTCCATGATATCACTTACCCGTCAATTTAACTTCGGGATTTCGTAAAAAAAAAAAAAAAAAAAGTGCTTGGAATTATTCATTTTAAATATCGAAGATTATCACACGGTGGCCTCGGACTGTCGAGAGACTGGATGTGAGAGAGAGAATAGTGGATAGATCCTCACATTATATTGTCATTCTTTTGTCCTATACAACAGTAAGTAAGTATTCTTGTCACATCAGAGGTAAATACTCAGTTATGCTGCCGCCAATTTATCCAATAATCAAGCTGACGTTTTCTTACACATATCTCCGTTGATGTTAACTTACTCGGCGTGTGAGTATCAGAAAACTTGTATTCTGAAGCTCCATACATTAATATAATAAATTAAATAGAGTTAAAAAGACGTTCATTTGTAAAAAGTTTCAACAGTGTAGTGAAGAAAACACGAGAGCAATTGGTTTACTGGCTAGGAGTACACCTGGGCTTAAATAAGGCGTGGAACAATTGCTTGAATTTCTCCAGAGAATTAGAGCAGAAAGGTGAAAGCAGAATAAAAGCGAGAGAAGATATTAAACAGCGAGGAAAGGATAAGTGGTGGAGGTAAGGTGCAGGGTGGCCGGTAAGGTGTGTGTGGCTTTACTCTGGATTTTATCAAGGGGAGGGTAAGAAGGACTCCGGCGCACCTACCTAAATGTGGAGGCAGTATTGTGTGTGGTGGGCGGACGTGGTGTGTGTAAAGTGTAGGCGACTGGGAGCAGAGAGACGGCGATGAGACAGGAAGAGATTCTTAAGGTTCTCTTTAGTGTTCATATCATGGGTTCAGAGTTGGAGGATCATGTCGTTTTGGAATGTGTGTGGGGGGGGTGAGGCTTAAGATAATCTAGAGACTAATAGATAGCCAGTCAGATACATAGACTCATATATGGACAGATACATAAACAGCGAGACATAAAGATATCTGAACAATAATCTACAAAGGTTTATAGGAAATCAGTTCACTATAGATAATGCAAACAGTCAGGATGGTTGATAAAATCAGTTCGATAGATATGTAAACATTTAGTGCGATTGATATACAGATTATCACAGAAGTAAACAAAAAGATAGGCGTAATTTTATCCTGAAGAAATAAATCATCGCACAGTCAAAAACTCGTCATAAACATTGAATGGTTTTCCATAATGCCGCCAGGAGAACCTCTACTATGAGACGAGGAAAAACACAGTAAAACTCCAGCTTGTAAATATTGTTGAGCGCCTTAGCAGCCCGGCTGATAACACTATTAATTCTCCTCTCGCGCATAAAGTTGGCCATTTTTCTCTCTCTCTACGGTGTTTATGGAGTTAAAAATGCAACGCAGGATAACAAATCAGCATGACCAAAGAGGAGGAGGAGGAGGAGGAGCCAGAATGAGAGCCACAGAACCCCAGGAGGAAAGCCGCCACAGAGAGCCATGACTTGCTGTGGTTACTGAGAACTCGTTCCCGTATTGTAGTCACAGTTTACGGCCACAGTCTCTCAGCTCAGAGGGGGCGTTAAGGGGGGTTCACCCTGGATTTGTTAATGGGTTGAATGGAGAGGTGTTTATTGTGCTGGGATATTCACTTTAATTCTTTAAAACTT
Source organism: Homarus americanus (assembly GCF_018991925.1). Lineage (NCBI taxonomy): Eukaryota > Metazoa > Arthropoda > Malacostraca > Decapoda > Nephropidae > Homarus > Homarus americanus. Next base: position 9,112,881 of record NW_024732440.1, on the reverse strand, counting down.
GTGGGAATTGGTAGTATAGTGTAAGCGAGGGGGGTAGGGGAGTGCTGTTGTTGTCTACGTCTCAGCTACAAGGAGGAGCACGACTGAACATGGCACAGTACTACAGCTGAATCTTTAGACCAAGCACATGTGTGTATATGTTACGTTTTTTTATGCGAAATCCGTTATTTTGCAAAATTCCCGGCATGCATATTGGTAATTTTGCGAAATAACTTACAAACTGACTAACCAAAGTTAAAACAAAGAACAGGACCACTTAACTGTGTATCAATCAACACGAGCCATCCTAACCTAACCTAACCTAACCTAACCTAACCTAACCTGACTTAACCTAATCTAAACTAGCCTCTCACTTAACCTAACCATAAGGTTAGGTTAGTTTAGGTTGTCTGTTTGTAAGTTATCTCGCAAAATTACCAATATGCATGCCGGGAATTTTGCAAAATAACAGATTTCGCCAAAAAAAAGTAACATATCTATAATATTGTTGAACTACAGAGAAACTATTAAGTAAGAGCAGGAAACAATCATATTCTTCAGGTCACTACATAATTGTTTGGGGGTATGTGTCGGGTCACAGTCCTGTTTATTGGTGCTTGGTCCTACTAAATATTAAACTTGCCCAAACGTAAAAATAAAGTTATACTGTCATGGTCAAAATCGTGTGATAATTTTGAAGTTATATAAACAGTTCAAAGGTGCGAACTTTTAAGTGAGAATTGTGGAATACAATCATAAACTATTCATGTAACGTCATTTTTGGAAGAGATATTATAAATGTTGGTGCTGGTTGTTACATACACACACACACACACACACACACACACACACACAACATTACATGGTCGAGAGGGCAGGAGTCTCCATCGTACTGTAGTGCAATTTTTTTGTAAATATTTTTGTACTGTAATTAGTGTTTCAGTGTTCTGTGATGGGTATGTGTGTGTGTGTGTGTGTGTGTGTGTGTGTGTGTGTGTGTGTGTAAATCAACTCACACGCAGCAAATCAGCCAGCTCATTATACCTCTCATCATCATCAAAACCCCTATACCCCCCCAAAGTCCTATGGTGACAGACGAGTGGCGACAGGGACAGGCAGTGATTACTACCGGGAGTCTCTAGTCACGACTCTGCACATGGGCGGCACAGATAAGATGGTCATTTATGTACTGGGATCTAGGCAGCAGTGCAATCCGGTTCTGTCTGTGCGACTGACCAGCCCTTCCGAGGAGCCACTCTGCTCATCCCACATGGGTAGGGGGCTGGAGAAGGTGCCTTAAACATAGCCTGCTTAAAAAAACAAACTGACTGGGCAACCGCACCCAGTAAGGTCATCCTTATGCGGTCGAAAACACAATCAAAATCACAGACCCAAACAAAAACAAACTATACAACCTCTTATGGTCGCTGCATGGAATGTAAGGACCCTTCTGAATACTGGCACAAATGAGCATTCTGAAAGAAGAACCGCCCTTGTGGCAAATGAGCTGGCTAGGTATGAATCGACATAGCAGTCATTAGTGAGTCCTGCCCCCCCCCCCGCCCCCCATATGAGGGTCAACTCACAAAACTGGGGTATGACTATACCTTCTGAAACGGTTAGCCTGCTGCGGAGAGAACCCGCATTTATGGAGCTGGCTTCGCCATCCGCTAACGCATCCTACACAAACTAACTGAAATGCCTATTGGGATCAACGAGCGCCTCATGACACTTCGAGTCCCACTGAATCACTCGTCATGCTTTTTTCATCAGTGCATACGCCCCAACACTGGATGCAGAGGATGACATCAAGGAGGCCTTTTACGCCCACCTCGACAGAGTGCTAACCTCTATCCCCAGAGAAGACAAGGTTGCGCTCCTTGGTGACTTCAATGCCAGAGTTGGCATTAGACAAGTGTAATCCCAATGGCCTACTCCTAAGCAAGTGTGCTGCACACAACCTCACTATCACCAATGTCTTGTTTAGGCAGGCCGACAAGTTCAAGAGTTCGTGGCAGCACCCCCGATCCAAACACTGGCATCTCATTGACTACATCATTGTTAGAGAAAAAGATCGCCGAGATGTCCTCTTCACCCTTGCCATGCGTGGCTCAGACCACAGCGACACTGATCATCAGCTCATCAGAGCAAAGCTCTCACTTCACGTCGCCCCAAAACGGCGAAAGCAGCATGCCTCCAGAAGATGTTTTAACACTAAGTGTCTGGAGGATCCAGCGGTAGCACATACTTTCAGAGAGAAGCTCGAACATGGGCTGATAAACAACCCAACAGCAAACAACGCAAATCCCAGTGCCAAATAGGATATTCTCGACACTGTCATGACAAAAACCTGCAGAGACCCTCGGCCAGATCGAAAGAATACACCAGGACTGGTTTGATGAAAATGACCCGGCAATCAATGTAATCATCGATGACAAACGTGCTGCTTTAACTGACTGGCAGAACAACCCTCAGTCTTGGACCAAAGCTGATACCTTCCGCAAGAAGAAAGCGGCGACCCAGCAGGAACTTTGAAATCTAAAAAAAAACGATTGGTTTAAAAATAGAGCACGTGAAACACAAAAATTTGCAGATCAGCACAAGATGCTTCAATTTTTCAATTCCACTAAAACATTTTATGGGCCAATCTCTCGTGGCGCAGCCCCCCTCTGCTCATCTGATGGTAACTCCGTAATTAAAGACGACGCAGGCCTCCTTCAGCGCTGGAAAGAGCACTACCATTCACTGCTCAACCGAAACACCGATGTGGATGTCCTGACTACCCAGCAGGTCCATCAGCATCCAGAGCTGAGTCACCTCAGCTATCCTCCATCCCATGAGGAGGTAGCTACTGCCATCAAAGAGATAAAAAATAACAAAGCCTCAGGGCCTGATGGAATCCCAACCAAGGTGTATAAAGCAAGAGGACCTCTACTTACCAGCCGTCTCCACTCTCTCCTGGAGAATATATGGGAAAAGGAGGCAATCCCCCAAGCTCTTAAAGACGCCTCCATCGTCAATATCTATAAGAAAAAGGGAGACCTGTCAGACTGTGGCAACTACCGCTGCATCTCGCTGCTGTCCGTAGCTGGGAAGATTATCGCCGAGACCTCTCTAACATAAAAGGGTCACACTTCCACGTATATACACTGCAGTGTCACCTTTATCTGCACGGCTTACTTCACTGTACACAAACCACTAATTAACCAGCAGTCAACTAGTAAGAACATGAGTCATGAGATGGCTCCTGATTGGTGGAAAACCATCGCCTGCTGTTGAGGGCGCCATCTATAACAGGTGATGTCTACCCTAACCCTGGGATACCAAGTCAATCCTACTCCACCCTCCTCGGCTACTTGTTCTCCCTGTCTACTCTGTCGTGAAGATTGACCCACTGTTACTACACCACCTGGGCACTGCGGAATCTACTGACCATCTATTTGTAACGTGTATTAGTACAGCTGAGTACATTATTTTTCACCCTTGTATTCGTGTTTTTTGTTGATTTTGTTTTAAGAATTTTGTATAAAAATCACTTGCATATTTTTCACGTCCTACTGTTTATACTGTGTTGGGTATTGTCATGTCGACCATGAGTGTGGTGTCATATATTCAATTAAGCAAAAGCAATACTTTAATAACTAAACCTACAGTAAAACTTAATAACTAGAAAAGTTCACAATATAAACAGTTTGTCATTTCTTACGTAATTGGGCATGAGTATTACAAGGTATTATAGCGAAATAATTTACATCAAAAAGCCCCTAGACACACACAGGTAAGGAAATAATTTAAATCTTGAGATTAAAATAAAAGTAAAAGTTAAAGTAAAGGAACTTAAGACATTTGCCTTCTTCTTTGCTCAGTTTCCGTAAAATCCTCCTAAACAAACATCTTCTTGAGGCAGAAAACTTCCTCTCAGAATCTCACTGTGGCCTTAGACCATAACGTGACACCAATGACATGATCTTTCCTGCCCGCCAGATACAGGAAAAGTGCAGAGAACAGCGTCGTGACCTGTACATTGCTTTTATCGACCTAACCAAGGCCTTCGACTCGGTCAACAGGGAAGCCCTCTGGTGGATCTTCAGCCGTTTTGTCTGCCCACCAAAATTCATCGCCATTATGAGGCAACTCCATGATGACATGAACGGCAGTGTCCTGCACAACAGCACCCTTTCAAAGTTCTTCCCCATCCAAACAGGGATTAAACAAGAGTGTGTACTGGCACCAACTCTCTTTTCCATCTTCTTGGCTGCCTTCCTTTTTCGTGCCAGTGCCAATTTAGCCGGCGGGGTGAACATCGATTACCGGATGAAGGGTCTTTTCAACATAAGACGACCCCAGGCAAGAACAAAGGTGTCGGCAGCTTCCATTACTGAACTTTAGTATACAAACGACCTCACCCTTGCTGCTCACACTGAACACGACCTACAGGAAATGCTGAACACCTACGCAGATGCGGATACACACTTCGACCTTGAGGTAAATGTACTTAAGACTCAGATTCTCTTTCAACCTGCCCTGGTTCAGACACACCTCCACCATCCATCCAGCTGAACGGTACTACTCTCTCTAATATTGCCCACTTTCGGTATCTCGGCTCCCACCTGTCCACCACTGCAGACATCGATGAAGAGATTCGGCATCGAATCAGATGTGCATCTCAAGCCTTTGGCAGACTCCGAAATCGTGTCTTCAGCTGTAGGGAGCTGAAATTATCTACAAAGTTACACATATATCGAGCAGTGGTCGTCCCTACCCTGCTATATGGCAGCGAGACATGGGTCACATACAGGAGGCACCTCATAGCACTTGAAATCTTTCACCAACGTAGTTTACGTTCCATCTTCCGTGTTCGTTGTGAAGACAAGAGAACAAATGCCAGTATTCTTGCTGACCCCAACTGTAGGAGCATCGAGGCTACCATTATCGATGAACAACTACGTTGAACTGGCAATGTTACCTGCATGGACGACAGTAGACTGCCATTGTAGCTACTTTACAGTCACCTAATGAATAGTAAACGTACGCAGGCAGGCAACTGAAGAGGTATAAGGATAGTCTTAAGACAAACCTGAAAAAAATTCCAAATCGAGCCCCTCACCTGGGAGTCGATTACTCCACATCGTAATGCTTGGAGGAGCACCACAGGAGCTGTCAATACTTTCGAGTTCGCCAGACTGCAAACCGAGGCAGACAAGCGTCACCGCCGGAAAGACGCTCCCACCGCCCCTCCCGCACTCGATGTAGCCCTCCACATGTGCAACACATGTGAACAACTCTACCGGACCCGTATCAACCTCTTTAATCACCTCCAAACTCACCAATGAAGGTGACATCCCTAATAACTTTTATCATTGTATCATAGCTGGATGATCGTCATAATCGATTCCGAGTGACAGCAAAGTAGTAGTAGTAGTAGTAGTAGTGTGTGTGTGTGTGTGTGCAATATATGTATATGTTTATATAAAATGTGTACGTGTGTTTGTGTGTCTAATTGGAACCTGAGTAAGAACTTATATATATGTGCGTGTGTGTGTGTGTGTGTGTGTGTGTGTGTGTGTGTGTGTGTGTGTCTGTGTGTGTGTGTGTGTGTGTGTGTGTGTGTGTGTGTGTGTGTGTGTGTGTGTGTGCGTGTGGTTTGATCCCAGGGCGTCTCCAATTCCACCAAGCGTAAATGGGTGTTTAAATTCACCTGTTGGGGAAAGTAAAGGCGGTCGAGTGTTTTGTCGGCCACACTGTCTTCTTGTGTACCAGACTTAAACTACAGTGAAACCTCCTCTATATAACGGACATCTCTCCCCATATAACCCGTTAGATGAGGGTTCACATCTAACGGACCCTCGATATAACGTACTTCCATCTTTATATAGTTCATTAGATGGAGATTTCACATATAACGGATCCTCGATATAACGTAATTTCCTCTCAATATAGTACGTTAAATAGAGGTTTCACTATAGACCTCAGCAATTTATAAACTAACTCTTTTGTGAAGAAGGAGTAAAATAATAAGGTGACACAGCTGTATCTCCCTGTGAACAACGATCGATGAGGTAGTGTTGAAACGTAACTAATCACAACATGGTATAATTATTCCTCTCTAGAACGCACCGCCGGCGAGAACATTATCATACGAGTGAAATATCCGGAAACTCAATCTGTTTAAATTACTTTTTACTGGGTGGGATTTTAACACTAATTACGTAATGCCAGCCAGCTGTTTGTGCTAAATGAATTCTTTTTATTTAATTCTAATTACAATAATATATTTTGATAAGGAAAACCCATTTTATTTGTAGCTATTTTACCTGACTTATCTACTGTAATCACAGCGACTTATAGTTAGGTTTCAACTTACAGATGAAGAATTGATTTTACACATTTTTACTTTATTTAGAAATGATAAGACGATATTAATAAGAGGTGAATCTCTCTCTCTCTCTCTCTCTCTCTCTCTCTCTCTCTCTCTCTCTCTCTCTCTCTCTCTCTTCTCATAGTTTTCTTCTCTCCCTCCATATAACTACCCGTCCCAATCCTCCCCCGTTTCCTTCTATCTATCACTCTTTTCCTCTCACTCTTTCTGTCTCCTCTCTATGAATCTCTCTCTCTCTCTCTCTCTCTCTCTCTCTCTCTCTTGCATTACTAAATAAATCGTCAAACGAGATACGAAACACAGATAAACCATAATGAAAAATGTGTTCTCTGATACCTGGACGCGTGATGTATCGCTTGGGGTATTCGTTAGTTTATATTCGACGGTTCACGACTATATTTTAAATACAGTGATCTGAATTTATCGCCGGATGATTCAGAGTGCAGGTTAGGGGAGAGAGAGGGAGACCCAACCTATGGCAGGGAAATATGGTTTAATAGTTTTGAATTGATGTAGCAGTGTATCTATGAACATCCAGTACTGTACCTCTGCCGTGTTTATATTATTGTATAGTTACTATAGTTTGCTCTATTTGGATTATAATGTTTCTATAGATCACGTTACATGGATGTGATATTTCAAAAAAACCAAACTTAGCGTAAATTATTATTGTTATATGTAGATTGAAGGACGAGAAGCCTCTGTTTGACCGGTGTATTATCCCTTAATTTAATATGTTCACCAGGTGACCGTGTAAAATGAAGCGAACATCCAATGATTTGCTGAAGTGAGGATGTTTTGTCGTTATGTCTGGTTAACACCTTCATTATCTTATACAACACCTAAGACTCATAAATCCCTCTTTGACTGACACACTCGTCTGTAATTATAACCGTTCAGTGGGGATAAAAAACGGCTCCGACGTCCTATTAGAGTAAAAAAGTTTGAATTATTTTTCCAGGCTCTTGTCTCTGGAGAGGCAATCCAATATGCTTAAGGTTTCTTCCTCTTCGTCAGCCTCGCCGTCGCCACCCCCCACCCTCAAGAAAAACGGGTCTTACACAAAAGTTCCACAGGGTCTAAAATTATTCATAAGGTTCAAATTATTCCGCAAGTATTTTATGCCAGTCTTTTACGAGGTAGCTTTTGATGGTATGAGCAGAAGGTGGCAACTTTTCATATGGTAGCGGCACGAAACACCTCATTCATCTCGACGCTGCCCTGATGGCCCTAACCTCAATGGGGAGACGAGGGACCTTTATTTATGTTTTTTTTATTTTATTTAGGTGGATGAGAGAGGAAGGGAAGCTTACGGAGTAGAGGGAGGGAAGTGGAGGTTGATAGTGGAAGGAGAGGGAGGAAGGTGAGAAGGGTGGGAAGGTTGATAGTGGATGAGGGAGAGAGAAACGGAGAGGAAAAGGGAGGTTGATTAGGGTGGGAGAAGGAGAAATGTGTGAGAAGAATGGACAATGGTAGGTAAGGGAGAAAAGGGGAAGACAAGAGACAATATTAGGGCAAGGGGAGGAGAGGGGAGGGGAATTAATACCTTCACTTCTAATATTTTATTTGGGTAACACCAGACTATTTTTTTTTCAACACAGAGAATCTCGTAGACTCTTTCCCTTAATTCATCTGGAAGGTGGTACCAGTTAAGTCACTCGAGACACATTATTGAATTATATGTAAAAAACAAGAATAAATTATGAACCTCTAAAGACCCTTCATGTACAGTATGTTCACAATATGGCTCTCGATGGGGCAAAAATATTGAATCTATCAAATAAAAAAAAAACATCGCTTATGTAAATAATTTATGACAAGAGGATCGATGACGGAGATAAACATTTAATTTAAACAAAAATCTCCTCTGGCTATTAGTTTTGTAAGCTGTGCCGGCACCACCCAGCTTGTTAATGACCAGCTTAATCCTGTTGTCCAGCATTTGTTCCGTGACAAATTGATGCTCAGCGTTGATCGGTATCAGATGAGGTTCACGGGATAATCGTAATGAGGTCCGGGCGATTGATTCCATTCTAAAATCAGATAATCAGATTTGACTATTGTAAACGGAGGTGATATAGATGACAGTCCGTGGGATGATGCTAATGAGACTCGCAGGGTTGGTCTAAACTCAAATTAACTTTATAATAAAGAGATGGTGAGGCCCAGCCATATAAGACTAACATTAACATGGTTGAACTTAGTAACCATTATAATCAGTTGTATAGTCATTAGACGATGGTGACGTCACTTAACCCTTTGATGATAATGGTGTATTAATTTAAGGACGATTGCTTAACCTTTTGAGGATGATAGTTTAGTGACTGGAGGATGACGGTTTAACCCTTTAGGAATAATAGATTAATTCTAGGAGGACGATTACTAGAACCATCGGCTTCAAAGGATTAAATGTTACTCTCAAGACAAATGAGTCAAGATAATATTATTGGTACACACACACACACACACACACACACACACACACACACACACACACACACACACACACACACAACACTACTAGAGGAACCAGAACGTAAAGTGTTATCACATGTGAAGCTTCGAAAGCCTTGTTACCTGTGATCAATTTACCCAGTCATCCAGCCATTAAGCCAGTTGTAACGAAGTAGACTGAAGTTCTCTCTCTCAGGACTGAAAAACTCATCTGGTATCGCCCGAGTAACTGGAGTTACTGTCATTCAGGTTATGATTCATAAAGCCTCAGAGATAACCAGTACGCCTATGACACTCTCCTAATACTGAACAGCAGTGATGGCCAACCCAAGTTAGTCAGTGAGTGATTCTCCCTCATCTCAGTGGGTCGCATCCTTGAAAATTTGATCATAACCCAAATACAAAAGCCAGAATATATGTCAATACATTTGCAATATATTATCTCATATAGAATAATATATGTTTTTATTTAACTATAAGGTGTCTTTCTCCATTATCTTTACCAAATATATATAAATGGAGGAGTAAAGCGGGATGGAGGGTTAATCTGGTTTTTTTTTTTTTTCAGGTAAGTTAAAGTTAACAGCTCCTCGAGGGACCGTAACACACCATAACTCATCACACTTCAGGTATGTCGTAGTCAGTCTTATACATCAGATATCTTTTTTTTTTCTACTTTTGTACTTGTTCGTGAGTCTTACGTGTCTACTAACTGGGTAAGTTGCCGTTACCTCCCGTGTTGAAAATCAGGATCACGTTTGTTGTATAAAGTCACTCGGTAAATTTTCTTGATCCAGTGATTTTCTAGACAGTTACTTGCGAATAACATTAACTTAATCAACTTACGGAACTTTGTATTCATTTACGCCATTATTACATGATCATTTAAGTAATTTCCCATTGTAAAAATCATGCATCATCTTAGAACTGACACGCACACAAACACTGGGACACACAAAACAAGGGGCACACACCCAAACAAATGGACACACAAATAAGAGGACAAACAAAAAACAAACACTGGGACACACAAACAAGAGGACAAACAAAAAACAAACACTGGGACACACAAACAAGAGGACACACAAAACCAAACTTTCATATCTGTAAACACACAGACCCAGAGGAGGTAGTGATCCAATAGGCTTAACCAACGCTGCAGTACTTGTCGAAAAGTTTAGGTCGTTCAAGTTCGACGCTTTTGAAAAACTTTTCTTTGAGAGCAATTGATAAGAGTTACATGGAGGAAGGGAAGGAAGGAGGAAGGGAGGGAGGGAGGGGAATCACAGGAGGCAGAGGAAGTGAGAGGGTGAGAGTTAGGGATAGAGTTACATGAGAGCGAATGAGTGTGTGAGGGAGAGCGTGAGGGAGTGAGGGAGAGCGTAAGGGAATGAGTGAAGGTAGGGAGGGAGAACGTAAGGGAATGAGTGAAGGTAGTCCCAGTAGGTGGCGGGGAGGCTGATGGGACGTAGAGAGGGACAATTTACCTCGGGTGTCGAAAGACTTAACTGTGAAGACGAGATAGTTGTCTGGGTGCGAGGTGAGGCGTGGCAGATGAAACAACAAAGGCAATTAAATTCTGCAACCTGTTTCTAGGGCCTCAAAAAGCGTTTTGTGAAGGGGATAGTTTTCTTTCTTTTTGAGTATTGTGAATGTGTGTAGCAGAGAAAATGGTGGATCGAGTTAGTGGTTTTCACATGCTGAATTCCTTTTATGCATTAGACTATGAAGGTGACCTTACTTTTACAGATCCTGGCACCAATATATATGTCCGTTTATGTCTAAATACTTTATCAATTATATCTGTTTATCTCTCTATAAACCTGTACCCGTGTATGTCTATCAGTTTATGTTATCTGCACCACTGTTTGACACACACATACATACACTACTACTATTAATATTTTGCTGTCACTCGGAATCGAGTATGACAATCATCCAGTTATGATTCAATGATATGAGTTATTAAGGATGTCACCTAGGGTCGATCACAGATGTTGCACATGTGAGGGGCTATATGCTATATCTAGTGTGGGAGGGGCGGTGGCAGCGTTTTTCCGGCGTTGGCGCTTGTCTGCCTCGTTATGCAGTCGGGCTAACACGAAAATATTGACTCCTTCTTGTGTGGTGCTCTTTCAAGCGTTACGTTGTGGAATAATCGACTCCTAGGTGAGGGGGTCGATTTAGCACTTTTTCAGGCTTGTCTTAAGGCTATCCTTTTACCTTTTCAATTGCCCGCCAGCGTTACATTTACTATTCGTTAGGTAACTGTAAAGTAGCTGCTTTGACAGTCTACTGTCGTCCAAGCGGGTAACATGGCTAGTCCAGCATATTTGTTCAAGGATAATGGTAGCCTCGATGCTCCTACAGTTGTTGTCAGGAAGAATACTGACATTTGTTCTCTTGTCTTCCCAGCGAGCTCAGAGGATGAAACGTAGACTATGTTGGTGAAAGTTTTCAAGTGCCTTGAGGTGCCTCCTGTATGAGACCCATGTCTCGCTGCCATACAACAGGGTAGGGAGGACCACTGCTCGATATACGTATAACTTTGTAGATAATTTCAGCTCCCTACAGCTGAAGACACGATTTCGGAGTCTGCCAAAGGCTTGAGATGCACATCTGATTCGATGCCGAATCTCTTCATCGATGTCTGCAGTGGTGGACAGGTGGGAGCCGAGATACCGAAAGTGGGTAACACACACACACACGGCTTTCTACTTTATCCTTAGTAATATCCATCTACGACAGGATAAAATAGAAGCGTGCAAGTGTCTCCGTTAACTTCTCCTATACACACTTACCTCCACAACACAGTATCGTGCCGCCACTGAAACCCTGAAATTATCCCCAAATGTCCCTTGAAAAATCATCTCGTTATGGACCTTAGAGTTGATTTTAAAGTCACAAATGAGAGTCTTTTACACCGCTTTAACGCTGAATTATCCATCACCAGCACTGACATTGTTCCCCGTGCGCTTTAGGTATACCCAGGGTTGAGGGTGACAGGAGCAGAGATTACTCCTTGAGCCTGACATGAGCCATATTACCTGCCTAATCTGGGAGCCTCACCTGTCGGGTTAGGGGGTAGCTGGCTCAATGCCCGGAAGCTGAGTCCTACTAAAAGGATTTTACTCGGGATGGAGGTGACCGAGGAGCTGACGTGAGCTGTAATGATCTGATCTGAGGCGCAGAGAGAGAGAGAGAGAGAGAGAGAGAGAGAGAGAGAGAGAGAGATCATTCCTCGCGCCTCAGTTTCTCTTCACTTTACCTACCTCACATGCCAGTTTCCTACTCTCTCTCTCTCCCTCTATCTCTCTTCTGTGCCACTCTCTTGTTCTCGCTGGGAACCCCAGGAGAGGTGTTGTCCCGTCTTACCTGGGCCAGGTGTGGGCAGATTAGGGCTGGCTGGTCGTCACTTCCTTCTCCGTTACTTCCTTCAGCGAGGACAACTCTTCTTCCTTTCTCAGTGGAGATTCCTCCTCCACTTCCTTCTTTTCCTCCAATCTCCCCTCGGGGAGAATTCCCACTTCTGCGCCTCCCTCGGGAACACAGCTTTTTTTCTAGCCTCCCTCAAGGGCACCTTCTCTTCTCTCGCCTCACTCTGGAACACTACCTCGTCACTCGTCTTCCTCGAGGAAACTTCCTCTTCCATTGCTTCCCTCGGGAATACCTCCCCTTCCTTCGCCTCCCTCGGGAACACCACGACCCTTTGTTAGGTATCAGTTACCTGATGTAATCCTCTTGATCCTCTTATCAATTGCTGCCAATCTGTTTCCTATTGCAGTTTTCAGTTGTCGTTTTCTATAGCTTTTATTGAGCTGGGGTTCAGGGAGTGACGTATTTAATGTTCTCTGGCGCTCACTGTCTTAATGCCAGAGGGTTTGTTGACGAAATATCTCTATATGTAGCCTACATGTGCAGCACAGTACATTACATTTATATGTAAGAAATATTAAAAGATATCCGTTATGTATAATACGTTATTACAGAAGAAACGAAGAGTTGATGATGTTACCACAATTATCACAAAGTGTAAACAACTAGCCTGGCGGGCAGACAGATATAGGGCCAAAGCAACCCTCTAATAGATGAAAGGTGACAGGAAACAAACTGACCACCAAGTGAATGGATGAATCAAGAAAACTAGAGGAACTTATAGGTAAGGAAGCCTCAGTTCAGAAGGAAGTGGAAGCTTAATGAGACGTAACACTCACCACCCGACCCAATAGTCACCGATTTGAGTTTTGCTACTCGTTACAGGGGGAGCCTCTAGTCGACCCAGCTGCAGAGTGGTAACGTAACTTTACAGTGATGGGCAGTAGGGTGTAGTGTTCGGCCATGTTGTCTTTGTGTATACTAACGTCTTCATTGAATCAACTTTCACTTTATACAGTAGAGTAATATATGATGATGATGATGATGATGATGATGATGATGATGATGGTGGTGATGATGATGATGATGTTGATGATGATGATGATTGAAATTGATGAAGGTGACAGTTTAACAGTAATACGAGCCAAAAGTTTTGTAAACAAACAGTGCAGTATAATATAATATATCCACTTCTATTATGGCTGATACTGTAAGAACGACTCGCCCTCCTCTCACTGTAAGAACGACCCACTGTCCTCACACTGTACACGAGGTCCAGAGCGAGAATGGATTTAGTATCGTGAGACGAACGGTCAGTACAGAGTAATGAAACGCGCACGAGAGATAAAGCTTAAGGGTATTTCAGGAAATTCGTGGCCGCCCTTCTGGAAACGTTTTTAAGAAAGTTGAAGAGGTTGAGTCACGCGAGGTCCTCCTTCACGTGATGTATGACTACTGAGAACTGTTGTGATGTAATGGAGTAATTTCTGATTCAGAGGGAGGCAAACCAAATGTGGTGTTTTGTTTTTTGTTTTTATAGATTTTGAGTTTGTGGTTAGATGGAAGATATTTGCGATTTACGATTTGCAGTTTCAACGTAATGTGGTAATTTAAGAAGGTATGGTATTACCTTTATAGTCCTGCCAGAAGTCTTGAAATATATCAGACTTAGTTTAGCTTATCCGTGTTCCAACTTCTACCACCGATCTCCTCCACGAGATATAAAATAAATGTATTTTTTCTGATACTTTCATGATGAATTTATTCTTTCTCCACCACTCATTAACACTACTAATAAAACTCTCATGATGGTGTGCAAATCTATTAAGGCCTTTACTATATTGATCTTCACCTCCGCCATCACTTCACTAAATCACACCGACAGTTTTGCGAGCAACACAAAGGCTTCACCGTCCCTCACCTCACCCAGTGTGTTGCCCCAGAGGTAGTTCTCACATAATCAATGCATCTTATGGCATAATTCTACTTCATTTCTAACATGTGTCACTGTCATATGTCAAGGGCGAAAGGACTATATCATCCCTTACTTCCTTCTTCACCTATAGAAAATTAGACAACATTATTCTTTAAAGTATATATATATTTTTATCACATATTATATCCATTCAATAAAACATATGTGTGTATGTGTAGCGCCTCCCCCCCCCACACACCTGAGCCACCATTGCCTTTAGACCCACAGGTGTACACTCCAGGTAAACTCGTTGATGTCTTGTGTTCACATCATACAACGATAGTGCATAACAGTAGAAACATATTTATTGTACGACAGAGTTAGATGGAATGAAAGTGGGGTTGACACACTGCTCTCTGAAGCTAATACTTACTTACTCTGCATTATAGAAACTCGGATTTATACCTGGATAAATATTTAACTGGCTAATATTCAGAGCGCTAGTGGATTACACTTCTCGATCCTGGTGCAGAGTTTTGCCGAGTGTTTTAAAGTTACTCTCTTAACATATCAATCTACTGAAGAAAAATGGGCATTTATATCACTCTGTTTTTATTTTTTATCTTTATGTGAGGGAAAACAAACTTTATATGAGTGATGGGGATAAAACTCACCTCAGAATGAAACCACTTTTACATTGGTAAAGTCAGGTTAAAGGTCAAGGTTCTTGGATATCAGGAGTGACTGACATATCTTTGTGAACTTTATGGAGGTCTTCACACACAAGACCACAGGGACGTGAACGAAACGCACAGACAATACTCTTATCTATGCAGGAGACACGGCGGGTTATACTCTGGGATGGAGTTAAGGGTTAGGTTCCTGATCCAACTTTGGCAGTCCGGACTCAGATGACTATCTATTCGTTGAACAGTTGACAGAGTCCTCGCCTGACATCTGAGCGGCATGGACCCGCCCAGTACCTCTTTACTCTTCTGTACACCTTCACAAAATACTATATATATATTTTTTTTTTTTTACATATTCTGTCAAGACTGTAAGAAGTAAACTTTGACTATGTCTGTCTGTCTAAATTACTTGCCCCCTTTTTTGGGGGGGTGGGGGGTGGAGGGGGGACCTAAGTAATTACATCCCTCCTCCGTCCATGTTCCCTCAGCTTTCCATCGTTGTAGAAACACTCTGTCTGTGTTAATCTCTCATCTGAGGACACACACACACACACATCAATACTACTCATCTTTTTTTTTCTCACCAGTCTCTTACAGGATTCTTCACCTTCTCACGAGTCTCTCCATCACCAATCTCTTCGTCTTGACCCTTCCTGCCACTCCTCTTGTCAGTCTATTAATGTGACTGACCTCCACCTATTCCCTCGCTCTTATTTCTTTATAGTTAGTTCTCTCTCTTTACTTCTTTCTCTCTCGTTATCTCTCTCTATCTCACTTTCTACTACTCCTCACTCTCTCATACCTTCAACTCACAGTCCATCATACTCTACCAGCTTTATATCTCCTAATATCTTCACCTTCCCTCTGACACTTAATCCGTGGCTGCAAAACCTCAGGTAATTAAGTTATGGTTCCCTCAGTTCATATACTGTGTAGAGGTGGACAAGACCCAGTTAATCAGGAATCCAATAGCCAAGTATTAAGGACCAATCCCTCGAGGAAGTCAAGGGCTCGCGTTATTACTTACTTGAGGATGAGTTTTATCTGCTTGGAGTATTACCTGTAATTGACTTTATTAATTAAAAAAAAATCCCGACATGGTTAACGTTAGGACTTTATGGTGAAACGGTTGAAATACTAATAACTAACAGTGGAATTTTGTTTTTAATGCCAAGACACTGATGTCCCGAATTCGAATACATAAATAAATAAATAATCGTTAGGGTAAATGACCTTACTGATCTTATTAAATGATATAATGATATATATTACATGAGGTGAGATTAATAAAGCGAAGTAATTATAAAGTAATGGGGAAACTCTGAACCTTAATTAAATTTGTCTTGTGTATATATATAGATATATCGGATGTGTGTAAGTTTAAGGCCTACCTGTGCACCTCTCTCTCTCCCGCTACAGGTCCTTTGTTATTTTCCTCATACTTTCCCTCCTGCTTACCTATTCTTCTTCACCCCTCCTTGCATTTATCCGTAATTCCCATTCCCCTTCCCTCTCACTTCTTTCCCCATTTCCTCAACACTCTACTCTCCCTACCTCTTTCTCATTCCCTTGACCCTTATACTTCTCCTCTCCCTTCCCTATACCCACTCTTTTTCCTCCCTACTCCTTCAGTCCCTCTCTTCTTCCCTTCTCCCCATTCCCTCAACCCAACCTCTCCAATATTTATTCCCACCTCCTCATCCCTCTCTCCTCCGATCCCTCTCCCCTTAATTCCCATCCCTCAACTCCAACTCTCCACCTCCCTCTCACTCAATCTCCCGACATTTTACTCCCCCACTCACCCCTCTCTTGTGAGCCTCTCAGATGATAAAATATGACACAGTGGCGTCTTATCTCTAGGTAACTCCCACACATGGAGGAGTTCCCTTGGCAGACGACGGCGTTCTAAGCTCTACTCACACAAATTGAAAGTTTTAATGCTTACCACTCACTTAAGGTCTTCCGTATCATGAGGAAACACTCGGCTCAGGGTCATTACTGGGAAGGAATTAAATAGAGGGAGACTTACCGATTCACATCCCCATGGGCCATCTCCTTCTTCATTGACAAGATTACCCATGTATACCTTCCCCCCTTCTTCTGCCTCTCCCTCCTCTTCACTCTCCCTCTCCCTCCCCAATACTCAGAGGGATCTTAGATGCTTTCAGAAATTGGTCGTAGGAGTGCTTTGGGCGGATGGAGATACCGGTTTTGTTTCCTGGGAGCTTTGAGAGATCTTTTGTGTGTGTGTGTGTGTGTGTGTGTGTGTGTGTGTGTGTGTGTGTGTGTGTGTGTGTGTGTGTGTGTGTGTGTGTGTGTGTGTGTGTGTGTGTGTGTGTGTGTGTGTGTGTGTGTGTGTGTGTGTGTGTGTGTGTGTGTGTGTGTGTGTGTGTGTGTGTGTGTGTGTGTGTGTGTGTGTGTGTGTGTGTGTGTGTGTGTGTGTGTGTGTGTGTGTGTGTGTGTGTGTGTGTGTGTGTGTGTGTGTGTGTGTGTGTGTGTGTGTGTGTGTGTGTGTGTGTGTGTGTGTGTGTGTGTGTGTGTGTGTGTGTGTGTGTGTGTGTGTGTGTGTGTGTGTGTGTGTGTGTGTGTGTGTGTGTGTGTGTGTGTGTGTGTGTGTGTGTGTGTGTGTGTGTGTGTGTGTGTGTGTGTGTGTGTGTGTGTGTGTGTGTGTGTGTGTGTGTGTGTGTGTGTGTGTGTGTGTGTGTGTGTGTGTGTGTGTGTGTGTGTGTGTGTGTGTGTGTGTGTGTGTGTGTGTGTGTGTGTGTGTGTGTGTGTGTGTGTGTGTGTGTGTGTGTGTGTGTGTGTGTGTGTGTGTGTGTGTGTGTGTGTGTGTGTCGGAGCTTAATAAACATCACCTCAGCAGAGCCACCAGTAACAGGTCAGCCAGCATCACTTAGGTTCATTCTTCTTTACTGTCTTTATGTCATCACTAACACTCAGTCGATGTTGGTGTTTATATCATCATCTCAGTGTTAGGTTTTAAATGCAAGAAAGTGGTTTTCTTACCGTAGAACTCAGATACCTTCACACTGATTACTCACCCAGGAGATTATGGTGTATCACTACGTAGAATTTCACTCTGCTTCCGGCATTCAATGCGTTGTGTACTTGATAAATGATGATTTAATGAATTCCATTAACTTCCAACATCCATCTAAGTTATTGGTTATACTTTGTCATAACCAATCAGTCATTACCTTTGATAATAATAATAATAGAGGGGTCACAGATACGGGCAGATAATTGCACTTACGTTTATTTGGCACAATTCCATACACTGGACTCATAATTTGCATGGATAGGTCAGTCACTCACATTCGCCCCACAGTACCGTAAGTTATAAGGGAGAGTTTGTCAACCTGGAGAATTAATCATTAGATCTATTAGGCCGGCCTGGAGTGCTCTTGTAGCAAACAGGCCCTCACCAGTGATCACTTCCTTTACAGGGTGCGTTAACTTGTCGCTAGACTTAACAATAATCTCTGGAATTTGCACACACAGACTCGTAGCACTGGTAGGACTGTATGGCCCCTGTTCTAAATCCGCGGAGCAGGATTCTACTCTCCCCCAAGGTCTAAAGCCCACTGACTAAAATGTGGTTTTGAGGCGTGAAATGACCCCTATCGGCTGGCCGGGTACCTTATCTCTACCTAAACAAACATTTGGGATGGGTTGTGCGGGAGGCCCAACGTAACCCATGACACAGTGAAATATCCCCCGCGCGACGTTCTTTACCAAACAGTCTATTTTATGGTATTCTTTCATACTTAGCTGCATATATTTTTACATATAAAACCCCCCACAATTTCCCCTGGCAGGAAATTGGTGTTTTACATGGAAGCTGCAGTTGTGTAACCCGGGATAATATACTGAGTTTTTGTATCTCGGTTTATAAATGTCACAAGTAATTAAGAGTATTACCATTATATTATATTATGATTAGATATATAACGAAAAAAAATATGTACGGCCACATAAATTATAAGACTGAAATCACACTGTAGGAAAATATATGTATTCCAACATATAGTCAAGTAATTCATATGCTTATGTATACTTATGTTCATTCGTGTTGTACCCACATGTATACGTGTGATCATGTGTATTTCTTTACAGGCATCCGAGCTCTTATGTTTATTTTAGTACGTTGACTCATCTCATCGCGTGTGTGTGTGTTTGTTTGTCAATGCGTGGATATACATCTAACCAATCAGAGATCACGTTAAACCCAACACAAACACACCACTTCATTATCGCTCCTCAGTAAAGAGAAATAGTTGAGGATATGAAGACCAGTCCAACTCTCACCCCCTCGAGTAAACAGAAGCACTAATTGGCTCTCTCCTCTGCCTACAATCTTCATAACTATTTCCTGCTGGTGGGTAAATATAACTATGTATAGGATTAACGAGGCGAGACGGACCAACACTGTGCTTCATTTACTCTGATCGGAAAAGTGGACCAACAGTATAGTGTTTTGTGGTGAACATGCTGAGAACAGACTCTCTTTCTCTCTCTCTCTCTCTCTCTTTATTTCTGCTATTTTTCCTCTGCTTGTCTGTATTTTTCTGCCTCTGTCTCTCTCTCTACCACGCCTTCCTCCTCACTTCCCTTCTTTGTGTCTTTCTCTCTTCCCCCCCTTTTCTCTCTACTCTCTCCCTCCTCTAATCTATTCTCTCATTATATCCTCCATATCACTATTCTTCCCCTCTCTTTCTCTTTATCTATATTATCTAAAATGCCAACACGACAAAAGGTGATGGAAATCAAGGAATATAAACGCTATTACAGGTGTGATGGAAGTATGTACTGTACCTGTGGCCTGTGCACCTGTGTTTGGCTACCTGGGTGGAGGTGACCTGTTATTATAGGACTAAACATTACTAGTGGCATGTCATCTGTTTATTTATTTCTCTTATGGTTGTCCCTGGTTGAAGAAGTTATCGTTTACAGTCACTTTAAAGGTACACAGTGATCTCTTGTCCTCTTAACACCAACAGTTATACACACAGACACAACAAATAGTATCGTGTCTCCTTTTATCACTCGGGTTTTGTTCGATGTAAATTCTCCTGGCACTTGGTTTGTGAGATCGTGTATGATATCACACAGGTAAAATTATCAAACATTCGCAGGTATTTAATCGGTATATTCCTCATTGATATAAGCAGGTATTAGTCATCTAGCTCTCAGCTCTGTTAAAGAGGATCATATTATAGAAAGATCTTTCCTCTTTCGTTGGGCATAACAGTTGAAGTTGAATCAATCACAGAATACATTACAGTTTTTCTTCGTCGAGGTTTAGTGTGGGTGGTCTGACAGTGGGTATGGTCTATCAGAGAGCTAACATCACAAAAGGACTGAATCAGAGACAACTCAGCCAATCAGTCCATCACACAACTATATATATTATACGAAATCTATTATAATTCCATGACAAGTGCAGGAAATGAAAGAATAATATTGTTAATGAGATTCTGATTTGGAGGAAATTCTCATGTTTGTTATAAATTGCTAAATGGGGGAAAAATAGTTGAAGGACGACGAGAGAAGATAATTTGCCTTCAGGAACGTTGGTGAAATGAATAACAATAGCGAAGGAAGATTAAGAACGAGATGACGGGATAAAAGGCCAGACTTAATAGTGTGTGAAAATTATTGATAATGAAAGTATATAGTGTTGAGTGTAAGTGTATTATTGCATGGAGGAGAGTATAGTGTTGAGTGTAAGTGTATTGTTGCATGGAGGAGAGTGTAGTGTTGAGTGTAAGTGTATTGTTGCATGGAGGAGAGTGTAGTGTTGAGTGTAAGTGTATTGTTGCATGGAGGAGAGTATAGTGTTGAGTGTAAGTGTATTGTTGCATGGAGGAGAGTATAGTGTTGAGTGTAAGTGTATTGTTGCATGGAGGAGAGTATAGTGTTGAGTGTAAGTGTATTGTTGCATGGAGGAGTGTATAGTGTTGAGTGTAAGTGTATTGTTGCATGGAGAAGAGTATAGTGTTGAGTGTAAGTGTATTGTTGCATGGAGGAGTGTGTATTGTTGAGTGTAAGTGTATTGTTGCATGGAGGAGAGTGTAGTGTTGAGTGTAAGTATTGTTGCATGGAGGAGAGTATAGGTTGAGTGTAAGTGTACGTTGCATGAGTGAGAGGTAGAAGAGGTAAGTGTATTGTTGTATGGAGGAGTATAGTGTTGGAGTGTAAGTGTATTGTTATGAGGAGAGTATAGTGTTGGAGGAAGTGTGCATTGTTGCATGGAGGAGAGAGTGTGGTGTTGAGGTAAGTGTATTGTTGCATGGAGGAGATGAAAAGAGTGTAAGTGTATTGTTGCATGGAGGAGAGTATAGTACTGTAGTGGGGTATTGTTGCATGGAGGAGAGAGTAGTGTTGGAGGTAAGTGGTATTGTTTGTTGTGTGGAGGAGTGTATAGTGTTGAGTGGGGAAGTGTGGTTGTTGCATGGAGGAGGCAGTGTTGAGTGTAAGGGTATTGTTGGGTAAGGAGGAGTGTAGTGTTGAGTGTAAGTGTATTGTTGCATGAGGGAGAGTATAGTGTTGGAGTAAAGGTTTGTTGTATGGTGAGAGTGTAACAAGGAGTGTAAGTGCATGGTTACATGGAGGAGAGTAAAGGAGTGTAAGTGTATTACATGGAGGAGATAGTGTTGAGGTAAGACAGGATGAGGAAGAAATGGAGTGTAAGGTATTGTTGCATGAGGATATAGTGTTGAGCAAGGTATTGTTGTATGGATAGAGCATAGTGTTGAAAAGTGATGTTGCATGGAGAGAGAAAGGAGTAAGTGGCTGTTGCATGGAGGAGAGTGTAGTGTTGAGTGTAAGTGTATTGCTGCATGGAGGAGTGTGTATTGTTGAGTGTAAGTGTATTGTTGCATGGAGGAGTGTGTATTGTTGAGTGTAAGTGTATTGCTGCATGGAGGAGTGTGTAGTGCTGTGTAAGTGTAATACTGAATGGAGGAGTGTGTAGTGTAGTGTTGCATGGCGGAGTGTGTAGTGTAGTGTTGCATGGCGGAGTGTGTAGTGTTGAGTGTAAGTGTATTGTTACACGGAAGAGCCAATATCCTGGTAGGCAATGTTAGGCAACTACAAGGGTATGGACAGACAGGGGAATAAAAGCAACTCACTACATCCATCTATCTTGTGAAGGCTGCACCATAGACTTCCATACGGTGAGCACATGGAAGAGCCAATAGTCACCTAGAGGAAGTGAATCAAATGACATATCTTATATCTTTACTTAAATCATACAGTATATAAACAAGTGTTGGGAATTCACGTTATTTCACAATTTGCAATATTGTTTACGGACTAATTGCATTCACTACGGGATTGAAAGTTGTTTTACATGAATTCTTATTTAGGAGGAGAAGCACACACACACACACACACACACACACACACACACACACACACACACACACACACACACACACCTGCCTGCATATTATTTCCCCCAAGGTGACAAGGCGTAGCTGGCCAAGTCTTGGTTGAAAGTCTAATTGCTAGCTTGGGTTTTTTTTCCCTGTGCACAAATTAGTTAATTACTCCCGGTCTTGAGGAATAATGAGAGCTACTGAAGAAAAAAAAGTTCCGTCTCATTTTTCTTAGTGAAGGTAATTACCATCTTAGTGTGTAGCAGACAGGGTTCTCCGTGTCCTTAAACTGGACTTCCTGTGTCGTGTAGGTTTACCTTACTTACCTGAAGACGTCATTAGATAAAATATCATTTCATTCCTGTTAAATTTATGTTTAAGTCGTCGTTTTAACTAATCTTCCCCCCTTCGTTTTAAGTAAGCCTCCCACCCTGTCGTTTTAAGTAATCCTCCTCCGTCGTTTTAACTAATCTTCCCCCCTTCGTTTTAAGTAAGCCTCCCACCCTGTCGTTTTAAGTAATCCTCCTCCGTCGGTTTAACTAATCTTCCCCCCTTCGTTTTAAGTAAGCCTCCCACCCTGTCGTTTTAAGTAATCCTCCTCCGTCGGTTTAACTAATCTTCCCCCTTCGTTTTAAGTAAGCCTCCCACCCTGTCGTTTTAAGTAATCCTCCTCCGTCGTTTTAATTAATCTTCTCTCGATTGGCTATTTACATTTTACTAATACCTGAAGTATAGGTATTTGTTTTAAGTTATTTTAGTACTTAAGCAGCCTGGCGTTAGAAGATCAGAAGTGGAAATATTGATGCAATGAAAAAAATGAATCATCATTTGTTCTGTTGACTTGTTGTTGTTGTTCTTGTTATTGTTGTTGATGGAGGTTCAGTCCATTCGATGATTAACTCCCAAGGGTTTCATGTGGTTGCTAACGTTAAGGGTTCATAACAGGGGTTCAAAGTTGACAAGATGCCATATGTTTTTTACCTCTGTGTTTATGTAAGTATGGTAAATGTCTGTACTGTACTGTCTCTATGGATGTTAAAATTACAGTTGTGTCATCTATGAACCCCTGAACTTAAAATTTCGCGAGTGTTTATGAGAAATAAACTTCGTAACAAACCTGAATTTGTGAACAGGATTAAGTTCAGGGGTTAACGTCGCTATGACAAGGAATTTTTCGCCACATAGACATACCGTAATTGTTTCTTCACACACACACACACCAGAATGAGCACCACACCTATGAATTCCGACTTTCAGAAACTAAATAATTCCTGGTTACGGTGTCGTTGTTGCTAGAAAGTGGGAAGGGGAGTGACAGTCATTACCAACCTTACTGTAAGAGCGAACACCAGCATATTTTACACTCATTATAACCCTTATAACTCAGTGGATAATTGTCCCTTATTAACGTAGTCGCTGATGAGTAATGGGAAGAAAAAGTTGGTCGATTTAATTAAGCCGGAGCTTGACTTGTGGGAAACATAACGTGATAAAGGAGCTTCAGTCCCCCGTGCTGGGCCTGATATGATTCAGCTCTACTTACTATATACTGAAGCGTTATTAATGAATTTACAATGATAATAATGATAACAAAGAGAATACGAACACTAATGATAATACGAATAATATCACTACAACTACTATTTATAATGATTATCAAATTCAGAAGAAATAGTTAAGGTTAAAATGTAAACAAACATGGCCGACGATAACCTTCACTTCGTCTTGTTCCTGGCAGCCAGACACGAGGGCCCCAGGTAGAAGAAAATGGTCACGGCAATTACTAATTGAGAGGCCACTTCGTGTTGAATTGAGACGCTTAATGGAGAGGCAGAAACAGGTTGAGGCCGCTTTATTTTATTTATTTATTTAGTTAGTTAGTTCGTTAGTGTGTTAGTTAGTTATTTAGCTGCTTAGTTAATATTTATTATAAAGAGGAGGAAGAAGAGGGGGAAGAGAAAAAGTGGAGATGGTGAATGAAGGACAGGGAGGAGGAGGAGAAATAGACGACGGAGGAAAAAAATATGAGGAGGAGGAACGAAGAGACGAAAAAGGACGATGTGATAAACGAATAGAATAAATAGAAGGTAGAAATGAAAATGAAACCTAAACCTAAACCTAATCCTCAATCTTGTACACCCGATGGCCCTTTCAAAGTCTTCTTCGTTAGCATCGACTTGTTTAGACAACTTCCTCCTCATACTATGGTATTTATCTGATCAATTATCCATCCACCTTCTTACGCTCTCCTGGCAGCCTCAGTACAGAGGTGGAGGGGGAGAAAAGGGTCTCGCTACCTATTAGAATAACATAGTCGAGAGGCTGCTTCTATTACCTGGAAGCCGGTCAAGTGGCCCCAAATATCTCCAGCTATAAGTTAAGCCTCTTACCTCGTTTTCTCTGTGTGTGCCGCCCTATGGAGTGTTTTGGGCTATGGAGGAGTGTGTTGGAGGGTGAGGGGGTGTGTTGGAGGGTGAGGGGGTGTGTTGGAGGGTGAGGGGGTGTGTTGGAGGGTGAGGTGTGTTGGAGGTGAGGGTGTGTTGGAGGTGAGGGGGTGTGTTGGAGGGGTGAGGTGTGTTGGGAGGTGATGGGGTGTGTTGGAGGTGAGGGGGCGTGTTGGAGAGTGAGGGGGTGTGTTGGAGGTGAGGGCGTGTTGGAGGGTGAGGGGGCGTGTTGGAGGGTGAGGTGTGCTGGAGGGTGAGGAGTATATTGCAGGGTTGAGGTTGTGTGTTGGAGGGTGAGGGGGTCATGTTGCAGGGTTGAGGGTGTGTTGGAAGTGAGGGGGTGTGTTGGAGGCAATGGGGTGTGTTGGAGGGTGAGGGGGCGTGTTGGGTGGTGGAGGAGTGTGTTGGAGGATGAGGGGGTGTGTTGGAGGGTAGAAAGGTTTGTTGGAGGGTGTGTTGGAGGGTGAAGGGGTGTTAGTATAGAGGGAGGATGGTGAATAGATGTGGTATGGAAGCGCGGTGGGATATGGAGGTCTATGGGTGGATCGCTGTGGTGGAGGGTGAAGGGTAGTCATGGAAGAGTGGCAAGGTGTGGAGGGTGGAGAGGTGTGGGTGATGATTGAAGATAGAGCACGAAACATCTGTTCAAAACATTCATCATAACTCCAACTCTCCAACACACACACACTAAACATTGTACAAAACATTCATCATAACTCCAACTCTCCAACACACACACTAAACATTGTACAAAACATTCATCATAACTCCAGCTCTCCAACACACACTAAACATTGTACAAAACATTCATCATAACTCCAACTCTCCAACACACACATTAAACATTGTACAAAACATTCATCATAACTCCAACTCTCCAACACACACACTAAACATTGTACAAAACATTCATCATAACTCCAACTCTCCAACACACACACTAAACATTGTATAAAACATTCATCATAACTCCAACTCTCCAACACACACATTAAACATTGTACAAAACATTCATCATAACTCCAACTCTCCAACACACACATTAAACATTGTACAAAACATTCATCATAACTCCAACTCTCCAACACATACACTAAACATTGTATAAAACATTCATCATAACTCCAACTCTCCAACACACTCACTAAACATTGTACAAAACATTCATCATAACTCCAGCTCTCCAACACACACTAAACATTGTACAAAACATTCATCATAACTCCAGCTCTCCAACACACACACTAAACATTGTACAAAACATTCATCATAACTCCAACTCTCCAACACACACATTAAACATTGTACAAAACATTCATCATAACTCCAACTCTCCAACACACACACTAAACATTGTACAAAACATTCATCATAACTCCAACTCTCCAACACACACACTAAACATTGTATAAAACATTCATCATAACTCCAACTCTCCAACACACACATTAAACATTGTACAAAACATTCATCATAACTCCAACTCTCCAACACACACATTAAACATTGTACAAAACATTCATCATAACTCCAACTCTCCAACACATACACTAAACATTGTATAAAACATTCATCATAACTCCAACTCTCCAACACACTCACTAAACATTGTACAAAACATTCATCATAACTCCAGCTCTCCAACACACACTAAACATTGTACAAAACATTCATCATAACTCCAGCTCTCCAACACACACACTAAACATTGTACAAAACATTCATCATAACTCCAACTCTCCAACACACACATTAAACATTGTACAAAACATTCATCATAACTCCAACTCTCCAACACACACACTAAACATTGTACAAAACATTCATCATAACTCCAACTCTCCAACACACACACACACTAAACATTGTACAAAACATTCATCATAGCTCCAGCTCTCCAACACACACACTAAAGATGTACAAATTAAAACTCAACAGTGGTGGAAAATTCGTCGACTATCATGATGCCGACCTCAGCTTTAAGACACAAATCGTACCGAGTGATGAGTAATTATTCATATGATGCCTGAGTAAGATTCACGGGGCCGAACCTTTGTAAATTCTGCGGCGTGACGTTGGAAGCAGTATAAAACCTCAGTCGTAAATTATATGACGCAGAGTCTAATAAATTATAGATACCTGACGCCGTGGCAATAAATTACATATCCTTTGGCATCGGGATAAAACTTGCGAAGATCGATGTATCGACTCTCCAATGCAACCCGGCCATGTGTCTTGTTCTGTAATGAGTGAGAGGTGCCGTGACGGTGTCCTTGTTACAATGGTTCTTAACCGTTTGGGATTTTGTGTCTTCAGCCGGGCTAATTATTGTTTATTTGTTTATACTTACATTTTATTTCGTTTTGTTATGTTCAATTGGACCTCTGGCCACATACATAGCAGTAATTTGGGTGATATTACAAACTTTCTAACTTACAGTTTGTTGCACAATTTCTGGCTGCGTAAGCCTGGGCTTCTTTAATACACAAATCATTATTATAAAATAGATAATACATTCTCATTTTTCGTCGCCACTATCACAAAATATCATCTAGATGAAGCTAAAGACTATGACGCACAACGTACAGTACCACAAACCTCGATCATAACCGCTTGAGCTCATAACTCCATCCATCACTCGTTATTACCGTCATGTGTTGGCGACAGCTTCTACACCTTAAACAAATTCACGCCCAGGTGGCTCTTGGGCCGGCCATCCTCGTTGTACGAGGGGCAACCATTATTTTATTTTGTATGTATGTATGTATGCATGTATGTATGTATGCATGTATTTAAGTATGTATGTATTAATGTATGTATGTATGTACTCGTATGAACTGTATATGTGACGCCTCTCATCCCCCTGTTAACAATATATGAGCTTTGTGCTTTAAAATTAGGTTTCACTTTGGACACTTTAATTTATGAACTGCCACTTTAACAGATTTCAAAGTTGAAGTTTGGAGCTTTTTTTTATCACATTAAGATCACAAAAACACTAAGTCGACCTTCAAAAGTCACCTTCAGGTAAATGAACAAGCCAAGTAACCAACCCTAGATAAATCTCTTATCTTATCCTACAGACCTTCATGTACCATTACAGAACTCTATCTCCGACACTAAATATCCTGAAATCACGAAATGAACTTTAAGATAACGATTCAAAAGCGATAAGGAAAGTTGTACCTGTAAGTCAATGCTCCGACCCTCCAGCTGTGGCACCTAATATAGTGTAGAGTAACTTGGCTCCTGGGTAAGGTTTGTGATGGTATTTTGGACCAGATGAACTCTTGCCTCTGTCGTTGTAATATAGTCACACTCAGTAAGTACATCGCTGTGGCCTCGATAATGTGGCTTAATATATCTTGGACTGTGTGTGTGTGTGTATGCGTGTACGACTGTACGTGTTCGTGTATGTGTATATACCTTGCCTCTTTCACTCTGTAAGTATCCAAGTCCTTGAAGGCTTTCCAAGACGAAGGTAACATTCCCAATCTCTTGAGTAATGAGATCACAAGAGCAGCAGGCGATTGGAAAATCAGTTCAAGGAGCTCTTCTAAATGGCAGGTGTAATTCACCTCCAAATTTCACTGTGGACCATATTCAATTTTTCGATTCAATTTTGGAGAAGTTGTGATGTCTAGCTGCCTAATGCTGCCTGGGGTTCCTTACCCAGGTGACCAGTCCCACCATTATAGAAAGACAAATTTTGATAGTCTCCAATGATATTTTTACTGCAGTTCTTCGAAATTAACTTTTAACTCGGCAGTTTGATACGCTACCACAATGTGTTATCTATGTACTGTAGAAGTATCAGTGATTGTTGTTGACGGGTCGTGTGTAAGTATTCTTATCAGCGAAACAGTGGAAGATTTAAGAATGATTCAAAGATTATTTCATTTATTTCTCCGTATCATTTAGTCGATAATAGAACCTATATTAGGACTGTATCACTCTAACTTACTGCTGCATCTCAGCTGCTCTACTGTATCACTTTTACTGCTGTACCTCAGCTGTTCTGCTGTATCACTCTTGCTGCTGTACCTCAGCTGTTCTGCTGTATCACTCTTGCCGCTGTACCTCAGCTGTTCTGTTGTATCACTCTTACTGCTGTACCTCAGCTGTTCTGTTGTATCACTCTTACTGCTGTACCTCAGCTGTTCTGCTGTATCACTCTTACTGCTGCCTCAGCTGTTCTGTTGTATCACTCTTACTGCTGTACACTCAGCTGTTCTGCTGTATCACTCTTACTGCTGTAGCCTCACCAGCTGTTCTGTTGTATCACTCTTACTGCTGTACCTCAGCTGTTCTGTTGTATCACTCTTACTGCTGTACCTCAGCTGTTCTGCTGTATCACTCTTACTGCTGTACCTCAGCTGTTCTGTTGTATCACTCTTACTGCTGTACCTCAGCTGTTCTGTTGTATCACTCTTACTGCTGTACCTCAGCTGTTCTGCTGTATCACTCTTACTGCTGTACCTCAGCTGTTCTGCTGTATCACTCTTGCCGCTGTACCTCAGCTGTTCTGTTGTATCACTCTTATTGCTGTACCTCAGCTGTTCTGTTGTATCACTCTTGCCGCTGTACCTCAGCTGTTCTGTTGTATACTCTTGCCGCTGTACCTCAGCTGTTCTGCTGTATCACTCTTACTGCTGTACCTCAGCTCTTCTGCTGTATCACTCTTACTGCTGTACCTCAGCTGTATTAAACATGCCACGAATAGTTAAGCCAGGAAGTTTTATGTTGGGGCGGAGACATTTCATCTCTCCCTCTTGTCTTAATCTCACATTGTGTCTCCCCACTCCCCTGTCATCTCTCTCTCGTATCCACCCCAACACCCTTCCCCCTTTCAATATTTTCTGAAATATTCAAGAGAACCGCAACTGGCGGAATTATTTATCATTATATACAGCTTCAACATTACACACACACACACACACCACAACATTACAAATCACAATGCTCACGGCCACTGCACACGCTGCACGTATAAATAGGAGTGCAGCTCACGCAGCAGAGTGGATAAAGTGTTGTATTGTGGCGGTGTCATAACACATTCCTGCAGGCAGCGGCGCGAGCAACAATGCTCCACACATCACTAATGTAGTATAATTTGTGCCACAGAAACAGGCAGCGATCATTGAATTACGCCATTCATCAATTTTGGTCCACAGCGATCTGATATAAGCTGTTGGGTTAAAAAAATTGGTTCGTCCTTGATCCTCTGATTGAAAATTGCTGACTGATGCTCATCCGCTTCCC
This sequence comes from Homarus americanus, assembly GCF_018991925.1. Classification (NCBI taxonomy): domain Eukaryota; kingdom Metazoa; phylum Arthropoda; class Malacostraca; order Decapoda; family Nephropidae; genus Homarus; species Homarus americanus. Next base: position 9,083,002 of record NW_024732440.1, on the reverse strand, counting down.
CTTCCTGCAGGTCTTTCACTCTCCTTCCTCCCCTGTTTGTCTTCCTCACCGCTCTCTCCACCCTCCACCTTTCTTCATATTTCCTTTCTCATTGTCTTTCTCTCTTTCCTCCATGACAGTATATTCATGTTTGTGCTTATTATATATTTTATGGTTGACTTTTGAAACATTGTCAAGGAAAATCTCAAAATTCGTCATCCTCACTTTTCCTTCAATGGAACAGAGTAGTGATGAACATGACCTACAGTAGATGAGGTAGATGAATATGATGTGTGTGTGTGTGTGTGTGTGTGTGTGTGTGTGTGTGTGTGTGTGTGTGTGTGTGTGTGTGTGTGTGATAATAATAATGATAATAATAATAATAATAATAATACTAATAATAATAAACGGTTTATTAACAGAGTTGCAGCCTGTGGCTGAAAATGTACAAACTTACATGTGATTTAGACTTAATGATATACGTTCAATACATTTACAGGGCTGTACAATACATAAATCGGGAGCTGTTTATTATTTAAACAATAGATGGGATGGTGCTATTCTGATATCTATTAGTGCGGGCTCTTATGGGCTGAATTTTGTTGTAGTGGCGGACTGCGCGAGGTGGGCGGGGGACTGTAGGTGGCAGTAGGTGGCGATGACAAGTATGGTGCAGTAGTCCACTGCCAAACCCTGCTAGTGCGTGGTGGTGGAGGTCACTGAGGGATGGCATTTCCAGGGTGGAAAGAGAGTGTTGTTGTAGCCTGAGTGTGTGTGTTTGTGTGTGTTAGTGAGGAGTACAGTAGTGTGTTGTGTTGAGGTAGAACAGAGAAAAGCTTGGTGGAGTCTTAACACACCATATCACTGCAGTTGAACCCGACATCGATACGAGTATTACTGGTGGCGTTAACAAACATAACTGCTGATCCTGGGCTGACACTCCCCCACCCTCCGAGTCACATCATTAGGCCGTGAGAATAAACTGTGGCTTCTAATAGGATGTGTTGCCAAGTTTTCTCATTCCTGAAGACACTCGGTTTCAACAAGATGGCGCAACGTGTCATATACCGCGAGAAATGTCATGCGATTTACAAAGCAACAGTTTGGTGATGGGATCTTCTCTCGCCTCAGCAATGTTTCATGACCCCAGAGCTGACACCACAGTTTTTGCTTTTCCTCCGAGGATTATTATAAAAGAGCAAAGTTTGACAAGATACGTCCCAGGTGTAGAGATGAACTTAAGATGAACTGATCACTGAAGTTATCGTTGTTATTGATACTGATACACTGAGGGTAACAGAGAATAATGTACTGGGTCGGTGTAGAAAGAATCATTATGTTTACCTTTCAAGGGCGTGTCATTTTAAAGAACTGAACCTGATCTACACCTCTGATAATGTGACACAATCTCTCGCTTCTATTATTTCCAGACTACATGTGTCAGTTATAAATAACACATGATATATATTACTCTACACACCTGCCACTCCTATATTTATCTACGTAATTTATACACCTGTCACTCTTATTTTTATCTACACACCTGTCACTATAATATCACTCTACACTTCATGATAGATAGAAACAGTGATGTTTTTAAAGACAGATAAACATACCGTACATAGACAAAATTAAAATATTTGGATATGTAGTAGTAGTAGTAGTCGCAGAAGTAGTAATGGTATTAGTATTAGTAGTAGTGGTATTAGTAGTATTTGTTGCAGCAGTATTAGACACAGGTTTACACAGCTTCATCAACGACAATTGAGCTGCTGCAGTGTACGATCCCCTCACACAACGTAAACATGCTTTTACCATTTTTTTTCCACCGTAAATTAGTCTTGAGGTAAATTTTTTTGGCATAATTCTGTTCACAATTTCCATTAATCTTTCGTAATTTATCAAGTCAGGTTTCGTTTATACTTAATGGAAGTTTGTAAGTCTTGCTTGAGGCTGCGAAATCAGGAAGGGAAAGAGTGGGAGTAAAATACCATGATGAGAAATAAAATACCAGGATGAGAAATAAAATATCATGTTGAGAAATAAAATATCATGTTGAGAAATAAAATACCGTGATGAGAAATAAAATACCATGATGAGAAATAAAATACCATGATGATAAATAAATTACCATGATGAGAAATAAAATACCATGATGAGAAATATTTGAACTGCATTACTCTGGCATTGGAAACAGTTCCTCCACTAGACCTACTGTAATAACAACATACAACCCCAATTAATGTGGGCTATTTGTTGCCGCTAGTGAGATGGTCCTATTACTGCTGTGTCCTATTTACTGCTTTTATAAGTCTCTTTTGTCTCGTTACTACCCAAGTGTGTGTGTGTGTGAAGGACATACAGGAACGAGGTGGAGGAAATGGGGGACACGTAGGGGAGGAAGTAGAAGGAAATGAAGGATGGAGTATAGTAGGGAGGAGAGAGTGAGGTAGAGGTAGGGAAACTATGAGGAGGAGGAGGAGGAGGAGGCGTTAATGGCCATTGGTAGAGACGGTGGGCAGCTTATGAGAACATTATACGTCACTGACAGAGGCTAGGTTATGACGTCATTACATATCATAGAGAGCGGTGGGTTATGACGTCATTACATACCATAGAGAGCGGTGGGTTTATGACGTCATTATACATCATAGAGAGCGGTGGGTTATGACGTCAATACATATCATAGAGAGCGGTGGGTTATGACGTCATTACATATCATAGAGAGCGGTGGTTTATGACGTCATTACATACCATAGAGAGCGGTGGGTTATGACGGCATTACATACCATAGAGAGCGGTGGGGATGACGTCATTACATATAGAGAGCGGTGGGTTATGATGTCATTATACACGTCACAAACAGGGTAGATTATAGCGTCATTATTAGTCATATACAGTGATTGATTGTGACATCACATTACGTTAAGAGTAACATCCCTCGTGTCAGTTCTTTCTCCATTTTACATTGTTTTTCATTCTGTTTCTTTCATGTCTTTACTTAATTCCGTTTCTCGCTTTTTTTCTCTCTCTCTCCTCTTCTGTTTCCATTCTCTCTCTTTGTTCTTTGAAACATGATCGCTCTCACTCTTCTCGCTCCCTTTCCTCCTCGTTCCATCTCTCTCTCTCTCTCTCTCTCTCTCTCTCTCTCTCTCTCTCTCTCTCTCTCTCTCTCTCTCTCTCTCACCATCTTTCTTCCTCCATATATCTCTTCTCCTTTTCACCCTCTTCTCATATCTTCTCTCACTTCTCACTTCCTCCTTTATGACTTTTCTCTTCTTCCTCTCCTTATCTATGTTTTTATCATCTTCTCTGCCTCATAACTTTACCTCTGATTCGCTTTTTCTTTCTTCTTTTATACTTGATCTTGTCTTTCATCTTCTTTTCCATGTTTTTTCTTGTTGTTGTTGTTGTTTTTTTTCTTAAGTTCTTGGTAATCTTCTTTTTGGTTGTTGTTGTTGTTGGTCTTCATCTTCTTCTTATCTTTCTCTATCATTTCTTATTCATCATTTGTTGAGTGCAAAACTTCTTTCCTTCTGCATAAGATAATCTTTCCATGTTTTCTTTTGAAGTAACAAAATTATACATATGCTTTCTTCGACAATTTCGTTATATTTGTGTTGCCTTAACTTTGTTCGTGCGTCATCAAGTGAGATGTTATCATAATATTAACTGTGTTGGATCACGTAAATATTAGGCACCCCAGCTTATTTCACCTTAACTTTAAGTAACCTAACTTTACCTAACCTAACCTAACCTAACCTAACCTAACCTAACCTAACTTTACCTAACCTAACCTAACCTAACCTAACCTAACTTTACCTAACCTAACCTAACCTAACCTAACCTAACCTAATTTAACCTAAACTAACTTATTTTAACCTAATCTAATGTAGGGCAACTTAACCTAAGCTAACTTAACCTAACCTAATATAACTCAACTTAACCCAACCTCACCTAACCAAACTAACTCCCAGGTAGCATCAGGGTTTGTAATCATCAGGTGTTAATACAACATTACACTGACGAACTATAACATGATCACAGCCTTGTAAACTTTATCCATTATGTGGTTTTCAAGTGTTAATATAGTACCATCTACCTCTGTGTATTACAATTAAATCTTCTTCACTCTTAGCACTTTCTCTCTCTCGTCCACGTCTAAATATTTTGTTCAAGAATAAACTGAACTTAGCACGTATGAGTGAGAACTGATACTGATGAAATATGTAAATGAGATCTGTCAGTAATAGCAGCAGCCCCGAGATAAACTATATAAGTGTAAACTGTGTCTCAGATCCCCGTCAGATGAGGAGACTTTGCCTGCCCGTGTTTACACTCACTCAGCTTCTGGGGTGAACTTCTAACACTCAGGGGGAAATAATTTCTTGGGCTACTTTTGTTTTTTGAGTGAATATTAAATTTTTCTCATGATGGAATTGATAAAAAACTATAAGAAAGAAATAATGAAATAATCAATCATACAATGAAGTATTCCTGTAAGTATTGTGGTAAACATGTGTCTATAACTGGTGGATTAACCAGTAAAAATAATGCAAAATGTAACAACTATTAAGAAGAGTGATAAGAAGAAATACAAGTTAAGTTTATATTATTTATTAAGGTAACTCTTCGTTTGAGAACTGGTAGTTAAGGAAGTCATTTGCTGTAACACATTTATTCTAAGACGAAACACCTTACAGGAAGTGGGAAAATTAACAATAATAAGGATATAAGATTGTTTTTAAATGAATTTGGAACATTGGTATCTCCTCTCACACTGTTGACGAAAAAAATTACAGGATCATATTTTTGCACGGTTTCTGTATATTTCTGCACTACATTTAAAGTTGATCTTTAACCCGTGTGTTCTCTCGAATAAAACGAAGAACAGTGGTCATCTTGCCGTCATCGTCTTCGCCATCGTTATCGTCATCCGTGTAGGATCTTGCGGTTGGCTTCCACGTGTTTGTAGTAAGAAATCATATCTTGACTACACATAAATAACCAATTATAGCGACGTAGGATCATTTTTTGGTTTGGATGTTTTATGGTTTTGTGCACATGACTGTAATTACTGCTGGACTGTATCATGAAGCACAAGTGTTTGCTTCAATACACAGTAATGTTTAAGTTGTAGCAGTGATGAATAAATAACATGACAGTTGATGTTAATGTTCAGTAAATAGGACTGATATGAGTCTTGGCTCTCCGTGCATACAATATGAGACGTTGTAAACACGGGTTGTGATGACCCCATTGTGTGGTGATGACTCAGTGTGGTGATGACTCAGTGTGTGGTGATGACCCAGTGTGTGGTGATGACCCAGTGTGTGGTGATGACTCAGTGTGTGGTGATGACCCAGTGTGTGTGTGGTGGTGACCCAGTGTGTGGTGATGACCCATTGTGTGGTGATAACTCAGTGTGTGGTAATGACTCAGTGTGGCGATGACCCAGTGTGTGTGTGTGTGGTGATGACCCAGTGTGTGGTGATGCTCAGTGTGGTGATGACTCAGTGTGTGGTGATGATTCAGTGTGTGGTGATGACCCAGTGTGTGTGTAGTTATGACCCAGTGTGTGGTGATGACCCATTGTGTGGTGATGACCCAGTGTGTGGTAATAACCCAGTGTATGGTGATGACCCGGTGTGTGGTGATGACCCAGTGTGTGTGGTGGTGACCCAGTGTGTGGTGATGACCCATTGTGTGGTGATGACTTAGTGTGTGGTAATGACTCAGTGTGGCGATGACCCAGTGTGTGGTGATGACTCAGTGTGTGGTGATGATCGAGTGTGGTGATTACCCAATGTGGTGATGACTCAGTGTGTGATGGTGATCCAGTGTGGTGATGACTTAGTGTGTGGTAGTAATCCAGTGTGGTGATAACCCAGTGTGTGTGGTGTGATGAGTCTTAGTGGCCCTGGAACTAGAGACGATAATGCTTCAACAATAATATCTTTATATAATTATGGCACCAACCACGCTATCATTTTCTACGTCTGTCTTTCTCTAATATAAGTTACAGCGAAGGATCTCTTTTCGTTAACCCCCACTAAAAACAGTAAGAGAATTTCCTTTATTTCTCCAACAAAAGAAAGATGTTGTCGGTTCATAGAATGTATTTTTTTTATCGCCTCCGGTAAAGTTTCCCAGGAAAGTTTTGTACAGTGTTTCCTACAAAGTTGTCTACAAAAGATGAGTGATGACTGCCGCCCATGACTCTTGGTGAGGCAAGAACACTTTCCTTGTCTTAGGGTGTTTGGGCGTCTGGCTGTTAATGACGACACTTTCCTTGTACGTGTGGGGGGAGAAGCGACACTTTCCTTATAGGTGTGGGAGAGGTGACACTTTCCTTGTAGGTGTGGGGGGGAGCGACACTTTCCTTGTACAGTAGGTGTGGGAGAGGTGACACTTTCCTGATAGGTGTAGAAGAAGTAACACTTTGTCTGCTGGAAGAAGCTTATTTGTTGCAATTTTGTAATGATCTGCCTATCTGTGTATGTGTTTGGGTGTGTGTGTGTGGGTGTGGGTGTGAGTGAAAAGTTTAGCGCCCGTATCTCCAGGTCCCTGACTCTGATGCTAACATAGTAAACAGCACTACAGAGAATTTTGGAGACTTGCCGAATACAAATTAATTTAGGATTTTCCCAGAGCCAGAGTGAGAGAGAATTAATGTCTCTACCACGAAGGCCGACTCTGGAAGCCCGCCAGGATAGATGTTACCACGAGCTGGGGTAAACTCCCGTACTAGCTGGGTGTAAACTCCTTTTGTACTATTTGGGGGTAAACTACTCCTGTATTAGCTGGATATAATTTTTTTTGCTAGCTGGGGTAAACTCCTTTTGTACTAGGTGGGGGTAAACTCCTATACTAGTTGGGGTAAACTTATGTACTAGCTGGGTGTAAACTCCTCTTGTACTAACTGGGGGTAAACTGCTTCTGTACTAGCTGGTGATAAACTCCTTCTGTACTAGCTGGTGATAAACTCCTTCTGTACTAGCTGGTGATAAACTCCTTCTGTACTAGCTGGGGATGAACTTCTGTACTAGCTGGTGATAAACTCCTTCTGTACTAGCTGGGGATGAACTCCTTCTGTACTAGCTTGAACTCCTTCTGTACTAGCTGGTGATAAACTCCTTCTGTACTAGCTGGTGATAAACTCCTTCTGTACTAGCTGGTGATAAACTCCTTCTGTACTAGCTGGGGATGAACTCCTTCTGTACTAGCTGGTGATAAACTCCTTCTGTACCTAGCTGGTGATAGTGCTGTACTAGCTGGTGATAAACTCCTTCTGTACTAGCTGGTGATAACTCCTTCTGTACTAGCTGGGGATGAACTTCTGTACTAGCTGGTGATAAACTCCTTCTGTACTAGCTGGTGATAAACTCCTTCTGTACTAGCTGGTGATAAACTCCTTCTGTACTAGCTGATAAACTCCTTCTGTACTAGCTGGGGATGAACTTCTGTACTAGCTGGTGATAAACTCCTTCTGTACTAGCTGATGAACTCCTTCTGTACTAGCTGGTGATAAACTCCTTCTGTACTACCTTCTGTACTAGCTGGTGATAAAACTAGCCTCCTTCTAGTTGCTGGGATAAACTCCTTCTGTACTAGCTGGGGTAAGAACCCTTCTGTAGATAAAGTCTGGTGTAAATTAGAAGCTAGGTGATAAACTTAGCTGGTACTAGCTGGGGGTAAACTCCTTCTGTACTAGCTGGTGATAAACTCCTTCTGTACTAGCTGGAGATAAACTCCTTCTGTACTAGCTGGGGTTAAACTCCTTCTGTACTAGCTGGTGATAAACTCCTTCTGTACTAGCTGGAGATAAACTCCTTCTGTACTAGCTGGAGATAAACTCCTTCTGTACTGGCTGGTGATAAACTCCTTCTGTACTAGCTGGGGGTAAACTCCTTTTGTACTAGCTGGGGGTAAACTCCTTCTGTACTAGCTAGGGTTAACTCCTTCTGTACTAGCTGGTGATAAACTCCTTCTGTACTAGCTGGGGATAAACTCCTTTTGTACTAGCTGGGGGTAAACTCCTTCTGTACTAGCTAGGGTTAACTCCTTCTGTTCTAACTAGGATAAACTCCTTTTGTACTAGCTGGGGTAAACTCCTCTTATCCTGAACTTTTGGAAACGTCCTCACCTACAGAAAAAAAAATTAATTGTTCGTTTGTTTTTCCCGACAACAGTATCACGTTATAACACATGATACCGTAACATTCAGAACTTGTATTTATATATATATTGCATGGAAGGTTTTTATTACCCACGATGAAATTGGAATATGTTATGAGTAAACTTGAGGATTATTATGCTATCAACTCTTGGGATGAATATGTAGTGGCGTGAGACAAGGTGGTGGAATTAATCTCCGCCTGTGTTGATATTTACTGCAGTAGTGGATTGTGGCTGTATGACTGCCTTGTTAAGACTTTATAGGCTGTTCTATTAGTACAGTGTATTAGGGCCTTTCATCATTTTACTTGCCTCCTTTCCTGACTTGACTGATGGGTGTTCGGAATTTGAGAGATAATTTATTTCAAGTGATATATTGTATTTGTTTTTCGTGTCACTTGAGTGTAAATTTATGTGTTTACTCTTATACTTAAAAGAAGCATCATAAGTATAATAGGGACTTGCATGAGTTTTGATTCAGGAATTTATATTCTATTAGAGAGAGAGAGAGAGAGAGAGAGAGAGAGTTACCTGTTACGCATCGCTCTTTTATATGTACGAGTATACGTTATATACCGTATTATATATGTAAATATTTCTCGTATGAGAAGACTGTTTTATAAAAGAATATCCCCGAGGCATATATCTTCTTATCAGAATATTCATAAATACTTTTTGTTTGTAGAATTTGAGTTTAAATAATAAATTGTATTCTTAGTAAAAATTAGTTTACATAACGGCTAATTAATATTATGTATTGCGATATAACGCGAACACACACACACACACAAAAAAAAAAAACTATTACTACTACTTTGCTGTCACTCGGAATCGAGTATGACGATCATCCAGCTATGATACAATGATATGAGGTGGCTAAAGAGGCCGATACGGGACCGGCAACGTCGTCCACATTCGTTGCACATGTGGAGGGCTCCATCTACTGTGGGAGGGACGGTGGCAGTGTCTTTCCGGCGTTGGCGCTTGTCTGCCTCGGTTTGCAGTCGGGCTAACTTGAAAGTATTGACACCTCGTGTGGTACTCCTCCAAGCGTTACGATGTGGAGTAATCGACTCCCAGGTGAGGGAGTCGATTTGGCACCTTTTCAGGTTTGTCTTAAGACTATCCTTATACCTTTTCAGTTGCCCGCCAGCGTTAAGTTTACTATTCGCGAGGTGACTGTAAAGTAGCTGCTTTGGCAGTCTACTGTCGTCCATACGGGTAACATGGCCGATCCAGCGTAGTTGTTCATGGATAATGATAGCCTCGATACTCCTACATGTGGTGTCAGCAAGAATACTGACATTTGCTCTCTTGTCTTCCCAGCGAACTCGAAGGATGGAACGTAGACTACGTTGGTGAAAGTTTTCAAGTGCCTTGAGGTGACTCCTGTATGTGACCCAAACCTCATTGCCATATAGTAGGGTGGGCAGGACCATTGCTCGATATACGTGCGACTTTGTGGATAATTTCAGCTCCCTACAGCTGAAGACACGATTTCGAAGTCCGCCCAAGGCTTGAGATGCACATCTGATCCGATGCTGAATCTTTTCATCGATGTCTGCGGTGATGGACAGGTGGGAGCCGAGATACCGTTCAGCCAAATTTCTGTACTGGGAGGCGTCAGGACGTGTCCATATGCCAGTGAGCCTATGCGCCGTCCCTCTGGGTCCCTCTGCTACTTCGAGATCCACTGCTGGTGTAGCCTGGGTCCACGAGGCACCAAGTTACCGTTTGTTGCCACGAGGAGGCACAACAGGAGTCTTGATGGTGAGGAGGCAGTGTACTTGCAGGGGAAGACTTATGGAAGTTGTTTCCCTTTTCGCCATGAAGGCTAGCCAGCAGCGGCAGCTGAAAGCGAGAGGGAGCAAGGAGAGCTTGCACCTTAACACTAGCATAATCCTGCCACACTAGACATATTTCACCACCCTGTGTGTGGCTGCACACACACACACACACACACACTGTAATACTTAGTGTGGCTGGATCTGACCTAACCTGACATGACCTCACGGCTTCACCTGGCCTAACCTGGAGGATGAAGCACACCTGCATTGTCCCAAGCTACTGTCCTGGCCACGTAGCCACACACCTGCCCAACCCCATCCAGCCCATACGAGCACGAAGCACACCTGCATTGTCCCAAGCTACTGTCCTGGCCACGTAGCCACACACCTGCCCAACCCCATCCAGCCCATACGAGCACGAGCTGATTGCTGTAAGAACAGCCCAGTCCCAACCATTGTAAAAATTATCAACAACTAATTATTATATATCATATTTGTATCACTTATGTTTCTTGTATATCATTTGTAAATTAACAGACCCATTCCCCAATTATGTAACTGTATATTTTCAGCCTTCCGGCTGCCATGCTCTTTCAGTAAACTGTTAATTATTGTTATTATTATTATTATTATTATTATTATTTTTATCATTATTATCATTATTATTACACACACATACACACACACACATATACACACACACACACACACACACACACACACACACACACACACACACACACACACACACACACACACACACACACAGGCCATTGCACTAGGGCTGCCCACCAACCTGGTCTCATGGCTCACTGATCTCCTGAGTGAGTGTCGTCAGGCAGTGAGGTACCAGGGTTCTGTCTCCACATTCTAACACCTCACCTGCGGTGTTCCCCAGGGGACCAAGATGGGACCACTGTGCTTCCTAATCCTGATCAACGACGCTCTATCGGACACTCCTCACAGGTGGAAGTACGTGGATGACTGCACTGTGGGGGTTACAGTGGACAACACCTCACCGGATTACTCATCCCTACAAGGCAGCCTGGACAGGCTAAAGGCATGGACTATGGAGAACAAGGTCACCATCAATCACACCAAAACCGTAGTCATGCACATTAATAATGCCACCACTCCAGTGCAAGCTCCAGCAGTTACAGTGGGTGCCCATCCTCTCCAGTTAGTTCAGTCTGCCAATTTCTTGGGTGTAACTATGAACCACAAACTGGACTGGAAGGCCCATGTAAACAACACTATCAAGGCAGCCCCGTACCGACTCTACATGCTACGACGACTCAGGTCACTTGGGGCATCCACGGCAGAGCTGAGGACTATCTACAACGCATTTATACTCCTCAAATTAACGTATGCGTCCAGCCTGGTCGTCTTCTCTCAATTCTACCCAACAACGTCAGCTAGAGAAGGTACAGAAGAGGGCCTGCAGAATCATGCTTGGCGCAGACTACTCCAGCTACAACAACGCTCTCTCCACCGTGGAAATGCCATCCCTTAGTCACCTCCACCACCACACACTAGCAGGGTTTGGCAGTGGACTACTGCACCATCCTCATCATCGCCACCTACTGCCACCTGCAGTCCCCCGCCCACCTCGTGCAGTCCACCTCTACAACAAAGTTCAGCCCATAAGAGCCCGCACTGACAGATATAAAAATATCACCATCCCATCTATTGTTAAAATAATAAACAGCTCCTGATTTATGTACTGTACAGCCCTTTAAATGTATTGAACGTATATCATTATGTCTAAATCACATGTAAGTTTGTATATTTTCAGCCACCGACTGCAACCCTATTAATAAACCGTTTATTATTATTATTAGTATTATTACACACACACACACACACACACACACACACACACACACACACACACACACACATACACACACACACACACACACACACACACACACACACACACACACACACACACACACACACCTATAATAAGATAATACCCCTGAAAATTCCTTCCCTCTCTCCCCCTCCCCCCCCAAAAAACAAAAAAAAACATGCGTCTCATACCCTGCACCCCCACTAATGATCGAGGCGGGATTGTTGAGATGGAAACAACATCATCAAAACAAAAACGACGTCACAAGAAGAGAGTTTGTTTATAGCAGAGGCTAGTTTTACGGTTCACCTATCATTATCGTTTTTCCACTTTCGGTCCGACTATCACAAAGGTCCCGCTCCACGACACTTCCCGCCATCCCACACCTCCCACTATCTCTCCTTGCTAAGAGTTAATTAATCTGTCGGGTTGTTAGTCTCTGTTGAATTACACTACAAGAAGTTATTTATACCTCATTGAGGATTAGAGAAAAGGAGGGGTTGAGGAGAGGAAAGGTTGGAGAGGAGGGGATGGAGAGGAGTGGTTTGGAAGTGGGTGGGGAGGAAGAGTTGGAGAGGAGGGGTTGGAAAGGAAGGGGTTGGAGAGGAGGTGGGGGAGAGGAAGGGTTGGAGAGAGGAGGGGTTGCAGAGGAAAGGTTGGAGATAAAGGGAAGTGGAGAGGAGGGGGTTGCAGAAGTGAGGAGTTGATGGAGGGGTAGGAGAGGAGGAGGGGTTGGAGAGGAGAGAATGTATTAATGAAAGGAGGTTTTTATATCCGCATAACACTATACACGTCAATTGGTTATGGGGGGACAGAGGGGGAGAGTTTTTTTTTTGTAGAGAAAGGAGTGGTGAAGGAAGATTAGAGGTGGGGGAAGGAAGTTATAGTTCGGAAATTGAAGAAATCTAGGAGGAGGTAAGAGAGGGCGTGCTGACCGCCTAGCTAAGCTAATAGTGTGTTAGGGTTGTGTCATGGGTTAGTTAGTGTGTGTCGGTACAGGCACTAGGCATCCTACCCTGTTCCATATATGGATGTTTTAAGGGCCTTATTTCATATTCCGCCGACCCTACTGGCGGATGCCGGATCGGGGGTGGTAATGGACCTTTTGAGATTTGGTAACTTTTTGGGAACCATGTATGGTTGTTGTCGTTATCTGGTGGTAGTCTTTGAAGGAGTTCTTGCTCTGATCGTTCTATCTTTTGCCAGACTCTGCTGGCCAGGGTGTGCAGCTGCTGGTTGATGGGTTTCATTCTCAGGTCTCTATGTATCTCGGCTGTGGTTCTGGTGAAGGGGTATCTTTCACCTGTGACGAATCTTAAGGCTTCATTTTGGACCACCTGTAATTTTAATATTTAATTGATGTTCATAGTATGAAGAGGTATTGCTGGGTAAGTTAATATCGGTGTGATAAATGATGTCACCAGGCGGAGTTTTATTTTCTCAGGAAGCGCTTTAAAGCGGTATAGTTTTCTCAGCTCTCTTCTTGCTTTTTCCTTCCTGGTGTGGACATGATGGGATTAACCTGTCGTGGATATATGCAGGCCCAGGAGGGTGCCTCTGCTTTTGTATTCTATCTGGACATTATTGGTTACTAATGGATGGGTTTTCCTTCTGCATAAGGGTATCACTGTGAATTTTGGGAGACTGGTTTGGATTTTCCATTGTTTTTCGTAATTATTTACCCTTTCTAATTCCCGCCTGGTGTTGTCGGCCTGTAACGCTCGCGATTTTCCTTGATGTGTTGTTATTTTAGTGATGTCATCTGCATACATAATATCTTCGTTACCTATTCTAGTGGGAGGCGGGGTGTCACTGTGAGGTGACCAATAAGACTAGTACGGTAGGGAGAGGGGCAGGGGAGGACCTAACTACATTAAAACAGCAACAAAAGACTTCTTAAGAGGATAAATAAATATAACATTTGAGGTGAGATAAAGCGAGAGGGAAGATATAGATTTAAGACGAGAAAAGAGAGGAGAGACAAGGGGAGAGAAAGAGGTGGGAAAGTACCGAAGGGGTAAACAGAGTGAGGATTAACAACAAGAAGAAGAAGGAAGAGGAGAAGGAGGAGGAGGAGAAAGGGATTTATCTGGTAAGAGGAAAGAATGATAGAGGGACAGTGGACAAAGAAGAGGGGGATATAAGACAGAGTATGATAGGTAAAAAGAAACAGAGAGGGTGAGAGAGGGAAAGAATAAATGAAGGCACGGGACGGGGAAGGGAGAGAGATATTACCGATATACGCCTCAAAAGGATCTCTCCAGGAACATGCCAGTTACTGAGACAGTGAGACATGTCAAGGTGTTCAAATAACTGTGTTATTAAGCCTGCTTATTTGTCAGTAGTCGTAATGTTTATTTTGAAGGATTTAACCTAGAACAGGAATTATTGGTTTTGTTATAAAAAAAAGTCACAAAATACGAAAACGTTGTGAAAACCACAAGTGAATTTCGAGTTAAGCTTTTATTATTCTGTGTCCAACATACACGTATAAACACAAATACAATGAATTACAGTTATTGGTTGACGAATCGGGTTGAATTACCGTTATTGTGATAATGAAGATTTCAGGAGATCTGGCAGAACGAATATGAATTACAGCTGAAATATTGACTATAGACGCTGGGAAACAGGTCATGTTGTGTTTGTATTATTTTTGTAAACATGAGAATTAAAAGATATCATTTGGCGACCACAGATTTGATGAGTCGAGTTTCTATACTGCACCAAAACTGTTAACCAATGTATGGCTTTTAACTGATCACTAAGTAACATGGAGCAGTAGTATGTATGTGGAAGTTGCACACATAATGTACGTTACAGTACAGTGCAGTAACTCTCATCCAACTGACTCACAATATTGATGGTTTCTTCTCAAGCAAATCCGAGAACCTTGGACGATGTTAGAATAGGCAACGATCCCCTCCAGTTACCAGTCATCTTTATTCTTACCTATTTTTCTTCTTTATTCATTCCTTCTTCTATTTATTCTCTCGCTTTCCTCTTCTATATTATATCTCTTTCACCTTCTTTATTATCTCCTCCTCTTTCTTCTCTTCCTGTCCTCTTCTTTATTCTCTCATTCCCCTCCGTCCCTCCTTTTATCAACTTTCACTCCTCCCCTTTCTTTCACCATCTCAATTAACTTTCTTTTTTCCTTCCGTCCTTTCATTATTTTTATCAATTATCTCATCTCCTTCCCTTCCTTTCGTCATTATCATTATACACTTCTCTTTCAATCACATTTTACTTTCATTTATCGTATTTCCTTACTTCTCTTTCCTTGCTGTTTATCATCTTTATTTTATTTTATCTTTTCTCTCTTGCCCACTTGTTTACCTCCTCCTGTTCTCTTCTTCTCTCTCATACTTGTAAAGATTTCCGCACCACACCACACTGCCCTCTCTCTCTCTCTCTCTCTCTCTCTCTCTCTCTCTCTCTCTCTCTCTCTCTCTCTCTCTCTCTCTCTCTCTGCTCTTCTCTTAATTGTTCACTGACACTATATGCCTCTTATCCTAATTTGTCTAAACCCACTCATTCCCTACACTCCTCCTCCTCCTCCTCCTCCTTCCTTCCTCCCCTTCCTCCTCCTCCTCCTCCCTCCTCCTCCTCCTTCCTCTTCCTTCTTTCCTTTGGTGTGAGCCGATCCTTCCTTTAACGATCGTCTCCTCCCATCACTCCCTACACTTCCTCCCTCCTCCCACCGATCTTTCACCACCTCTATGGTTTTCATATCAAACCTCTTCAAATTCTTCCCGCTCCTCTTCCCGCCCTCCGTCCTCCCCACCTCCCTTTATTCCCCCTTCATTTGTCATTTCCTTCATTCTCTTTTTCCCTTTCCCATTAATAGTACCGTTCCCTCCCTCTAAATTGCACCGCTCCCTCTTTTCCTCTCTCCTTTCCCTCATTTAGTACTTCTCCCCTTCCTCTCCTCTTCTCTCCTTTTCTTTGATTAGTACTACCTTCTCCTCCCCCCCCTTCATAAGTGCCGGGTCCTCTTCAGCCCTCCTCCCTCTCTCCAGTTCCTTCTCCCCCCCACTCCCTTCATAAGTGCCGGGTCCTCTTCCAGCCCTCTCCTTTCTCTCCAGTTCCTTCTCCCCCCCACTCCCTTCATAGTGCTGGTCCCTTCCAGCAGTTCCTTCTCCCCCCCCCTTCAAAGTGCCGGGTCCTCTTCAGTCCCCTCCTCCTTCATAAGTGCCGGTCCTCTTCAGTCCTCTCCTCCCTTCTCCAGTTCCTTCTCCTCCCCCACTCCCTTCATAAGTGCTTGGATCCTCTCCAGTCCTCTCCCTCCCTCTCTCCAGTTCCTCCTCTCCTCCTTCCCGGGTCTCCTTCCTCTCCCTTCTATAAGTGCCGGGTCCTCTTCCAGTCCCTCTCCTCCCTTCTCTCCAGTTCCTTCCTCCCCCCACTCCCTTCTTACCTCTCCTCCTCCCCCCAAGTGCCGGGTCCTCTTCCAGTCCCTCCTCCTTTCCCTTTCTCTCTTCTCCCTCCTCCCCCACTCCCTTCATAAGTGCCGGATCCTCTTCCAGCCCTCTCCTCCCTTCTCTCCAGTTCCTCCTCCTCCCCCCCTCCCTTCATAAGTGCCGGTCCTCTTCCGTCCCTCTCTCCTCCTCCAGTTCCTCCTCCTCCCCCACTCCCTTCCATTAAGTGCCGGTCCTCTTCCAGTCCTCTCCTCCCTTCTCTCCAGTTCCTTCTCCCCCCCTCTCCCTTCCATAAGTGCCGGGTCCCTTCCAGCCCTCCTCCTCCTCTCTCCAGTTCCTTCTCCCCCCACCCCTTCATAAGTGCCGGGTCCTCTTCCAGCCCTCTCCTCCCTTCTCTCCAGTTCTTCTCCCCCCCACTCCCTTCATAAGTGCCGGGTCCTCTTTCCAGTCCTCTCCTCCCCTTCATAAGTGCGGGTCCCTTCCAGTCCTCTCCTCCCTTCTCTCAGTTCCTTCTCCTCCCCCCACTCCTTCATAAGTGCAGATCCTCTTCCAGTCCTCTCCTCCCTTCTCTCCAGTTCCTCCTCCTCCCCCCCCTCCTTCATAAGTGCTGGGTCCTCTTCCAGTCCTCTCTCCCTTCTCTCCAGTTCCTCCTCCCCCCCCCCCACTTCCTTCATAAGTGCCGGGTCCTTCCAGTCCTCCTCCCTTCTCTCCAGTTCCTTCTCCCCCCACTCCTTCATAAGTGCTGGGTCCTCTTCCAGTCCTCCTCCTCCTTCTCTCCAGTTCCTTCTCCTCCCCCCCCTCTTTCATAAGTGCCGGATCCTCTTCCAGCCCTCCTCCCTTCTCTCCAGTTCCTCCTCTCCTCCCATAAGTGCTCCTCTCCAGTCCTCCCTCTTCTCTCCATTCCTCCCCCCCCCCACTCCCTTCATAAGTGCAGGTCCTCTTCCAGTCCTCTCCTCCCTTCTCTCCAGTTCCTCTCCTCCCCCCCACTCCCCTTCATAAGTGCCGGGTCCTCTTCCAGTCCTCTCCTCCCTTCTCTCCAGTTCCTTCTCCTCCCCCCCACTCCTTCATAAGTACCGGGTCCTCAGTCCTCTCCTCCCTTCTCTCCAGTTCCTTCTCCTCCCCCACTCCCTTCATAAGTGCCGGGTCCCTCTTCCAGTCCTCTCCTCCTTCTCCAGTTCCTTCTCCTCCCCCACTCCCTTCATAAGTGCTGGGTCCTTCTTCCAGTCCTCTCCTCCCTCTCTCCAGTTCCTCCTCCTCCCCCCCACTCCCTTCATAAGTGCCGGGTCCTCTTCCAGCCTCTCTCCCTCTCCAGTCTCTCCTCCCCCCCACTCCCTTCATAAGTGCCGGGTCCTTCCAATTCCTTCTCCTCCCCCCACTCCTTCATAAGTGCCGGTCCTTCTTCCAGTCCTCTCCTCCCTTCTCAGTTCCTTCTCCTCCTCCTTCATAAGTGCCGGGTCCTTTCCTCCTCCCTTCTCTCCTTCCTTCTCCCCCCCCACTCCCTTCATAAGTGGGGTCCTCTTCCAGTCCTCTCCTCCCTTCTCTCCCCTGGTCATTTCCCAACCACTTACATCCCAAATTTGGCTCGAGGTCATTTGCTCTCTCTGGCTGTCTGTCTATCTCTCTATCTGTCTGTCTGTCTTTTCACTCTCTCCCACAGACCTTCTCTCCCTTTTCACTCCATCCCCCATTCTCCCTCTCCTTCTCCCAGTTTCTCCCTCTCACCCCCACTCCCCATGTCTCCCTCTCACCGCCCACATGGTCATCTTCACTAGTACAACACAACAACAATCCTACTGACGAGCTTCCTTATGAACATAATTCCCAGGGAAATTGCCCATCTCGGGAGCGTCTCAGTGCTAAAGGGCACTTTTAGGAACCTCCCTATAAATTGTCAAGAATGAAGGAGGGTGAGTGATACTTCATGTATGCACACGAGCACGCGCAAGCACACACACACATTACACACACACACACACACACACACACACACACACACACACACACACACACACACACACACACACACACACACACACCAACATTCAGAATCATTTGTCATATTAATTTGAACACATCCTGTAAACTGCTCCCAAAATGACTATCAGATCGATTGGCCGTGAGTTCGACATCCCACTGAGGAGAGAATACGTAATTTATATCCGATATGTGAGTACAAGTAGTATAACCACGTCCCTAGCGAGCTGTAGAACACCCAATTAACTAAAATATATTCAAATCTCAGGTTAGAACCTACCTGTGACCTCTAACCCTAGAGACAAGTGATTCATGTTCTTAGCTGCCCTTTGTTTTAAGTCTTTTGGGTACGAATGGATTAAATTATCATTCTCAAAATGTTAGGTTAGGTTAGATTAGGTTAGGTTAGGTTAGGTTAGGTTAGGTTACGTTAGGTTAGGTTAGGTTAGGTTAGGTTAGGTTAGGTTAGATTAGATTAGATTAGGTTAGGTTAGGTTAGGTTTGGTTACGTTGCGTTACGTTACGTTACGTTGATAAAAGGTCGTCCCTCGACTCAGTGATCACCCTTGAGTCAGTAATGAAGGGGCGGCATATATTAACACTCGAGTGATAGCGACCCACGGCTCCTCACTCTATACGTCGAGGAGAAGAGTGGTGGACCATCTCGTCTGCCTCTCTGTGTCTGAGTCTGTCCATGCCTACGTTTCTGTCTGTCTCTCTGCATGGATGTTTGTGTGTAGGTTTTCTTTCTGTCCATCTATCTATCTATCTATCTATCTATCTATCTATCTATCTATCTATCTATCTATGTCTCTGCCTGTCTGTCTGTCTGTCTTCATGTCTTACTGTCTGTGTCTATGTCTCTCTTTTCGTGTCTTTAGTTTCGGCTGTTTTCAATGTATGTATGTATGTATGTATGTATGTATGTATGTATGTTCGTATGCATAAGCCTATAACCTACCTTTAAACACCAAAACAACAAGTTTCCTCGTATGTAACATTAACGAATTCGTAGAAAATAAATCGCGACAGGTGACACTTGCATTAAGCACAATGAAGAATTTGGAGAAAAATACAACACAAAACAAGTAAGAATAAATGAGTTTTCGAGTGGAAGCTGCAGCGTGTACAGCAGCAGGCAATATTGAGTCGAGGTTGTAAGCTGAGAGGTGAGCAAAAAGTCACTAGTGATCTCAAATTACGCGGCAGTGATGGAGTGAGCAGACGGATTGGTTGGAGAGTGAGAGGTCCAGGATAAAATAATACTCAGTGCCTAGAAACTGGAAAGAGACGAAGAGGGACACTCGTACTCGAAGAAAATTATAAGAATTGGAATATAAATCGTAACAATTTATACATCACTAATGTAGGTCTGTAGAACGTTTTTCACTTAAATAAATCAGTATATTTGTTTTAGCACATTGATGGGTTTTCGATCCTTCACACACACACACACTAATACTACTACTACTGTCACTCGGAATCGAGTATGACGATCATCCAGCTATGATACAATGATATGAGTTATTAGTGACGTCACCTTCATTGGTGAGTTTTGAGGTGACTAAAAAGGCCGATACGTTCAAATGAGTTGCACATGTGGAGGGCCACATCGAGTATGGGATGGGAGGTGGCAGCGTCTTTCCGGCATTGGCACTTGTTTGCCTCGATTTGCAGTCGGGCTAACTCGAACGTAGTGACACCTTCTCGTGCGGTGCTCCTCCAAGTGTTACGATGTGGAGGGCATATGCACTGATGAAAAAGGCATGACGTGAGTGATTCAGTGGGACTCTGAGCGTCATGAGGCACTTGTTTATCCCAATAGGCAGTTCAGTTAGCCTGCATAGGATGCATTGGCGGATGGCAAAGCCAACTCCATAAATGCGGTTTCTCTCCACAGCAGCCTTACCCTTCCACTTGTGGCTACTATGTCGATGTTATAC